>NC_041404.2:161129535-161463535 GCF_900747795.2 Erpetoichthys calabaricus | reverse complement strand
ATCATTAGATCATTAAATAGAAGCTCGGTGGGTGCACGAGTCTCACATTAAGCAGGAGAAAGCAAACACCAATAAAATATGACATGGATTGCAACATTTGTTCCCTTGAAAGTGATTCATAATTAAATGAGCAGACAGATCTCACCATCGTTCTTCAAAAACACAAAGCATTAACTCAAGGCGGTTATAAATTATTGAGAGCTAGCACCAGTATTACTGCCTACTCTGTTCTTAAACTTTATTATTTTTTAACTCTTTCCCCTATGGTTTCCACAGCCGTGTACTTCACGACTGAATTTCTTTTATTTCTTTCAACATTTTCCTTCAGTTTGGATTAACATAACTTAAGGTTTTGTGCTCTAAGCTTGCTAGCTGCTAGCAACATACTTTAAAAGGCATGAATTTGTGGGGTGGGGTGGCACAAAATCTTGTAGCTTCAAGGACTTGGGTTCAGGTCTCGGCTTGGTCACTCCTGAGTTCTCCTCACGCCTGTGTGAATTTCTTCTCACTTCATAATGAAGGGGCAGCTTAAATTGTCCTTGTGTGAATTTGTGCAATGCTTCTGTCTTGTACCTTGTAGCAGAACTTTATAACAATTCATGGTTGTCATCCCTTAAATTAGAAAGAAAGGGGCACATTATATACTGAATGTTAGCTAAATGCAACAATTATGAGTATAATGCTGCATAGGTTCAGGAAAAGAAAACCCAAGTGAACGTGAACCCTTTACTAGTCTAGGACAAAAAAATGTTTTCCTGTGAACTCAGCCATGCAGCTGCTTACAGACGTGAGGCTGTGATTCACACAGACGAAAGGGGGCCGTGTCAGAGCCGTGGATGGCTGAAGGTGTGCCGCAGAAATGAGGCAGAGGGACTATTACAATGAGCCATGTTTAACCAACCTATTTCACTTTAATTAATGTGTCAAGAGAATATTCACATGAAACGGGCCTCTTCCTTGAAAGTAAATTAAACTGTCAATGTGTCTGGCTGTGCATGCAGTTTCCTCGGATTAAAAATAAAAAAGTTTCTGATCAACAAATAAAAGTTTCCCAGTTTAATATTCCCAAGTGTATTGAAAACCTAACTGGTAGAGAATTCATTTCTATTCATTTATTCTATTGAAGTCATTTGGTGAAGTTCTAAAGCGACGATTCAAAAATAGCTTAATGAAAATTATGAATTCATGTGGAGAGTAGTAGGGAGGAGGTGGGCTTGATGTCACGGCATGGAGGGCAAAGACAGGTCAGCAACATCTTGGACTTTGAATGGCTGAAAGTGAAAACAAGCCAAATGGCGAAACTCGGAATTCCAATCTTCACCTTCAACAATTGTGTTGCAAACGTATTTAAATGTATTTTTTTAAACTCTAATATGGAGTTTTCAAGGCAAAATAGAGAGACAATCAAACTACAGATTACTGGAATACATATTTAAGTTTGATTTCCTATGATTATCCGTCATAATGAAGGCAGTTTTGCATTGTTGTGGTTGTTAATTACACTGAGTAATAAAATTTATCTCTTTTCTTTTGTCACATGAATTGTACAGTACATGTCATGCTAAATTCAAATATTTAATCACAGTTTCTCTAGCAGGCAATAATTTTGATTGACACACTTTCAGATTTGCAGTAAATGTTGCATGAGCTTGGATGATGGTAGTTACCTGCCGAACCAGGGGATGGCGCTGTCTTTTGATGCCTTCTCTCTTCCACTCTCTGAAAAACGAAAGATTGACAGCCACTCCTACTGCTGATGTCACTTCCATTGACCGCCCACCTGGAACCGCCCCTTCCTGTCATATCAACTTTATAACCTGGAAGCCGGCCATCTTGTTCAGTTCTGTTTTGGACTTGCATCTGGAAAAACATTCCAGCAACTTGTTGCATGCTTTTTGTTTTATTTCTAAGCCTTCAATTATATAAGGTCACCAGATTGGTACCCCAAGCCTTTCACGTTGTTGTGTCTCCTTTTACAGTGATCATTTACAGTATATATATATATATATATATATATATATATATATATATATATATATATATATATCGTAGCATTCGTAGTCTGAATCATGATCTGATTGTATGGGTGGTTACCTATCAGGTAACGCATGTGGTTGGTCTGCAAGTCGGCAAACATCTGCCACCCCCTCTCAGTTGTGAGAAGCAGATCATAGAATGTTGCATAGTTTACTGTCAGATAATGTAAAGAGTACACGACACATGTTTCGCCCTTATTTGGGCTCAGAGTGACCCGCGTCCGGGCAGTGGAAAATGTTGTCCAAAGTTTTGATTCATCACTGAAGGTTTGTTGAACCGCTCTTTGTCTCATCCCTCACCTAGGACCAGTTTGCCTTGGGTGGCCCTACCAGGGGCATAAAGCCCCGGACAACAGAGCTCTTAGGATCATTGGGACAACGCAAACCCCTCCACCACGATAAGGTGGCGATTCAAGGAGGGGACAGACGAATATTTAGCTGTTACAACTGAAACTAGCCACAGCTATTCTTGCACTGTTTCTAAACTCACATTCACTCTTCCAATATTGCTGATCATCTTCCCAAGTCACTCTGCTCCTCTCCGTGATCCCCCACAGTCTCAGTCTGACTTCAAGAACCTTGTAAACTGTTCCAGAGGTTTGCAGAATGCAGAGTTCAGTTTACCTCTGTGAGATTTAGCTGCCAATCACCAATCTAGCCCGCTTATCTTCAGGGTAAAGTGCTGACGACTGGAGTGCGGTTTGTATCCATGACCACCAGTGTGTTGATACTGTGATATCACTTGCGACTCATACTTGGTTGTGACTTGCTTTTATTGTAACCTCCATTTTACAGGTAGTGTTACAAACACTTTTTGCGGGGAAATATTCGTCTGTCCTCATATGTATTTATATTTATCACTGTCAATATATCCGTATTAATATTTAATAATATATATGTGCACATAAACCACCACTATCCCAATGACACCAGTGCATAATTATTAATTATATAAAAACACAAATACACAATATTTACAAAAACCCTCCCTTGCCCCCAAATAATAAACGAATAAACACAAAACACAAGCACAGATGAATGATAAACGGATATTGAAATGAAAGTGATAAATGAGTCCAAAAGCTAATAAAGCCTGGTAACAGTTGAATATTGGCTGATGTGATATTTTGCTTCCTCCTGACAGTACAAAAAACGACCTCACCATAAGTGTCCTCAGCAATGGTTGATAAGTATGCAAACCCTGGGGTTTCTTGGTGCTTGCAGTCGTGATAATGATCCAGATCCTTAATAAGCAAATAATGGACTTGTACGATGAACGGAAATGAGTTGAAATATGGATGCATAAATGATTCTCTCTCTATCTCTCCCTCTCTCTCTCTCTCTCTCTCTCTCTCTCTCTACTCTCCACTCTTCTGTTTGCCTTTCGCTCCTCTTGTTTAAATACAGAATGTCCCGGATGTAACTGGTGGATTCAACAGACAATTTCCGTCTTGGGGTTGTGGTCTCCCTTCCTCATCCTTTCCCTTTTAACTTACGGGGACAACATTTACTGATACACACATATAGTACAGCAAATGGGACAATGAAAACAAAATGCACTCAGCACAGATGAAGATGAAATAAAATAATCCCCTTGGGATTAATGAAGTATCTATCTATCTATCTATCTATCTATCTATCTATCTATCTATCTATCTATCTATCTATCTATCTATCTATGAAAAACAAATACTTATTATTATGTAACTGTTACCTTATGAGGTGTTTCCCATAGCCATAGCAGTGAGAAAATGAAATTATGACTGTGGATCATTTATTTTTAAATACATTTTCCCATTTTCAGGGCTTACTCTCATTCAGTGTGTGCTTCTGTTTTTCCATCTCCATACTCATAACAATATTTTTCTTCATGTTGTTGAGAAGTAGCAACGATTACATGCAGCCTGGTGCCATATTCTGCCTCATTATGTTTACCTTTTTCTTCTTCCCCTGCTACTACTTCAAATACTACTATTTTTATTATCATCATTATGTTTACAAGAAAACTAATTTATAAATACAACCAGAGACCACCAACTGGCATGGAGCTGTGCCTCAAACTGGGAGAAAGCGTCTAACTCAGTATCTCCAAAAGTGTTGTAGCCTACAAACTCCGGCACAACAGACTTATTTTATTACCTTCTGGGAAGTTATAAAATGTTCACAATCAGCAACACAACCATTTTAATGCTGAATTTAACTTTAAAACACCATACAACTTAATAAGGGTTATTATATACAAAATATACAGCCTAAAAAAAGATGTGCGTCAAAAACTATAGCTGATATAAAAATTCTAAGTGTATCTCTAAAAACCAGCATGACAAACTACTTTTAAAACACAAGTAAGCAGATAAAATTTTTGTTGGCGATGGTTGTGTTTATGTTATTATGATTTTGGGATAATTTTTATTTTGCAATAATAAAACTAAATGACTTGAAAAGGTACAATTATCTGTGATGGGCTTGCACTTGGCTAAGAACTGAATTCTGAAAAGGTAGTCGCATGTTCTGGCGCTGCAGTAGGGATAAATATCAAAAACTAAAATTAGAAAAGCACCAGGAGATGAAAAACAATATTAAAAAAAAAAAAATGATGTAGTCAAAAAATAAGCAAGAGCTCAAATGTCAAAAAAGTGCAAAACTGAAATTGTAATCAAGAAAACAAAAATAGACAGAAATCCAGTAGTCAATCCTAACCAACACTAGCAGGAAGATGGTGTGAATAGAATAAGAAACTGAAAACAACCAGGAGAACCCAATTTATTACATTTTTTAATTTTTGTTTTGCAAAAAGGTTGGAAAATTATCCAAATGAAAATTGGCAGTTTGGCATCATCTAGAGGTGTCGAGTAAGCAACTGATGACCATCCGTATATCTTATTGTGTCTCTAGTCAAATTACAGCTCTCTTTGGGTGGTTGTTCCTTTTATTTTGACCAGGCAGAAGAGGTGGAGCTTGAAAAGATAGTAATGTCAGTGCCTTCCACTTGCTGTTATTCCACTCTAAGGAGAAAAATGGAGACTGCGTCAAAAAATGTTCCACCCTCTTGGTACACCCTGAACTCACTGTGCCTGTGTGTTGGACAACTGCTTATTCAGAAAGGATGAGTATGAGAAGTTGTGCACTGTCATCTATTACAGGCAGAGTAAGATGGCACAACATCATCACTTGACCTCCATGTCATGTGACCAGCAATGGCCACAAACAATAAGGCCATGCAAAAATGTTGCAAAATGGCATCAAGGAATCTATCTAAATGGTGTTATGAAGTCACCATCTCAATAATAATTAAAAATCCATGTATAAGACATATTGTAGTAAGGCGATGCTGAGTTTGTTAAAACACCACCTAATAGATACCATCGCAGTCAAAGTTTGTAATGATAATGACCAACTAAAAACAATTAAAGACTTCATTATTTAATAATAATTTGGTGAAAAATATATGTTTGAATTGTGTATAATAAACGACTCTCCACTGCCATCAAAACGTGAAAGCAGAGTAGATATGTCACAGACTGGCCATCTAAGAAGACCAGAAACATATTACTGATTGTTTTAGAAATAATTCTTGTAATACATAAGGCAACTATTACTTTGAAATGCTCTGTGCGTTCAGTTGAGCCAACATCTCACTACAGGACTTGACACGACTTCTAACCAGAGGACGTATCAAATTTAACAACTGCCATTTTGAAGTCTCATTGTCTCCAAGGGTGTCAAATTATACACCTAGGACTCACAATGAGAACTGACTACCAGTGGAGGTTCATCCACTAGGGGCACTAGGGTGTTGCCCCTACTGCTTTCCAGCAGAAAATAAGAATTCTGAACTTTAGGTTGCTACTTATTATTTAGATTAAATTAGATTAGATAAACTATTATTCCCATGGGGAAATTCAGATGCATACAGCAGCAGAAACATAAAAAACAAGAATACAGACTAGCAGGACAGATAATACAATCAATCAATCAATAAAAATAAGTTTAACAAGCACATCATGCTGAAACTTTGAATTACTTTATAATGATTTAATGTGTTTCTCCAAAATTATATGGTTTTACAAAGTGAAAAAAGAATTCAAATGTATGAATTTCTGACAATCAGAACGTGAAGTAGACTGAACTATTTTAGCTGTGGGGTGTCTTCTAACAGCACACTCAATGGATTGTTTCTGTGTTCTTTAATCTGATAAACATTTCATTCGCCAATCAACGGTACAGAAATGTATTAGGGCAGTGAAATGAACACTTTTTCCAATTGTGTGGAAGAAATTTATTTGAGGGTATTCTATTTGTATGATGAAAGACACATCATTGTAATGAACCTTCAGCAGAGATAGTGGACTTGCAGAGGACTTCAGTTCCCAGGAGCCAACAGGAAGAAGCCTTCGGTGTGCAGTTAGCCAGAGTTCAGGAGGATTTTAATTTGGCATCTTTGAACAAGGATCAACAGAAAATGAGTCTTTAATGTCAAAGTTAAAGCAGATTTCTGCAAAGTGGTCTAAATTAATTATAAATATAACACTTGAAATGTTACCTTCTATAGGCACTGTGTATGTACTTGCTCAACATAAAGGGCTTTGAATGAAGCAGACCATATAAAAAAGAATGATTCATTTATTTTTTTAAGTGGTAAGTTGATGCTAGAATGGCAGATCACATGAGCAAAGAGGGTTTAAACCCAAACAGTGTAGCTAAAAGGTTTAACACGCACACACCGCGTGACGCCTTGTGAATCACATACAGTAATCCACCTGCACTTCTAGTGTGGAAACCTGAAACTTTATAATTTGTAGTAAGCACTTTGAAAAGGCAAACATTATCAGAGGACACTATGTAAATTGCACACTGGTGGGCTGAGCTAAGAGAAAGGACATTTACTGGATCTGAGTAAATTAATTTGTTTTTGTTATTTATGACAGTATTAATTTCCTTCTGGGCTTTGTTTATCATGAATGTGTGACAGTAATCTGTTTTATTTCTTTAACTGGAAATTCCCTGACAGCTTACTATCTCTTCATTTTTGAATACACATAATTCACTTTGGGGTCTTGGGGGGCCGGAGCCTATGCCAGCATCTTCAGGTGAAATGCAGGACTTTTAGTGAATGAGTGCTGAGATTATTACTCACAGCTTGCCTAACTATTGCTGAGCTCACTCCATTCTTAAGTCTGCTGTTTTACAAGTATGGAATTCTTTCTGGCTCTGCATTTGTATAGCAGCTACGCGCTCTCTTCTTTTTTAACATTCTGCCCTCCATTTCTAGAATGCTTGTGCCAGTGAAGGTCGCACCAAATCCATTAAATCCCTTTGGAATGAAACATGGCCAGTCTGCAATTGACTTGCAGTTATTTTATCAGAAAAGAATCTGATCTTGTCTTTTTTCTTTAAGACAGACTGATATTGAAGACAAGGCACCTATTGAACTCTCCAAATTCTCAGATATTGGATGTCAAGTTAGGATTCTTGCATTTGCAATATCTTAAAGCTGCATTTTTACAAACACTGTCTTTTACTGTTTATGACCTCCTTGGTCATATCTTCATTATTTTTTTTCTACTTTTAGATATACCTAAAAATAGCAGCTTTGGAAGTCTGGAGATTCTGCGGCAAGTGGGCAGCAGTGAGGAAACCCTGACTATCATGGTGGGTGGGTGGCACAGTGTGGCAAAGGAGAAACTTTAGAACCCAACACTCTCACAGCCAGCGTTTTTGGGTTTCTTCAATTTTCCCGTATTCAGGCATTCGGCAAGACAATTTTCTGATTCACTAAATTATTTATAGAGAAGGCTGACTTTCAGCTGCTTTCAAACTTTCTTCAAAACTGGGATTAGTGCTGTTGGGTCAAGAGGTGAGCGGGGCACAGGGTACAAACAGATCTTTGTGTGAATTGTGACAGGGACTAGCGCTGAAGTGAGGAAACAACCGCACTAAACACGATGCCACATTACACGACTTCTAGTCAGAGGGGATGTCAAACTTGACGACCGCAGTTGCTGATTTCATCACCTGAGTATGTCAGATTACACGAATAGAGATCAAATTATATGATTGTAAAAGTGACTTTCCAATACAGCTTGTTCCTTTCATAGATAAACATTAAGGTTTTAAGGTGCTTTTTATTTATATACAGTATGGACCTACTTTAATCTTTTTTATGGCGTTACTATCTTTTGTCTATGCGACATGCAGTTCTGTGTCATGTGACCTTGAGCGATACATCATTGATGTATTTGTATGTTCTGCTTTGGATTCATTTATCAGTGGAATAAATTCTAAGCTCTGTAATCTAAAGCCTTTGTAGAATAGTTACTGTATTTATCAAGTAAGCATCATGCTAGGTTTCATTTCGGTTTTTGACATCCTTCTTTTCCTGTCTTCTCTTTAGACTTGCTTTTTTTTCCTGGTTATTTATGATCATTTTGAATTTTCACTTTTTCCCTTTCCCTCATTATGAGTCTGACTGATATGATGTCTCCTGGTCTCCTTGTTCCTCACAATAATTTCTGAAAATGCTGTCTCTACAGCCTCTTTTTGTAAAGGCCAATAATATGCTGCCTGATGGAGATGGTGCCCATGCAAAGAGTTTAGAGGTATGGCGAGTTCGGCCTCAATCTCTGCTCCTCCCTCACTTGTCCCCTTATTGCACTGTTTTTGTGGACGGCCTGTTCCTTGGCAGATTTATAGCTGTGCCAAACTCTTTCCATTCCTTAATTGGACTCCAAGGTATATTCAGTGATTTGGATATTTTCCTGTTTCCATCCCCTGACTTGTGCATTTCAATCCTCTTTTCATGGAGTTGCTTGGACTGTTCTTTTGCCTTCATTGTTTATGCTAGTCTACCATACTGACTTGCCACAAGATGGACCTTCCAGAGAAGATGCATTTAAACTGCAATCAACTACAACCCCAGACAGGTGATCTCCATTGATCTAATGATGGAGCTTCTAAATGTGAATTTCCCCTTGGGATTAATAAAGTATCTATCTATCTATCTATCTATCTATCTATCTATCTATCTATCTATCTATCTATCTATCTATCTATCTATCTATCTATCTATCTATCTATCTATCTATCTATCTATCTATCTATCACCAATGGGCTGTACTAGTGATAATTCAGGGGTAAATACTTTTGTGATCAATCATTTAGTGTTTTAGATTTGTAGTTAATTTAGACTATTTGGCAGACATCTGCCTGTCACATAGAGCCATGGACATATCTGTGTGCGTGCCCCCTATGACGGGCTGATGTCTTATCTGTAGCTTGTTCACCCAAGGTACACTATATTAACCCTGAACTTTGTAAGCAGGTTGCAAAATGAATGGATTGAAAGAACTTAACATGGAGTGAATGAGTAGACCCCATAACAGATTGTCTTTCCGCCCAGGGCTAGTTCCTGCATTTCCTCCTGGAAAATGGAAAAATGAAATTTAAAAAATAGTTTGATGGATGTGTTCAGAAGCCACATGGATTGTCTTTCTGATATAGTATCTTTCACATTGCTCATCATCATAAAGCACAAAAAATTTCAATTCCAGCAGGCCTATATGTGCTTTTATTATGGGCATTTGGGCAGACATGTAAACCTGGTATGGAGGAGAGACTGTTATCTGTTCCATATACTGTATGGAGCATGAGGTGCAGGCGGCTCTGTCATCTGCCGGTTTTATTAGCTGCATTTTCAAGATAAAACTAATTTCCTCCGTGAGGAAATGTCATTTTGACAATCCCACCCTGAGTAACTTTGGCAACAGTAAATAATAAAAGGTTCTCTTTCTCTCGCTTGCTCACGCTCTGCATCTCTAATTCTCAGCCAGATTATGCCGCCCATATGAAAGGAAGCTTCTCTTTCAATTCCGGATGCTTTAGAGTGTAACGTAAATCCATCTTCTGCTGGGAAACTCAAATCTTTCACTTTCCTCAGATGTGCAGCATGTGCTGCGTAATAATTCTCCAATGACCTGAGAGCTGAATGTGTTTAAAGTCTGTACATTTTATCTCTAACATGGCTTGCAAGTTTTCCTGCATGATCAAAACTTTCACAGTGCACACATCATGTGCAGGTGGGATGGAGGAAAATTGCTTATGGTACAAAATGCAACTGAGCAAAGCTAAAAAACGGCCATTTTTTAGTAGGATGGGTCCTCTTAGTGTAAGAGACAGCATAAAAAACAAAAAAAACACACACACACATAAAAGCCCTGATGCCACACAGAACGGACATCAACAGAGAAATGAGTGTAAATGAGCTGAACTATTTTCAGTAAAATTCTTTATAGAGATGCGGGAGGCTAAGAAAAGTAGCCTGGAAAAACAGTGATTAGCAATGTGCCTGACAGATCCAGCACCCAAGGTTCAAATCACAGTCGAGATTGCAGATTCCCAAATGCATATCTATGTGTGTGTGTTTGTTCTTCCTGGAGTAAAAATCTGGCATGGTGGCGCCGTAGTTGGCACTACCGCCTCACAGATACAGCTTATTCATTCAAATCCCATGCCTGGTGTTATCTTGATGGGCTTTGCACAGTCTCTGTGTGTGTAAATTAGTTGCTTTGAAAGTTATTGAATTTTTAATCCATTAGATAATTTATCATAATTTTATTACATGTTTTTAACAGTGTGTCATATTCAAAAATATCTGAAAATATAATGCAATTACATGTCGGGATTAATAAAGTATCTATCTATCTATCTATCTATCTATCTATCTATCTATCTATCTATCTATCTATCTATCTATCTATCTATCTATCTATCTATCTATTAGTAATGCACTGTACATGAATATGTTATGATATCATGTGGCTGAAGTTACTTTCATAGACAGCAGATTCAGTTGTCAGTTGTTGTATGTGGAGGGGCTCTGTGCCAAATCACTGTTCAAATTTATTAAACATAACATTTCTCAAAGGAGTACCTGATGGAGATTTAAAATTTATGCTGAAGTCTCAAGTTAAAATTGATGGCTGCATCCAGATATGATAGACAGTGGATCATTGTGTCATTCTCAATTGATCTTTGATCAATCTTTGAGCCACGAGTGTAACAGAAATTGTGAGTACGTATTTAGTCACAAGAGCATAAAGTGCCACTGAGCTATCTTTCATATAATTTTACATTTCACTGTCATTATCATCAAAATATCCATTTTGCAAGAAATCTAGTTGTTTCAAAATGTCGGCAGCTTTATACTTTTTTCACAATGACAGAACTATGGACTGTCTATTTTTAACACGTTATAAACACATCTCTCTATTATATCAAAAATTCCTGGGACGAGACAAAACTTTTTGATTTTTTCAAGTCCGGTGAGATGAGACTTTGGCCATGAGATTTTTTTTCAAGTCACGTCCTCCTCTCAACTATATTCAACCATGCACACAACCCTATCACCTCTCATTCGTGTGAATGTTTTTGCTCTCTCAACTCCTATAAATTTTAACATTTTCCTCACTTTAAGTTCCCAATTACAGAAGACATATTATGTCCAAATTTTATTGAAGAATTTTATCCCGAAGGGTCATCAGCAGAAGAAATTAGTATACGGGCAATCCTAGCACCGAGAAACGATGAAGTCAAACAAATTCAAGTGAAAATTGTCTGTTGGATACAGGGCAAATTGGTTAAATGCGTACCAATAGACTATGCTGAAACAGTTGGTGGTGATGGTGTGGAAGATGAAAACATCAATTTACAATATCCCATAGTACTAGGGTGTTGTACCGTGTTAGCCATTATGAATGTAGAGAAAAGCCAAGCAAAATGACACCTTTTATTGGCTAACTAGAAAGATTACAATATGCAAGCTTTCGAGGCAACTCAGGCCCCTTCTTCAGGCAAGATGTAATCAATATCCCATAGAATATCTACAACCATTGACACCGTCCGGTCTTCCACCGCACAAATTACTGTAGAAAGAAGGATGTATCCAAGAAAGGTAATGTAGTACATCTCCCGCGGATAACATTAGACAACAAAGGAGATCTTGACATGCTATTCATATTAAAATGTTAACAGTTTCCCATTAGCATAGTTTTTGCAAAGTCAATTAAAAAATCTCAGAGCCAAACATTCGAAAAAGTCTTTTAATTTAATAGAGAGAAAGAAACTAAATTCAATCATGGGCAGCTATATGTTGCGTTATCATGATGAAAGTCCAAACACAGAATCAAAAATCAATGTGATATTGACTGATATTGACTATTGTTTTTACTGAAGTTTTACAGTAAAAGTGTAAGTTAAAAAATATTTGCATGTTAATTTCAAAGCAAAACAATGAAATCGTATTACACAACGAATAACTCTAATGCAACATGAAACATAGTTTACTTTCAAATTATTACATTTTGCTATTTTTAATATGGGTAATTACTTGCTGTAATGTAAAATAGGTACTTCTGTTATACATATGTAACAATTCCCACGAAAATAAAAATCTGTTTAAATTGTACATCTGCATCTCATTACGTGAGCAGCAGAACCACAAAGTGGCTAGCACATAGCGCTGGGCAAGGGGGTTGGCAAGTGAAGCGAGCAGGGGGCAAAAAAACATTCTATGGCTATCCACTAGATGGCAGCACTATAGTAGATAACACAGCAAGCTGGCTGTGTCTATGGTGGCTCTATACTGAGATACGAGTTATAGCATATGTGGCACCTTGACAGGCTCAATGACATACGAGTTAACTTGTACCTCGTGTTCATAGTGTTAAGGATGGCACTGTCATGTGTTTGCTTAGGTACCCTTCAGGGAGATATTACAACCTGTGGTGACTGTAGGAGAAAATGTAAGGCTTATCCCTTAGTCTCTTATATCAAATGCCATACTAAACCAGTTTATGCACACTGAGTACAAGTACAAATAGAAATACAAATGGAGACCAGGTAGGCGGAGTGGTGGCTCTGAGGTTAGGGATCTACACTAGCAATCGGAAGGTTGCCGGTTCGAATCCCATAAATGCCAATAGGGACTCTGCTCTGTTGGGCCCTTGAGTAAGGCCCTTAACCTGCAATTGCTGAGTGCTTTGAGTAGTGAGAAAAGCGCTATATAAATGCAAAGAATTATTATTATTATTATAAAGTAACTTCTTCAACTTAGAAGACAGACTGGAAATGGGGAGCTGAATTAGCAGCCTTGTGGTATAAAATCCAAAAGCCTAACCCTAAACCTAGGCTTAACCTGACACCTTACTGTAAGCCATACTGCCTGCCCATCAGAGAGTCAATGGTGGTAAGTGAACTGTCAGCTTTGCCCTCTTTGCAGTCTTAGCCACTACACCAGTGCCAGAAGTAAAGATGACCAGCATCCCCTGGCTCTACAAGTAAGGTCAGGAACAGGCGAGAGTTCAGTATTCAGCAAGTTGTTTTATTTTATTGATAGTTCTTTAATTTTTTACATTTTATTCTATAGTATGAAACTTCTTGGGTGCAGCTTGCAGTAAAAAAAAAAAACTATATAAAGAGCAATAGTTTGATGTCATTGAAGAAAACTGAGGTGAAAAGACCCCTGCATGCCTCTCACTGAACTGTAATCTCTCGGTGGGTTAGAAAATCGAGACATGCTAGTTGTCTGTAAAAGTCGAAATTTGACATGAAAACCATCTTTTGGCAGCTCTACCCAGACGCGGAGGTTAGTCAAGGTCGCCTCATCTCATTTCATCTCATCTCATCTCTAGTTCACATATTGAAGCATACGACTCTATTGATATTGAAGTACTTCACTGTGAAAAGCAGAAAGAAAATATCATTTTTGTCTCGCGTAATGATGGCATTGCTTTCATTTGTGCTCTAAATGCGTTCAGCAGTAGATTGTATTTAGAATAATACGATTTTATTCAGTTGTGCCGTGAGCTCTTTCTGGCCTCTCTAATCTGATGGGGTTATTTGGCCGCCTTTACCTTGCTCATATTGTTTTCTCTAAAAAAAAGACCACTGAACCTCAACCATTTTTTTTTTTTTGTCGGTTGGGGTGGCACATTAGTCAAGGTTGGCTGTCTGCCTCCTCCAGGGAACTGGGTTCAAATATAGGTTTAGTCACACTGCGTGTGGAGTGTACTTGGTGCTCTGATCTTCTTTCATGTCCGATGGGCATGAGTTCTGCACTACACATTCAGCAACTTGAAACTGCTCTTGTATTCAGTTTTGAATTATGCCCTGGTGGATTTGATGTATGTGTTTTAGAAAAGGTTCTCAATTTTGCTCTGATCAGTGTTCTTACATGTGCTCTTTGCTCAACATACCAGCATTCTCAAATCTGCGTAATGCAAATGAGGGGCGTCAGAGTGTGGGTTTGGGTCTTGGCAATAGTGGCCACAAGGCAGGAAACCACCCTGAATAGAATCCCAGTCCATTCTGCACACTTAAAAATGTTGGTTCTTTAATGGCACTGTATGCTTGTTTCACTGAGTTGTGTGGTTCCTTGTAGAGCGTTTGCTTGGCAAAGCACCATTTCATTCTGGGAAGTATTCTCTGCATATAAAATTGGCTCTTTGTGGTTTGAAAACCGTTCACAAATGTAGGAGAAGCTGAAATCTTTAATTGTATGGAAGGCTACCTAGCAGGACACAATTAAATTAAGATTGCCTGTGTTATTGTAAGCAAGAGACCTTTTCAAATCAGAACTATTTCATAAATCTGTTACCAACTGTTCATGCTTGTTTACTCTATGGAACCTGTTACAGATCTAACTAAATAATGGTTCTTTCTGGAACTTTCCTGTACTTGGGTTTTTTAGGATCCAAAAATGGTCCCCCTATGGCATCGCTCTGAAAAAAACCTTTGATCACCTTTATTTTTAAGAGTGTTGGTACCATAAATATCGCCAATTTGAAATTGCCAATTAACTTGAAATACACGTTTATGAGGATATAAGAGGAGGATGCACACAGATTCAGGGAGAACTTGTAACACAAACTGGCATGGATGCCAAAGCTAGAACTTCCACCTGCAGCACCATATGGGTACTCAGGGGTCCCTGCAGATGCCTCACAGCTCAGGGTCTGTGACAGTGACTAACAGATTGGTGTAGATGCAGCAGGCGTTATGAGCTGATTTTGTTTGATTTTTTTTTTTCCAAGCCTTTAGTTGGATTTAATATGTACAATTCTATGGATTGATTAATCTGTTCCTAATGTTTATTGCTTTGCGCTCTCTCCCACTTTAACCTATCATACATGGGGAAGGAGCAAAAGCTTTAGATTTGTCAAAAATTTCAATCTCGGGTTTTTGACGGATTTTGACATTATAGGGTCCCCTGATACCAAAAACATCAATATCTTGATGATGGGTGTGTGTCTGTCTGTGTGTGTGTCTCTGTGTGTCACAGTTTCTTAAGGACGGTCTAGACCTGTTTTTTCTGATAATTAACATCTTTTGCCAAAGTTTTAATTAACTCGACTCAGACTACTTAGTTCTTTCTATTTCCTCAATTAGCAGCCAAACAATAATGAGACACAAAACGAGCAAACAGGTGACCAGCTAACCACATTATCTGAACATTAAGAAAGGTGAGGGTCTCGGTAAGGTTGATCTCTCAGGTCAATAATCAGAAACAGATAATCAACAGTTTGGGAAATGTCTGCTGTAGCAAAATGAGAGCAGCAGCAAGCTATGGAATTAAGTAACGGGTTTAATTAACAGCAAGCATTGGCTTCTCATTAAGAAACTGGTTGGAATTAAATTGGTTGGACTTTGAAACCCCAGTTTAGCTGGTCATCTGTTGGCTCGTTTCACGTCTCATTTCTGTTTGGCTGCCATTTAATGAAGAAAAGAATAAATTGAGAGGACTGAATCCTTAAAAACAGGGCTATTAAAATTCAGGGGAAAGGAGTTAATTAGCAGTGAAAACTGGTCACTGATTAGGAAAAGGGTTAGAATGAAAACCTACAGCCACTGTGGCCCTCCAGGCCTGGAGTTCGACACCTGTGGTCTAGAGCTAAAATGGGCTAGATGGACGATGATGTGCTGATTAGTTTTTGAGCCAAATCGTGCAAGAGAAAGAGACAGAACCCTCAAATACCGTAGTTCTGCATTAATTATGAATTCTTCTTGTCAATTGCTATTGTAATGACCTATTTTATGATCCGAAGAATCAGCATCGGAGCGGTAAATACTTATTAAAATGTTACAGAATAGTTCAGGTAATTTTGTTCCTAGGGCGCAAAGCCTACCGATGCTCACATCCGAATCTTCTTTAGTTTTGATCTCTTAATAAAAAAGAATAAGTTTAGTATTTTACAAGTCATTTCTTCATAATAATGGTATATATTTTTTGCCACATGAAATTACATTGTAAAGTGAAGCAATTTTTATAAATTAAAAATAACTAACCTGCTTTTACATTTTGCAATGAATCTAATGGGCACCACAGTCCTAATGTGATGAAAAGCCTTAAAATGTAATTTCTTTATGTCTTTATGTCCATTTCTCAAGTCAGCTATTGTCTTGAGATTACACACATACTACTGTTGCTAGGTTGGTTACCACCATGGGATGACTGGAGGTCGTGAACTCATCATCATCAACGGGGACTGTGTGGAGATGGTCTCAGACTTCCGCATCTTGGGAGTCACCATTAGGGAGGACTTGACCTGGGGAACACACACTGCTGAGGTAGTGAAGAAGGCCCAAAAGAGACTCTACTTCCTGTGGGTTCTCAGGAAGAACAACAACCCTGAGAAACTGCTGGTGTCCTTTAACCGCGGCACAGTAGAGGGCATCCTGGTCTTCTGTGTCTGTGCGTGGTTCTCCAGCTGCACAGTAGCACAAAGGAAAGAGCTCCACAGGGTCATTAAGGTCGCTCAGCGGATAGTCGGCTGCCCTCTCCCCTCACTACAACAACTACATACAGTGGTGTGAAAAACTATTTGCCCCCTTCCCGATTTCTTATTCTTTTGCATGTTTGTCACACAAAATGTTTCTGATCATCAAACACATTTAACCATTAGTCAAATATAACACAAGTAAACACAAAATGCAGTTTGTAAATGGTGGTTTTTATTATTTAGGGAGAAAAAAAAATCCAAACCTACATGGCCCTGTGTGAAAAAGTAATTGCCCCCTGAACCTAATAACTGGTTGGGCCACCCTTAGCAGCAATAACTGCAATCAAGCGTTTGCGATAACTTGCAATGAGTCTTTTACAGCGCTCTGGAGGAATTTTGGCCCACTCATCTTTGCAAAATTGTTGTAATTCAGCTTTATTTGAGGGTTTTCTAGCATGAACCCGCCTTTTTAAGGTCATGCCATAGCATCTCAATTGGATTCAGGTCAGGACTTTGACTAGGTCACTCCAAAGTCTTCATTTTGTTTTTCTTCAGCCATTCAGAGGTGGATTTGCTGGTGTGTTTTGGGTCATTGTCCTGTTGCAGCACCCAAGATCGCTTCAGCTTGAGTTGACGAACAGATGGCCGGACATTCTCCTTCAGGATTTTTTGGTAGACAGTAGAATTCATGGTTCCATCTATCACAGCAAGCCTTCCAGGTCCTGAAGCAGCAAAACAACCCCAGACCATCACACTACCACCACCATATTTTACTGTTGGTATGATGTTCTTTTTCTGAAATACTGTGTTCCTTTTACGCCAGATGTAACGGGACATTTGCCTTCCAAAAAGTTCAACTTTTGACTCATCAGTCCACAAGGTATTTTCCCAAAAGTCTTGGCAATCATTGAGATGTTTCTTAGCAAAATTGAGACGAGCCCTAATGTTCTTTTTGCTTAACAGTGGTTTGCGTCTTGGAAATCTGCCATGCAGGCCGTTTTTGCCCAGTCTCTTTCTTATGGTGGAGTCGTGAACACTGACCTTAATTGAGGCAAGTGAGGCCTGCAGTTCTTTAGACGTTGTCCTGGGGTCTTTTGTGACCTCTCGGATGAGTCGTCTCTGCGCTCTTGGGGTAATTTTGGTCGGCCGGCCACTCCTGGGAAGGTTCACCACTGTTCCATGTTTTTGCCATTTGTGGATAATGGCTCTCACTGTGGTTCGCTGGAGTCCCAAAGCTTTAGAAATGGCTTTATAACCTTTACCAGACTGATAGATCTCAATTACTTCTGTTCTCATTTGTTCCTGAATTTCTTTGGATCTTGGCATGATGTCTATCTTTTGAGGTGCTTTTGGTCTACTTCTCTGTGTCAGGCAGCTCCTATTTAAGTGATTTCTTGATTGAAACAGGTGTGGCAGTAATCAGGCCTGGGGGTGGCTACGGAAATTAAACTCAGGTGTGATACACCACAGTTAGGTTATTTTTTAACAAGGGGGCAATTACTTTTTCACGCAGGGCCATGTAGGTTTGGATTTTTTTTCTCCCTAAATAATAAAAACCATCATTTAAAAACTGCATTTTGTGTTTACTTGTGTTATATTTGACTAATGGTTAAATGTGTTTGATGATCAGAAACATTTTGTGTGACAAACATGCAAAAGAATAAGAAATCAGGAAGGGGGCAAATAGTTTTTCACACCACTGTAGTTCCTGTTGTCTCAGGAACGTCAGGAAAATTCTTCAGGACCCATCACACCCAGGACATGCATTGTTTGAAGACAAATAGACTGAGAAACAGTTTCTATCCTTCAGCCATCACCATGCTGAATGCTGCGAAGTGGTCAATCTGTCAAAGTGCACCTTCATGGTTACAATACAATACACTCTCATGTTTACAATACAGCCCTAAGTCAACATTGGCTATGGGACAAGTGCAATATGACATATGTATGAATGGATAATTTTAGTTTTAACATTATTTTTGCATTGCAAAATTGCACCTAAATTTCGTTGTAGAATGTCTCATTGCTACAATGACAATAAAGATTTTGATTTGATTTGAACTATGATGTCATTGGATCAACAGTCCCTACAGTATAAAGTCAGCGCCACACACTTCCCCAGACTGGATAAATACTTACTTGGTGTGAGCTTTGCTTCGTGTTTGATCTTAAAATATCAGACTTCTGAGTTTTAGTTTGGTGAAAGATAAGACAATATGGTGCTTTAGCCTTTAGTTGGCTTAACAAATGTGTCTCCTTTCCTAGTCCTTTTAATAAAAATTCACTTGCCTCTTCTATTAGGAATAACAGCAGATTGATCAGGACCATAATTGTGAAGAAGGAGATAAGTCCGTCAATGAAGCTTTTAATTTACCATTGGTATAAGTGAAATGGGCATTCACAAAACTTGTACTAGAATTAGTTCTGTTGTTGATCTCACAATTGTGAAGCTCAAACTCACTAAAAAGAATTTTTTGAGTTTTTTTATGGGGTGGAGAACAAGTCATTCTGTTTCCTTACACCTCAGTCACACTGCCATGTTTACCTGTCTTCTTTTCTCAACATTAAAATTAATTCTGTTTAAGCCTTTTTATGCTACATATCTTCTACACGAACACACCATTGTGCACATTACTATATTTTTCTCCACAGGAAAATCTCATCTGACTACATGGGCAGCCGCCATCCTAATACCGCCTGTTGTTTCCTAGTAACTGACCTTTCCTGTTTTTGATTCCTATAGAAGAAGTAATGGATATGCACTCTCTAAGTGGGGCAGGGCTTTAGGTTTCTATTCTGTCTCTGATTCATCTTTAGGATTGCAACTGCCAAAATTGCCTTCAGAACTGGTAAAGTGGATTGGAGAAACAGAACATATTTGGCAGTTCCACAAAATGTCTACATGTGACAAGAAATTAGTTATTTTTCTTTCACTTGAGATATTTATTTAATACTGAAAGGAAGGCAGATGCATGTAGTATGAATTCATGTAAATACTACCAAATCAGGACTAAACATCTCTCGTCTTGTTTCAATAGCACTAATTTTGCTTGAAAGGCAACACAATTTGTTTCTCAAATCTTTGTGAACTGAAACACTAAGGGCATCAGTGCATTCTTCAGTGGTCTGTCTACGTGACGTTACTCTTAATCATTTATACTATTGACATAGACTCTGGATTAGTTAGGAAATGTGTAAAATGACTTTGAAATCAGCGGGACAGCAGATGCTGAGGAGGCAGTAAAAACAATTTAAAAACCCTAGGCCGATCTAAACAGCTAGCCAAGCACATCGCAGAATGCACTTGGTTTTCTAGGGTCCTAGGGTGAGCCTATATTCCCTTTCAGAATATCAGTCAGGATTACCCACCTTGTTTTAGTGAAAACTTTAGTTTCATGGCTGTTTTGTTAATTTTGATGATTGTGCTGATGTTAACGTTACCTTTGTTAATTATATGTATAATTCTTTGTTTTTTGCACTTTGCCTTTAAGCCTTTGTTATGTGTCTTTTGTTTTGTCAGTGGTTCCCTATGAGGTGGGACCACCTGCCCATTGCATCCAGGGACGACCCTCAGCTCTATAAAAAGAAGGGTTTCCCACAGTTTCATTGCAGTTCATTTGAATGCACTAGGGAGCTGGTGAGTGTTTATTGTGTCTTTGCTTGTGCTTATTGTGATTTCTGGATTTCTTTGACCTGTGCTCTGTTTATTGACTTTATTTGATGGATTTGCATTTGTGACTTGTTTGTCCTGCATTGTCTTGCCTTTGCCGGCATTCCTTGATGTGCCTCTTGAACTGTTCAGAGCTTTACTGTGTAACAGTGCTTTTTTAAATATATATATATATATATATATATATATATATATATATATATATATATATATATATATATATATATATCCATCCATCCATTTTCCAACCCGCTGAATCCGAACACAGGGTCACGGGGGTCTGCTGGAGCCAATCCCAGCCAACACAGGGCACAAGGCAGGGAACCAATCCTGGGCAGGGTGCCAACCCACCGCAGATATATATATATATATATATATATATATATATATATACTGCGGTGGGCTGGTGCCCTGCCCTGGGTTTGTTTCCTGCCTTGCACCCTGTGTTGGCTGGGATTGGCTCCAGCAGACCCCCGTGACCCTGTAGTTAGGATATAGCGGGTTGGATAATGGATGGATGGATGGATGGATATATATATATATATATATATATATATATATATATATATATATATATATATATATATATGTGTGTGTGTGTGTGTGTGTGTGTGTGTGTGTGTGTGCGTGTGTGTGTGTGTTAAAGTCTGCATTGTAAAGACTCTGGGTTATGAGGATCAAAAATCCCAAGTTCCAAAAATCCCCAGTAGGAGGAGAACTCCTGTCAAAAAGTATCTAGCATCCAGGGGTGGGGGTTGATTAGTTTCAAACCTAGTTTTGTTAAACTTGACTTGCTTGTATGGAATGTATTTGATTTTAATTAATTCAATAAAATTAAAAAAAAAAAAACTATCTTACATCACGAAGAACAGTGTAGAATTTATATGTTCTACACTGCCCTGCGTTTTGCTAGATAGCTTTTGACAGGAGTTCTCCACCTGCTGGCCATTTTTGGAACTGTTCAGGACTTACGTGCTTTGGGACTTTTGAGCCTCATAACCCAGAGTCTTTACAATGCAGACTTAACAGGATACTTCAAATCTGATCTATAGCCTTGGAGGTTTATTCTCACCAGCCTGGCTACAGTCAAAGTTTACTGCTGTTGTACTTAACTACTTACCCATTTCTTTTACATCCGTAACTTCAGTTAATTAGATAGAGTATCGGAACAGACAGGAGAAAAAAGTTATACATTTATTCACATATACAGTAATTGATAATATACCCAAAATATAAGCAGAATACAAAACGTGAGTTGCAGCAAAATACTTTTAATACAATCTGAATAACAATCAGCTTATCTTGCTTAGACTACCAGGTGGCTCTCTGTCTTAGTATGTTGATAGTCTCTGGTGGTCTGGCACAGCCTTTGGATGGAGTGGCCTTCTGCATGAATTGAACAGCTATGAAAATACAGAGAGAGAGAGGGAGAGACTAAGCCACTGTAATGTAAGGGAATCCTGTGGCTTCTTGACACACCTCTTGAATAAGTGGGGGAATACTGTTTTTCCAATGATATCAGCTCTTCGGCGTAGCTCGGCCCCTTTTTAGTCCACCTGCCAGTCAGCACTATGTGCCTTCATGTTTTTTCATCTCAGCCACCGCTCAGTCCAGTTGGTCAGAACTTGCTTTCTAACACATCTTTCCCAAGACCTTATCTATGTGATGTGCTGGACTAGTAACATCACTTTAAAAGAGGCCCCCTGAATCAAGAATCTAATTTATTTATTTAATTTTGCATTTTATTGATTTTATTAAAATCAAATAACATTCCATACAAGTAAGTCAAGTTTAACAAAAGTAGGTTCAAGAAGCTAATTTAAAGTGCAAGCTCAGTTTTACAATGTATTCTGGACCCCCTGGAGGTACCAGCATAGGAGAGAACATGCATAGAACATAAATTGATGTGTCATCTGCTGCTTTACTGAGTCAGTGGAACAAATTCAGCACGGGCAGTCACTATGTGATTATTCTCAAGATCCGATTACAGCCCCTGGGCTGCTTAATTCAATGTGTGGTCATCTTGAGCACTTGAAACGCTTATTGTGAGTAATTTCTAATATAGTGTCCTGGCCTTGCTAAATGCATTAAACCCAAAGCACGGCGGCACCTGAATGCAAGGAGCATAAAGTGATGTGCCATTCGCTGCCTTACTAAAGACACATTACTTTGAAATGAAGAGAAATCTCTTAAAGTCCATGGTCTTTGGCCATTAGAGCCTGTTTTATTGGGCACAAAAGAAAGGAATGAAAGTAGCCATCTCCTTGTCAATGCAACCAAACCTCGCTGGCTCTGTCTCACTTTATTCAGTTGTGTAATGAAAAAGTTAGCAACTAAGGTACATTGGTCTAGATATTATCTATCTATCTATCTATCTATCTATCTATCTATCTATCTATCTATCTATCTATCTATCTATCTATCTATCTATCTATCTATCTATCTATCTATCTATCTATCTATCTATCTATCTATCTATCTATCTATCTATCTATCTATCTGTTATACAGTGCCTAGGTTGTTTCTTAAGTACTGTAAAATAAAGAAAAGGAGACAGAACAACTTATGGGGTCTCCACCTCATATACTTGAAAAACTGAAGGTTGAATAAGGCCCCCAAAAAAAGCAATACTAGGTCTTTACAAACTTGAGTCCAAAACAATAATGACAAAGATGGTCAATATATAGTTGACTAATAGGTAGAGGCGGGACTAGAAGCGGAAATGATGTCATAAGGAGGCAGGTTCTAAGGGAACAGAGGTGAAAATGATGTCTGTGGGATGTAGGTTCTGAGGGGCTAGAAGAGGAAGTGACTTTTTTTATGAGGCAGGTTCTTCTGATGATCTGCAGAGGGAAAGAGGAGAAAGAGTTAGAGTACAGTGCCAACCCCTGGTCCGGCAGGGAAATACATTTATTTGAGCCTGTGACAGTACATATATTTATCATAACATTTTTACTCGACCCTCTTGACAAGTTTAACGTAGAAAGGTGTAAAGTGCTACACACAGGTCAAAAAGGACAAAAATCATAAGATGGGCAGCACTGTCATGAAATGGATTTTGAGGTTTGGTGTTTGATGTAACATTCTCATTAATGAGACAATGGGCAGAATCCATTTAAAAGGGAAAAGAATGTTTAGATTTATTGTAAAAATATTAAAGATAATTCAAGGGGATTTATGCTCGGAACTTTAGGATGTGCTAGTAAAAACCTCAGTAGAGTCCTGTGTTCATTTCTAGTCACAACACAATAAAAAAAAGACAGTGCAGTCCTTGAATCTTTGAAGAGAACAGTAACCAATTGCATCCTGGGACTTGTGAGCCTGTCCTACTTTCTGTAGTAGACTCAGGGAATTGCACCTTATCAGCCTAAAACAAAAAAGTGTGGATGGGGTCCTAATCGAGCTCTTCAATAAAATATACCCCGCAGCATACTTAAAGTTAAATAGTGACTCAAGTACCTGAGGAAACCTAATGTGTTTAAGATGGAGACCAGAAAGCACCTCTTTACTCAAAAGGTGGCAGAAATTTGCAACAAACTAGAAGGTTGTGTGGTTGAAATGAAAACACTTGCAGCTTTTATAAATAACCTGGACACTGGTACTGATGAACTATTATTTAACCAAATGAGCGTGATGTACTGAAAGGTCTCCTGTAGTCTGTCAGATTCTTATTTACTTTTGTTCATTCCATGTTTGCATAAGACCTCCATGTCTGCTAATAAATGCCCTGGAAGCATAAACAGATGGTTCTGGTAGAAAGGCTTCATTCCAATAGCTTTGGAAGTTAATTTAGTTAAATCATAATCTGAAGAAAAAAGTTAAATTGATGGAAAAATAGAGAATTATAGTCCAGAAAAAAAATGAAAGAAAGTGAGAAACAGAGGAGCGTTAGTAAGCATACATTGTGTAACCTCCCTGCGACTCAAGGACTGGTCAAAGTATTCCTTCCAAGGTTCAGGTTCAGGTTGGGGAGCATGCACCGGTACAGGGCGTTGCCGCTCCCACTACACGAAGTTGTATTCAAGGGTAAGACCCAAAAATTCCTGGAAATCAGTCAAGAGCATGGGAGTAGGGTATAGCTATCGCCACTAGGTTTTGAATGCCTACAAACTTGGTAATCAGACTGCAAAGAGGCATTGTGCTGATTTCTGACACTCATGCAGCTGACTTTGGCGATTTTATCTTTCTCAGGTCATTCTGAACATCGTGACAATGCTGATCGAGGTTTTTCGACATTTGACAAGTCTTGCTAATAAAGAGTTTGTTCCCTGTGAACCGACACGGAACTGCTGAGGCATCTGCTGGAAAGCATCATGATAAAAGCATCAGAACTGCATTTCGCACCAAGATAGATAGATAGATAGATAGATAGATAGATAGATAGATAGATAGATAGATAGATAGATAGATAGATAGATAGATAGATAGATAGATAGATACTTTATTAATCCCAGCTCACCTGCACACACACTGCATTGTTTTGGCCAAAAACAATGTAGTTGTTGCTTTGACACCCCCAGATTTGTCCGATCTCACTCCCTTTTACCTTTTCTCTGTTCTCAAAATGAAAGTTGAGACTGAAGGGAAGACGATTTTGTTACCGTGTTAGAAATCCAGGAGGTGTTAGATGTGGGAAAAAAAATGTTTCCAGGAATAGAAGTGCTGGGACAGTTGCATGTTCAGGAGAGTATTTTGATCGTGACTAAAATGAAATTGCTGTAAATTGTATAATAAAGAATTTTCTTTAACAATTCTGGGAATTTTTTGAGTGCCCCCCTCAGATGTCATCCCTTACTGCCCATAGTGATCCCATCAGCCTATAGTCAAAGCCCCAGCAAAAACAACTCTAAGCATTTTTGTTTTATTTTGTTTAATTTGTAATGATCATTTCTGTACTTCACATCATTTTTTTGTGTCTGATAATAGCAAAAAAAAAAATCCCAATCAAATATAATAAGATTTCATCCAGGAATTCAATTAAATTTGAAAAATGCGAGGTGGGTGATGTGAATATTTTTTTATTGCCATAGTAAATTGATATTAAATATAGAATCAGTCAGCTCAGCGCCCCCCACCCCAGACACACACACTTGCAGAGATGCTCTAATATGAAGGTAAAAGGCCTTCTAATTGCATCGTCTCAAGTCAGCTCTAAATCCAGTCGAGCTGCTTTGATTGCTGTCTGCCTGCGAAGTGCAAGGAGCTCTCCACAGCGTGAGCAGCGTAAAATGATAATGTAATGGTCTGTTCTAAATTTACCCATTGCTAAAATTAATTCATTTCATTGTTCAAGTCAATCAGTGCTGAAGAAAGCCAACGCCGTTGTAAACAGGAGGTGCGGCGGGGAGAGGGGCACTATCAAGTAACAGAAGCCACCGAGATTTGATGGAAAATGCCGGCGGTTGGCTTAATGGCTGTAAATAAAGAGCACAAGGAGAAGCTGTCCTTAATTCATTTTCTCTTAGAAGGAAAGCCACACGTGTGTGCCCATAGGGTGCTGAGTGTCAAATCTATGTATGTCTGCAAAGGTCTAGGGTGACAATAATGGGAGATCTCAGATCTGATCAAGGGCACCTTCTTTACCGAATGTTGTGCAGACTGACACTCAAAGGCTGAGAAAAGCAGTCATGGAGATGAAGAGTGTGCTGTTTTTTACTTATTTATGCTTATATTTGTATGTTTTTGCGCATTTACTTGTATTTAAGTACTTGTACACATTTTAAATAGATACGTACAGAAATGTAAAGTGTAAATCTGAAGCCTGTGTGCTCAATTCTAAATGGTTACCCTGATCCCGACCCCACCTGCACATTGGGCTGGGGGGGGCTGAGGAGCAGCTTTTATGTTCATCTTAAAAGGCTGCAGTGACCCCACTTGCACTTTGGGGGGGATCATATAATTATTGTTGCTGCACCCTCTGATTGATGGCTTCATGCTTTTGGCTTTTTGGATGTAATTTAGTTGTCAGTCTCTGGCTGCCCCCACCCCACAGACCCTATGTTTTACATTAAAATTACTTTCAAAGTGAAGATTAATTTAGGAGGTGAAACCAAGGACCACACATTCATGAGCTTCTCTAAGTCTGTTTGATTTTTCCCGCATAATTCCTTGTATAAAAAAATTGAGACTTGACAACATGAGGCCCTCTGCTGGTAGAAATGTGGCATTGTGTTTTCTGTTTAAAGGAATACTCCACCCAAAAATAATGTGTTTTTATGCTACCTCATGTAGTTTGTAGTCATGACTGAGGAAAAATGTTATTCTTCTGTTTTCAAACACACCTGATATAACAGAGTTTCAGATATAATTGAGGTCTATGGTGATATTAGATTAGGTAAGATTTATTAATCCCATGGGGAAATTCAAATGCATCAGAAGAAACGTAAAAAAACACAAGAATACAAACTCAAAGGATAAATAATACAACCAATCAATCAATAAATAAATAATTAAATGAATAAATTAAAATGAACTTAAAGAGTATATCAGGTGGAAGCACTGAATTGCCTGATAGCAGTGGTCACAAAAGACCCCCAGAGACGCTTCTTAGCACACCATGGTGGAATGGAGCCTGTGGATAAAAGTGCTCCAAGAGAAGGGATGGAGGGGATTTTTCATGGTGGCATCCCATTTCCAAAATATCAAAACTGACCATAGAAAAAAAATCTCATGGTGCTCTTGCTCCATAACCCATATGTCAAGCAAGTCGTATGCTTGCAACATACCAAACACGCGTACTAAATTTACTAAGATATAGTTAACTAAACCAACTCCAGAGAACATTGTCATGAATGAAAATGGGGCGACCTCAGGCGGGAATGAGCATTTGAATTGAAGAGCTGTCCTCCCACACTATAGTTATATTTATAGTCAAAGGGGTGAACCACAACTGGATTATTTAGAGGTGGTCTGGACAGTTAAGTTGACCATCGCCGGAGTGCACCCTAACTCTGAGGCCTATTCTCTTCCTGGTGAGGTTTTCACTCGCTTTTCACTTCTAAGCCTAAGAAAGTGCTGGTTGAGAGATCTGGGAATTCTGCCCTCTTGTGGAAACCAAAGCTGATACTTTGGAAGAAAATTGACGGGCTGTCCAGCAAGGCCGAGCTTGCGTATGTGAAATCTGCCTAGCCTTTAGTCTCAGTATTTCCTATTTGAACCCCCTGGTGCTTGGCAAGTGCAGCACAACCCTAAATTAAATAAACAGAAGAGCAAAAGTGTATCTTGTATTCATAACTTCTCTCTTCTATGAGCCATAAAGTGAAACCTGCCAAACTCTGCGTGAGCCGTGCTTAGGAACTTTAATATGACAGCTGCATGAAAGTAAGCCTATAATTGGGGATCTGTTTAAGAAATGTGCCTGCGTAATTATCTGCCGCTTAATCAGTATGTGCCATTGCAGCAAATTTCAAAAAATAATTAAGAGCGGTGAACATAGAATTAGGAGTGATTCAGTGTCTCTTTGAAAGGGGCCCAGGCTGCCCATTTAAGAACACTGGGCTGGAACCTGATAATCATCCGCCCGCTCTTAACTTTGTTTCTCTTTCTTTATTTCCTCTACTCTTCATCTCACTGTGCGCAATTTCACGCAGATATTATTCTTAGAAAGTAGAAGAATGAGGCTCAATATGAAGGCTGATCAGAAAGAAAGCAGGTCCCCATATAGAAATTAAGTATATTGTGGCTCACTGAAAACTATCAATCAACAAAAGGTGAAGCAAGTTTGGTCTAAAATGTATTTCCGTAAAGCGCGGGTGATATTTTCAGTGATATATGCTTGTGTTATGGAGTTTATGTGCGCTTTCTTGCTAAGTTTATTAAGCCTCCGGGATTCTTATTTTCAAGTTCCAGAAGGTGCTCGTCTTTTACATTACTGTGCAGTGTGTAGGCATCTGCGTGGGTTTCATACCCTTTGAATTATTCTCCATGATTACATTTATTTCATTCATACATTCAATTTTCAAACGCACTACTACTAATAATAATAATTCTTTACATTTGTATAGCACTTTTCTCCCTACTCAAACAGCTTTTCACACAGTGAGTGGGGAGCCACTTCAACCACCACCATTGTGAGGCATCCACCTGGACGATGTGATGGCAACTATTTCTGCACCAGTGCTCTCAGAACACATTAACTGTAAGGTAGTGAAGGGGTGAGAACGATAGCCAACTAGAGGAAGGAGATGATTAGTGGGTGAGACTGACTAACCTGGACATCAAACCAGAATACACCCCACTCTTTACAAAGCATTTCCAAGGATCATTTATGACCACAGGGAGTCAGGACCTCGGCTTTATGTCTCATCTGAAGGACGGCACCATATTTACAGCACAGTGTCCCCGTCCCTGCACTGGGGCATTGGGCTCCACATTCACATCACAGGGTAAGCACCCACTGCTGGGCTCACCAACACCTCTTCCAGCAGCAACCCAAGCCTTTTCCTGGGTGATCTCCCATTCAAGTACTGGTTGGGCCCAAACATGCTTATCTTCAGGTGGATGAACTCTCCCGAAGTGCATGCGGTGTGACTACTGGTTAATAATAACAAGAAGGTCACGCTGGAGTGGCAGCATTAAGCACAAGGTTTTAACCTTTTAACCGCCAACTCCCTAAATATTCCCCATGCCAGGCGAAATCTGAACAATTTTCGTTTTTTTACTTTACATTTATTCAAGCAGTATTTACCTGCTGAAATACCTGCTGAAATGTTTCAAATAAATGGTCAATCAAAGGACGTAGCTTGAACAAGCGGTGACGGTTTGGATCTTTCTTATCTGGCTCAGATAATGGGCAGCAGTCCAGTTGAGATGTTGGGGATACACCCACTCATCGCCATCATCCGATGCGTCGTCATTCACAGTATCATGCAGTGCACGTTGCTGATCATCATTGTCGCTAAAATCTTCTTCAGAACTGCTACAATCATGATCAGAATTATTGTACAAAATCGCCTGCAAAACCTCACTTGAAGTCAGTTTACGTTTCGCCATATTCACAGCTTTCACTTCCGAATCACATCACGTGACCGGCCAATACAACCGCAGAGTTGTTGAAATATAATGTAGTAATAATACCCACGGCAAACTGTCAGTTATACTACGCGCCAGGCATTCACATAACCATAGGCAAATGTGCCGGATAATTCCGGCAGTAAGGCGTCAGCAATAAAACAACGATGCCGGATATATCCGGCAGAGGGCGGTTAAGAGGTTAATGAACCTACTCTGGAATGGGTGCCATTTAGTAATTACAGGTGTCTATTTTACAGGACCTTCTTCAAGTGGGTCACCTTTGGTTCTGAATACTAAAGGTCTGTGAGTTCTTGCATTAGTTTAGGTCCTGCAAGGTCCTGGTGAAACCTTTCACCATGGTCCTCACTGACAGCACCAAGATTAGCAAGGAAGAAATCCAAGAAGCATGTTGCACGTCATACCTTTGGTATTCTTGAAGCATGAGGGTCGACCAGCTAGATGCAGTATGGTGCTCTGCAGCTGCCAATAAATTCGGAATAACATTCTTGAATGTCTTCCATACTATATTTTCCGACCCCTCTAGCAGAAATTCAAACCGCTTGTCATTGATGACGTCTCTGATTTGTAGACTAACAAAAATGCCTTCCTTAGACTTGGCATCGGTTAATCGTAGAAACATCTTCCTCACATATTGAAATTCTTCACCAACCTTGTTCATCGATTTTACAAATTTTTTCATTGACTTACATTTTATATGAAAAGGAGGAAAAAATACAAAGTGACTTATGTGACACAATTTTCTGCCCTGGATCCAAATGTTATGGAGTGGCAAGTTGTCTGTCTTAATGGATGTTTCCTTTGGTAATGCCATCTGCCTTTAGCCATCTTGTTGATACCCATGATTCTAGTAACCTACTGCCAGAAGGGCACTGCTTCAAAATCCTTACTAAATATATTGAAACCATACACTTTAGGCTGGTTTGTATCAGCAAATTATAGCAGCATCTTGTCCTCTGTCATTTTTAGATGGTTACATGTCTGCAGATAATCATAACAATAATATTAATGGACTACAAATAATAAGATCTAGTAATTGGCGTAGTCGTTGCCACTGCGGACTTCACATATTGCCCTTGGGTTTTCTCAACTTTCTCTCACTTAGAGCTCCTGACACTTCCCAATAATATTCGTGTTGAGATGAATGGAGATTTTAAAATGGAACCACATTAGTCAGCGTATCTGTGACGGACTGGACACATTTCAAAGGTTGATCCCTTTGTAAAGTTAATCTGGGTAGCAGTACCCAAATTAACATGCACAGAATACTACCCTAACAGCAAAAGGTCTTTGAAGACCCCTGAAGGTCATAATTTCAGCCCTATTCCAAAGACCACTGGGGTTCGATGTGTTGGCCCTCTCCATTACCCCTCTGTATTGGGGCTAACATGCAGGAATCTCTGGTACCGCTAGTGAGGGTGCTACCCATACAACCCCAGAGACTGATATCAGCTGAGACCCCAGAAGCGCTTCCAGCAGGGTACCAGGAAGGTGGTCGGGGCACAGAATAAAAGGGCTTTGCTTACTTTGCTCAGAGAGCTTAAAACTAGGTGGCAGCTGGTGACAAGAGCTCAGCTCAACAGAGAGAGGACGGAAACACAAATAGTGGAAGGTGAGCAGAAGAAATGTGTTAGCAATGTAGCTAGTGGTCTCTATTGTTTAGGTAGGCCCTGAGCATCAGAGGTGTTTATTATTTTCTGTTATGGTTGTACTTTATTGTTCCCCCTTATCACTTATTGAGACTTTGTTATTAAAGCCTTTGTTTTGTTTTGTTGTTTAGACTCCTAGATTGGTGTTTAGGGTTGTGAGATGCCCCCTACTGGCGACACCTTATACTTCCATTTTGGGCTTTGGCTTACTATAGTCCTTTGATAGAATAAGATGGTTCAGAAAATGGATGTATGAATCCCAAATTTAATAATGATGATGATAATGATAAATGGTGCACTCATGGATCCAGTGTGCTGGGTCTGTGGGACCAAGTCACTGTCATTGTGGTGTTATGTTCTGATGGGCCACTATGAGGTTTTTCGCTGAATACTCCTTTTTCATACAAAAGACCTGTATGTCATGTTGTCTGATGATGTAAACTAATTCTACACACGTGTGTGAGTGTGTGTGTGTGTATGAATGAATGTGGGCTGCAATGGACTGATACCCCATTTAGGGTGGGGTTCTGCCTTGTGCCTGATGGTGCCAGGATCAATTGCAGACACCCATGAGCTTGACATGGATTAAAGGTGTCAGTTAGTTTACAAATATAATAATAATAATATGTTGCAAGCTTAAACATTTGCATTACAAAGAACTAACATTTTTTTCCTATGAAAATTTATAAAAATGCATTATTTTTGGTACCAAGAAATAAATCTGACCAGAGCATTCTTGAGTCTGTTATTTAACAAAATAAGTGAGCAACCCAAATCTGTGTTCAGCCGGTGCTTTCTTCAGCGCAAGTCTGAATGTCGCTGGTTGGTCCAAGGGTGTACTCTGATTAAAGAATGATTTATGTGTCTCATGGAGAACCTTTTCAGCAATCCGTCTGCTGAATTAGTTTTTCCCATGAAGAGGCCGGTAAATCAAGCCTTCTGGCAACAAGCCTGGCCGGACAATGTCAGAGTAGTACTAAAGGCAAGTGATTAAATGTTATAATCACTACTGCTGAGGGGTCAGCTCATTCCAGGCTGACACAGATTTATCAAAGCAATGTCAGTGGAACAAATTCAGCACGGGCAGTCACTATGTGATTATTCTCGAGATCTGATTACAGCCCCTGGGCTGCTTAATTCAATGTGTGGTCATCTTGAGCACTTGAAATGCTTATTGTGAGTAATTTCTAATATAGTGTCCTGGCCTTGCTAAATGCATTAAACCCAAAGCAAGGATGAAACAGCAGCGCCTGAATGCACAGAACATAAAGTGATGTGCCATTCGCCGCTTTACTGAAGACACATTACTTTGAAATGAAGAGAAATCTCTTAAAGTCCATTGTCTTTGGCCATTAGAGCCTGTTTTATTGGGCACAAAAGAAAGGAATGAAAGTAGCCGTCCTTTGTCAACGCCACCAAACCTCACTGGCTCTGTCTCACTTTATTCAGTTGTTTAATGGAGAAGCCAGCAAATAAAGGACATTGGTTTAGATCTATCTATCTATCTATCTATCTATCTATCTATCTATCTATCTATCTATCTATCTATCTATCTATCTATCTATCTATCTATCTATCTATCTATCTATCTATCTATCTATCTATCTATCTATCTATTACATAGTGCCTTTCATCTATCTATCTATCTATCTATCTATCTATCTATCTATCTATCTATCTATCTATCTATCTATCTATCTATCTATCTATCTATCTATCTATCTATCTATTACATAGTGCCTTTCATCTATCTATCTATCTATCTATCTATCTATCTATCTATCTATCTATCTATCTATCTATCTATCTATCTATCTATCTATCTATCTATCTATCTATCTATTACATAGTGCCTTTCATCTATCTATCTATCTATCTATCTATCTATCTATCTATCTATCTATCTATCTATCTATCTATCTATCTATCTATCTATCTATCTATCTATCTATCTATCTATCTATCTATCTATTACATAGTGCCTTTCATCTATCTATCTATCTATCTATCTATCTATCTATCTATCTATCTATCTATCTATCTATCTATCTATCTATCTATCTATCTATCTATCTATTACATAGTGCCTTTCATCTATCTATCTATCTATCTATCTATCTATCTATCTATCTATCTATCTATCTATCTATCTATCTATCTATCTATCTATCTATCTATCTATTACATAGTGCCTTTCATCCATCTATCTATCTATCTATCTATCTATCTATCTATCTATCTATCTATCTATCTATCTATCTATCTATCTATCTATCTATCTATCTATCTATCTATCTATCTATCTATCTATCTATTACATAGTGCCTTTCATCCATCTATCTATCTATCTATCTATCTATCTATCTATCTATCTATCTATCTATCTATCTATCTATCTATCTATCTATCTATCTATCTATCTATCTATCTATCTATCTATCTATCTATCTATCTATCTATTACATAGTGCCTTTCATCTATCTATCTATCTATCTATCTATCTATCTATCTATCTATCTATCTATCTATCTATCTATCTATCTATCTATCTATCTATCTATCTACTTGAACTTGTATTATATAGTGCCTTTCCTGTCTCTACCCCATGTTTCCATGTATCTGTGAGAGGCAGTTTTACCAATTTCCCCGTCCCTCTCTATCCATAAATAAAAATCCCAAGCTCCTTGCTGACACATCACATTAGGTGTTACAAGCTCTGTGTAACGGATGGACTTAATGCGAGAAGCGAGCCATTAATTTCTGTCCTTTAGCTGACTGTGTACTTTCGTAGCCTAAGAGGGGACATATTTTCCAGGCTGAACCAGTGTCCCTGGTTTAATAAGCTCTGCTAAGAAGTACCCATTAAGTTCCCGTTTATAGCTACGAATTATGTATGTGTTTAAGCAGCCCTGCAGTATGCATGGCCTATTGATTACCAAATCACACACATCCCTCTACTGTTGGGCCATCTGCAGCTTGAAATCTGCAATGAATGTGTTTCAGAATTGATGAAATTACCAAGGGTCCAATAAATTTCAATAAATAGTCTCCTTGATATTTTTTTTTGATTGGCTGAAAATTAATGTTATAATGTTTCTTAGCAGCAAGTGATAGAATTCCTCAGATGTTGGTAACAAGTAAGCCTGGTGTACTCTGCTGTAATGAACCAGACAGTAGGTGAAATCACGTACGATCAATACATCAAATATCTCTTGGATTTCAGACTTTCTTCTTCATTAGGTATCCAGTACAAATAGAGTCCTTTTATTATGATGTGCCCATGAAGTCCACCGGAACTTTCCACCCTTCAGTCTAAGGTCACTTGAGCACCCTCTCCTGGCCAAAAGCTCCATCTGCAAAGGAAAGAGAATTTTAAAATTAAGACATGACATTGGAGACATTGGCACACACAAACACGCCGTGTCTGCAAGCGTCTGGGGTGACAGCAGTGTGTTGCACTTACATGTCTTGATTTAACTCAAAATTATAAACGTTTAGATTAACAAAAAAATGAACGCGACAAGTCTTCAAAGATTATATTAATCTACTAACCAAGATGGAGCACATACAGTGCACCACGAAACAGGCTCTTAAATCAAATGATAACCAGCGTGTCAAAAATTGACACCAACTTGGGAGTATATTTGCATATAATTTAGCCAGCAAATTTAAATGTATCGTTTATTAGGATGAAGTATTGAAGTGGTCATAAAGGTACAAAGGCTTCATCATGAAAGAGTCTGTGGCACTGGATCCTCATTAAGTACAAATGTCTAACATCACATAATTCTTAATCATCACATATTCTGTCAATTTAAAATTAACTTTAAAGCAATAACTGGTTAAAAATGTACTTTGTAATAATGCCATATAATTTGTTATTCAAATCTAAATGTGTCTTTGACATTCAAATCCCATTCTTGATGGGTTTTGGAAAGAAAGACGCAGACAAATAATCACATACGTAAATTACATGTCTACATTGCAAGGGAAATCATAAATCAAAGGGCATGTTGACAATTAGCCTTTTTAAATATGCATGCAAATACATAAATCAAAACTCCAATGCAGAATACTTTAGCAATGGAACTGTCCTAAATAAGGCCTGCTCGGCAAAACAACGAGTACCCTAAATGAATGGGTACTTTACGTCCGGTGGTTTATATGCTTAATGTTTCCATAATTACATTTTCATTTTGGACCTTTATTATTCTGTAGGAGGGTCAGGGATGTGGGAGCCACACCACCTGCACTTCAGAACAGGTCATCCACCTGCAGCTATGCCTGGCTGGGCCCGGCCACTACTTGGATTGGAGACCACCTAGGAAATAGCTGGAGTTGCTGTTGGAACAGGGGGGCGTTTTCCCTGTGGTATGAATGTGGATCCCAGTGCACCAGTGCAGTAATGGAAACACATACAGTGGACTTGAATAAATGTCAACCAACAAAAAAAAAATACTAAAGTTACTGCCGTAATTACTTTTACTCACTCCAAAGCACTGTCCTGCTCTCTTCATATCACATTCTGATAAACTGCATCTCCGTCAGCTATTGAGAAAAAAAATAAAAGTACTTGATTCTGTTCAATCGTGGCTTGGCTCCCTTGGTTAATTTGCATTTGTGTGTGTGTGTGTGTCTTTTTATAATCTTATTTTGTTTATTTTCTCTTTGTTTTTTTTAACTTTAAAAAGCACTTAACACTGATTGTTGACTAGTACTGCAAAGTTAATGACAATATGAACACGGACAACGGTTTGGGCTTTTTCAAAAACACCAGACTGTGTTATTTTGTATCATGACACCATTGTGATGAATCTATCTTTGCATGGCTGTCTCCTCATGATCCACCTACTGTATATAAGATGGTAGCACCCAGCGGCATAACTCCAAGTACTGGACTGAAGAATTACAAACATACTGAGTGAAAGAGAAAAGAAATGAAGAAATCCTGGTAATGTTTGGACCTTTGCTGTTTTAGTTGATTTATTTGTTTGGATTTTTGGGTTTTGGGATGCAATTCTGATGATTTATCTTCATTATTTCAAGTTTGGCCTGCCTCTGGGCTACAATGTCCTGACTGTTCTGAGCCAAATAACATCCCTTAGCACCTGTGTTTTCCTAAATGCTAATTATAGATAGATAGATAGATAGATAGATAGATAGATAGATAGATAGATAGATAGATAGATAGATAGATAGATAGATAGATAGATAGATAGATAGATAGATAGTTGCTTCCAGACAAACTCAAAAAACCCACATTGGAATACCAGCTGGGCAACCCTGTTTATTGAGAGGAATATAAAAGCTTGCCTCAGAAAGATAAGATGGCCAATCCAACCTTTCAGTTTCAATTCCAATTCAACAGTAAATTCTGTTTTCACAGTGATGTAAATTGGTCAACTTCAGGAAGGCCAGGAGCTTCTTCCACATCCTGAGTTAGGGTCTGAATGGGGCATAGTTTTTTGACCACGCCCCTTTTTGTTGTGTCCATGGCAGAATGGGCGGAGCCTTCTTCTAAGGTGCTGCGTTTCTTCTCAGTACTGCAGATAGAAGAGAGAGTATAGCTAGCGACAGTGCCTCCTAATGGTCTGGAGTAGAATTGATTATCTTAGTTAAGACCTAAAGGTGATGCCCAGGTCAATGTATATATATACTGGTCAAAAAAATTAACGGAACACTTTTTAATCAGAGTATAGCATCAAGTCAATGAAACGTCTGGGATATTGAGCTGGTCAGTTAAGTAGCAGAGGGGGTTTTTTCATCTGAAATTAACAACAGGTGCACTAGAGGGGCAACACTGAGACGACCCCCAAAACAGGAATGGTTTAACAGGTGAATGCCACTGACATTTTTCCCTCCTCATCTTTTCTGACTGCTTTTTCACTCATTTTGCATTTGGCTACGGTCAGTGTCACTACTGGTAGCATGAGTTGATACCTGGACCCTACAGAGATTGTGCAGGTAGTCCAACTTCACCAGGATGGCACATCAATACGTGCCATTGCCAGAAGGTTTGCTGTGTCTTCCAGCACAGTTTCAAGGGCATGGAGGAGTTCCAGGAGACAGGCAGTTACTGTTGGAGAGCTGGACAGGACCGTAGAAGGTCCTTAACCCATTAGTAGGACTGGTATCTGCTGCTTTGGGCAAGGAAGAACAGGATGAGCACTTCCAGAGCCCTACAAAATGACCTCCAGCAGGCCACTGGTGTGAATGTCTCTGACCAAACAATTAGAAACAGACTTCATGAGGGTGGTCTGAGGGCCTGACATCCTCTAGTGGGCCCTGTGCTCACTGCCCGGCACTCTGGAGCTCGATTCGCATTTGCCATAGAATACCAGAATTAGCATGTCCACCACTGGCGCCCTGTGCTTTTCACAGATGAAAGCAGGTTCACCCTGAGCACATATGACAAATGTAAAAGGGTTTGGACAAGCTGTGGAAGAACTTTATGCTGCCTGTAACATCATTCAGCATGACCGGTTTGGTGGTGGGTCAGTGATGATCTGAGGAGGCATATCCATGGAGGAACGCACAGACCTCTACAGCCTAGAAAATGGCACCTTGACTTCCATTAGGTATTGGGATAATATCCTTGGACCCATTGTCAGACCCTATGCTGGTGCAGTAGGTCTTGAGTTCCTCCTGGTGCATGACAATGCCTGGACTCATGTGGCAAGAGTATGCAGGCAGTTCCTGGAGGATGAAGGAATTGATACCATTGACTGGTCCCCTAAATCCAATAGATCACCTCTGGAACATTATGTTTCAGTCCATCTGAAGCCACCAGGTTGCACCTCAGACAGTCCAGGAGCTCAGTAATGCTCTGGTCCAGATATAGGAGGAGATTCCCCAGGACATCATCTGTTGTCTCATTAGGAGCATGTCCCAACGTTGTCAGGCATGCATACAAGCACGTGGGGCTATACAAACTACTGAGTACGATTTTGAGTTGCTGCAATGAAAGTTCGGCAAAATGGACTGGCCTGCTGCATCATTTTTTGATTTTCAGGGTGTCTTTGAATTCAGCCCTCTGTAGGTTGATAATTTTCATTTCCATCAAACAATGTGGCGTCCTTTCATTCCTAATACATTACCATATCAGTCCATATCAGTAGAGATATCCAGCAGGATTTTTTTCTCTTTGAGATCTGATGTGTTTTTAAAGTGTTCCTTTAATTTTTTTGAGCATATATATATACACAAATATATATATGTGTAAACATTTAAAAAAAAATGGAATAAAGAAAATTAATAGGAAAAAAGTAGGTAGAATAGAAGCGAGTCCTTGAAATATATATTTTAAATTAACCATTAAAGGGAAGTATCAAAGAAGAATATTTTTATTAAAAATATGAATACACTTTTAGAATTGTTTTCTTTTCTTTAGGCATGAAAGCAAGTAAAAAAAATAGTTTTGTAGCTGCTGATAAAGTGTTTTCACAGTCTGAGGCAGGAAATTGCAGGATCTAAGGAAACCATATGTTACCAGTGACAGTTCTAGAAACACACTTAACATTTTCTGTCAAATGATTGCTTTTTTTCCCACACCCATAGGAAAATGTTATACTGTATATTATTCTGATAAGGTAGCCATTTTGCTTCATTTTTATTAAACATTAGATATAGGAATAGTCCGATTTTGTAGTTTTACTTCTTTGATTTTTATTTTTTATTCTTTATTTAGTGTTTATTTATTTAATATGTTAAACATTATTTAATTGTACAATATTTGATTAAGTCATTATTTTTGTTAGTGTATGTGAAGGAGAGCAACTGCTAAAGATGAAATTTACAAAATAATAAAAACTAATGGTGGTGCAGTGGGTAGCGCTGCTGCCTTGCAGTTAGGAGACGTGGGTTCGCTTCCCGGGTCCTCCCTGCATGGAGTTTGCATGTTCTCCCCGTGTCTGCGTGGGTTTCCTCCCACAGTCCAAAAACATGCAGATTAGGTGCATTGGCAATTCTAAATTGTCCCTACTGTGTGCTTGGTGTGTGGGTGTATGTGTGTGTGTGTGCGCTGTGGTGGGTTGGCACCCTGCCCGGGGTTTGTTTCCTGCCTTGCACCCTGTGTTGGTTGGGATTGGCTCCAGCAGGCCCCCATGACCCTGTAGTTAGGATATAGCGGGTTGGATAATGGATGGATGGATTAATGATCAGCACATCCATTCATTTCTCTGTTTACAGCTCTGCACTGTAAGGCTAGGCACCTGTCCATTAAAAACTGCTTATCCTCTCCCATTCATTTACTGAATGTGCTCATCTAAATAATCCAACTGACCAGTGATCTTTTCAAGTATGTTCATCCACTCATCCATCCAATTTCATGGAGCAGCTTGAACAAGGATGGAAGCCAGAACCTATCATGGCAGTATTTGGTTCATGGCAAGATGCAGCACTGAGCAGGTTACCAGTCTATCACAAATGACAAATGGCATTCTCCATTGTAATCTATTTATCTGGGATGAGTACGGGATAAAGGAAGTCAGAATGTGCCCTGGCAGCACCAGCTACAAGTCAGGAACCAAACCTGTACATGACCCCAATCCTTTACAAATGACCAATGATCAATCTCTCCATCCCGGAATTGCCTAACATAACCCAGTCACTGGCTGTGAGAAGTTGCACCTTCTACCTGTGTCTTTGTGGGTTTTATTTACTCTAACGTTTACTCCTCTCACTTCCCTGATTAAGTCATGTTAGATGAGCTGGAGTCTAAACCAGCCATATGAGTGAGTGTGCCCAGCGATGGACTGGCATCACATTAATGACCAGTTTCTACCTCACACTTGATGCCAGGATAAACTCCATCTTGCCACTACCTTGAAGTGGATTACTCGGGCTCGATAATGGATGGACTAGCCCTTTTCTAAAACATAGTTTATTATTTTAAAAATGACAGTAGGTGGTATTGGCTTATTAATATGTAGAGAAGCAACCAAATTAGCGAATACATTCTTTATCCCCTTTAAACTTGGCCTGAAAGAGCAACAAAGTGCCCTTTAAATATTCTTAACTGCTGTTAACCAGGCATGAAATATTTAACAAATTTGGATAGAGAGGCATTCCTTTGTGGCAAAATAATTAAACTGTAATTACTTGCAGGGCAATTCCTTTCATTTTATGTTTTGAAGACCCTACGGGTTATTTTTATGTAAATTATGTTCATAATCATTACAGCATTTCATTGATAAGCTAAAAATAAATAAATACATAAGAATTAATAAATCAGAATATGTAATACAGCTGCCTTGATTCATGAGAATGCCCTATACATCTCATGAGCTGTAGGTGTGCCTTTTCTGCTTTGTAATTCTATGACCTTTAATTTCTTTTTTTATTTAATTTAGTTTATTTTATAGCTCACTTATAATCAGACAGAATCAGTGCATATACAGTGTCCTCCATAATGTTTGGGACAAAGACCCATTTTTCCTTGATTTCCCCCTCTGCTCCACAGTTTAAAATTACAAATCAAACAGTGCAGACGTGATTAAAGGGCACATTGCAGACTTTCATTTAAGGGGATTTGCATACATTTCAGTTACACCGTGTAGAAATGACAACAGAAAAATGAGTCTATGTCCCAAACGTTATGGAAGGCACTGTATATATTTGTAAAGAGATGAGGATTGGGATGGAGTTTATTAAGGATTTTTATTGGGTTTCTTGATAATTCTGGAACATTTTGATGCATTATGAAATATGGTACCCTGGCAGGAGAAGTGGAGGGAGGAGAGAGGTCTCTAAGCCAAATAGAAGCCAAGGAGAGAAGCAAGCAGGCTGAATTACATGTTACAGCCTAGAGACGGAACAACTATTAGGGGAGAAGGAGCAAGAAATGGCAACAAGAGGATGAGTAGGCAAAGCAGAGGACGGAGGAAGCCCACATTCACATACCAGATGCAGTTCGAAGACACGTATTAATTGTAAAACTAAGTACAGTTTATAGTTCAGACTTTCTAATGTAGTGCAAAAGAGGACATAAAGATCCAGAGATGGAGATTGACCAGAGTGAAGGAACTCAGCTGGGTGATGGGTGATCTATATGAGTTACTATGTGAATTTATGAAGAACATGGGCAGCTGCTGGAAAGAACCTGTGGAGATGGCATATTGTACAGGTGGTGATTGACCCTCACTGTGACAGCAGTTCAGTGAAAAGGTGATGGCTTGGGTGGGTGGAATTGGCAGCAGTCTTACCTGCTCTCCTCATTGTCCTGAACAGTGAGCAGGTCCTTTAGAGATGGAAGCTGACAGCCAATGATATTTTCAGCTGAGCAGACCACTCACTGCAGCCTGGAGAGTGTGGACGCAGCAGAGAACCAGGCTGTGACAGCAGAGTAGAAGTTCACCATGATGCTCCACGAGATGTTGAGCTTCATCAGCTGACAAAATGGATGATCATGAAACAGTGTAGACCTCAAAACCAGAAACCTGAACAGCCAGCTAGCTAAGAGTAGAATAAATACCAAAAAGAACAAAGTACTGAATTGTTCCTAAGGCTATTGTCAAACCTAAGAAGTCTTTCGGCAATGAAGTATGCAGATTCCATTTATTGCACTTATTTTTTGCGTTTTAGTGTTTTTTCATGCCTCTAGAATTAGCATTTAACATTACTTTTTGATTTGAGATTTACTTTTCTGATGTTAAATGCTTTGTACCATTTCTACTGCCTGCTTGTTTATTTACGATCACCTCCATTTTGTACTTCTGTTGTTAGGGTTGCTACTGCGTTGCCAGGGGTGTGTCCTCCAAGGTCACGACCTTTCATTTGGTACGTACCAGTTTAACAGGACAAAATTCTTTCCTAAATATCCTTTTCCAAAGCTTTATGTTTAATATTCTTGTGATTTATGTTTCATGCATTACTTTTTGACTCTCATCTTGCGTTTTGGTTTCAGTTTATAGAGTGATAGACCTCCTGATTTTGGCCTTTTTTCCTGTCTTTGACTTCACTTTGTCTCTTGATGGCTTCTTAAAATGCTTTTTCCTAGTTTTCTAGCATAACACTTGCATAGAGATCCACACCTTTTGTCCGACCCTAAACTCAGGGACCACTTTACACCTACGGTCAGTAAGACATTTTACAACCTTCAAGTTCTCCCATGTCGCTCCCAGACTGTCTTTTAACCTTTGCAAATATTCTGACATGGTGAGAATTGAGGATGCAAGGGAAAGAAACTTGGTATCCATATTGACACTCAAATAGTGCCATCGTGACGGGACTGTGGTATAATACTTCACTTGTAAAGTCTGCAGTTAACGAAACATTTCCTTAAACAGACTGACAAGTGTCTGTAGTGCATTGTAAGACAATCTCCACGTCCTGGTTCACTCTTTCAGATGATAAATTGCAAAGAAATACCAAATCTGTGACACAAAAACTGAGGTCTCCTTTCAGATATGGAGGAAAAAACATGGAGATGGATGACCTCTTTAACTCTTTTAGGGTGGATGTCAACTTTTGTCAACAACAGGGTTGAGGGCAAATGATGACTAAAGTTGACATCCATGGGTAGAGGGTGATAATTAGCTGTAAACGTTGACATTACTTTATAGGTAAGCCGTCCTTGCTTGGAGGAATGTCAAATCCCTGCATGTTCATGAGTAGCGTAAACAATGCCTAGAATGGCATCAAAATCTGGTGAGAAAATAAAGAGAATACGCAACGCGAAATACTCAGTGGATGACGTTTTACGTATATTTTGTTATTTTGAAATGGACTCTGACTTGTCGGACTCCAGTTTTGGTGCATGTGATCTGGAGATCGAGATCTAAAGCGAAAGTGAGGTACAGGCATCAGCTGTGCTGATTAGTCCCCAGCTGATCTGCCGATGCCATCGCCATGCAGCTGCTGACACCGTCATGGCAGCCAGAGATCACTAACATGCTGAAATAAGGCACTACATACAGCAACAGACGTTTTACATTGATATATGTGAAAAACTATTGCTTTGTATGCTTTTCAGAAAACTGAATTTTTTGGAAAAATATTCAGCTCAGGGAGAAAAAACAAATCTGCCCTAAAAGAGGTAATAAAGATATCTGCCAGATCCTTGGCAGTAGGTACCTTCTTCAGTGGTACAAAGTGTGTATACATTTTGAAAGCTGATCTATTAAAACTAAGACTGAAAACTGATGTGCTATAACTATGATTGTTGTGTTCTCCACAGAATTAGGCAAGACCATTGTGAAATCTGTAGGCAACTAGGAGATGTAATAGTCTGTAATTGGCTGTCTTTGAGAAGGCTTTGCTCTACCGCAAACTTTACATTTCCCCATCTACTTCCACCGAAACCAATATCGGAGAAAACAGTCATCGTTATTTGGAAGACATACTTGAGGGCTATTACGTGGGATGATCAGAGAATTAGAAGAACTGCTGAATAATAAGTAAAATCTGTTGAGCTTCAAGAACAAGCACCGTCCATCATGCTGTCCCATACTATCAATTATTATCACAATGTTGGAAATCACACAAGATTAGATGGCCACTGGGCAACCAAACATATCAAAGAGACCAAGCATGACCCCTCTATGCTCTGTATATTAACTGCTATTTCTATTATATGTCTACATGGGCACATTATTAATAATCTAGCCATTTGTTTTACAGATTCAGTACCCAAAGCAGCAAAAATTCAGGTTTAGCTGTGCCTCACCGCGCTCCACTCTAAAGAGAAGCAATTCCCTTAGTGACTTTAGCCACAGTGGGAGGCCTGAATTCAGAAATTATTACAGGTAATATTTCTTCATTCTTACATTGCAATTAATAAGCCTTTAATTAAAAAATAAATTGAATGTAGCTAAATCCAGCAAAAAAAAAATTAATAATCTCTTGAATAAACTGAAAATGTGAATAGTTCTAGAAAAGAATCACAAAGAGTTAAATTTTAAAAAATCAAATTGAATTAATGTAATTATAGCCAAGACATTCTAATGGAAAAACTGAGTTGTGAAAACTAATGGATTTAAAAGTAAAGCAGAATAAAAATGAGTTTATATGAAGGAGACTTGGGGGGAAAAATGTAATTAGTTTAATAAAAATTAAAGTGAGTGGCATCGAGGCGGCGCTCTGGTTAGCACGGCCATGTTAACACACAGACAAACTGACTTTCATTCTTGGTGTGGTCACTATGTGCATGCAGTTTTTTCATAACAATGCATAAAAATTTTGACAAACGAGAGGAGTGCAGAGGAACACAAAGGAACTCTAAACTACCACAGCGGCCTTAATGAAATTTCACACATAAAAAATTCAACAAACGAGAGAAGACCATTCAGTCCATCAAGCCCATTTGTTTAGCTAATAGCTAAACTGTCCCAATATCTCATCCAGATTTTTCTTAAAGGTTGTCCATATTTTAATTTCAACTTCATTTCTTGGTAGTTTGTTCCAGAGTCCCAGATCTCTTTGAGCAAAGAAGTCCTTCCTGGCTTCAGTTTTAAATGCACTTCCCCTTAATTTTCACCAATGTCCTTGAGTACGTGAGTCACCCTTAAGTCGAAAGAATGTTTCTGGATCTACTTTATTGATGCCTCTGAGGATTTTAAATACCTGGATGAGGCCCCCACACAGTCTCCTCTGATTGAGACTAAACAGATTTAATTCTGTCGCAGTAGGACATGCCCTGAAGTCCTGGGATGCACTTGGTTGCTCTCCACTGCACAGCTTCAAGTGCTGCTTTGTCTGTCTTGTACCATGGTGACCAGAACATCCTCACGAAAATTTTTCTCTGATAATTCCAAAGATGTGGACATGAATAACAGCACACTCAGAATGGTAGCACTGTGTGTGAATACTTGAGTGTGTGTGTGTGTGTGTGTGCGTGTGTGTGTGCGTGTGTGTGTGTGTGTGTGTGTGTGTGTGTGCCCCATGGTAGACTCGACTCAGACCTTAAATTTATGACTGATGTAGTCAGAACAGGCTCTGCTTTCTTGTAAGTTGAAACAATAGCAGAATGAATCCATGCATTTATTTTTGACCCTGATTAATCCAGTGATAAGGTCACAGAGTTTTTTGTTGTTTGGACGCAGGTGGAGAGTTTATATCTTTGAAGTCACTAGCCAGACAGAAAACTTTACCATCCATTTGGATTATTTATCATTAGCAAAGAGTTTCTATTCAATGGATCAGTGGGAATGAAGACAGAGCCAAAATATCTGGGCAGCAAGGAAGTTGCTTGCCCACATTAATTGTCCTGGTTGTAAAATCATTTTTTCTTCTACTTTTCTCCTTTAGTATTTATCAGGGTCTTGTTGACATATGAATATCACATACTGTATTTAGGAAGAAAATAGACGGCAGTAACAATATATCTTCCTCATCACTTTTAAAAAAGACTTTGTTTCACCCCATATCTGGTGGCTTTTTGCTGTTGCATTCATCTGCAATCTTTGTTGACCCACAGGAAAACTTTACCACTCAAAGGTTAATCTTTGATGGCCCTTGAGACTTTATGTTTCATTTAAGAGTCAGCTTTGTCACAGATGTTTCTCTTAGAATTTCTTAGGAAACATAGCTTCAGACAAAATGGTAAGGAGTCAAAATTGAGAATTTGCTTTGAAGAGCATGTTAGATTTTATAATCACTTTCTAGTCTTGTTTTCATATCTTCCAAAACTTCATATTTTTTATGTATTATTGGACTGATACCTTTTTCCAAAGTGACTTACAAAACTTGAGATACAATTGCTTCCATTTCTGCCCTGTGGTGGGCTGGAGCTCCAGCAGATCCCCGTGACTCTGTGGTTAGGATATAGCGGGTTGGATAATAGATGGATGGATGCTTCCATTTCTTTTGTTTTCCAATTGGAGCATCGACAGATCAAGTGACTTTCTCATTGTGGGATTTGAACCCATAACCTCAGGATTTGAAGTCCTGCCTGCCTTTTCATACAGAGTGACTATGATTGAATTGGAGCACAGTAATATAAATTACAGCGACTAACAGTACTCAGAAGAAAGGATTACAGTTTTGTAATCATAGCACAACGTATTGAACCTTGAGGTGGATGTGCTACAACAACTGAAGGCCACATTGGGTTCCACTCTTGTCAACCAAGAACAGAAGGCTGAGACAGGAGTGGGCACAGGCTCAGCAAAACTGGACAGCTGACTGGAAAAACATAACCTGGTCTGATGAATCTCGATTTCTACTGAGGCACACAGCTGGTAGGATAAGAATTTGGCACCAACAGTATAGATAACATAAAATTCTCAATCCCAATTCAGGATAACAGGAAAATTTGGGGAAGTGGTATGGGTGAATTTCATCTCAGGGTATTCTCACTCACATGCCCTCTCACAAAGGGTAATTCATAATATGAAAGCCTTTGGGGATGTGGGAGGAAAAATGAAGTAACTGGAGAAACACCCACAAAGAATCGCAATCCATGAGGCAGTAGGCCTAACTAATGCGCCACCATACTACCCTGAGATGACTGGTGCAATGCATTATTTTTCTATGTGGTAGTGTTTTTATTCTGTTAGTTTACTAACTAATTCTGTTTTAAGGGTTTTACTAACAGTTAAAGTATTGCTTAGTTGTTTAATGATAACTTGCAAAGAATATAACAGGGTTTAGTGCTGGCGGTTCCTAAAAGTTTTTTAACTGCACTTTGATCCTATGCCATTTGAGAAGTCAGCTACAGAATTAAGTAATTAATCCCAAAAAAATAAAAAAGGGTGATCTCTATAAGATCTTTAGATCAAATGTTTTGGATGGAGTCAGGTATTCAGTGCAGGCAGCTTTTACTAAGCATTTCTCACATTAAATCGAGACGGTTAAGAATTCAGCAGTATTCCTTGAGCTCATAAAGTAGAATAAACCTGCAATAAAATCAACTGGAAACAGCCTAAATCTTTAAAAATGCACCTGCTCTTATCATTAAATCTATCAAACTATAAATTATTTTAGACAGAGGTTTGGGTGGTTTATCAGTGGGGCAGGCTACTAGAGGTGACCTTATAAAAAGCTTTTGGAAAGCCATTCCTATAATCTTTCGACCTGTACGATGTGCAATATGGGAAAGTCAAAGCACTGTTTAATGGATTTAAATGGAGTGGAAGAGCAGAGAAGAGCAAATTATGGAGTCTGCGAGTTGCTGTGTAAGGGATTTGGTGACACACCAAGATGAAAGAAAAACCAGATTAAAACGGATTAAGTATGGCAAGACATCTGAAAATCCGAGGGTACAATTGGACTTGTGGAGGAGCCAAGTCTGGATATGACAGATAAGAGAGGCTTGTCTGAGGCAAGGTTTTCTCCTATCCCAAATAAATGCAAAGATGAGAGAAGAGGTAATTAAGAAATTGGTGACAGGCATCATGTCACTAGTGAAACTCCAGCATGACGGGAAAGGGTAAAACAGAATCATCTGGTCAGAGGGTTTGTCATATTGTCAAGGATATACAAGTAGCTGCAACTAAGTTAAAATAAAGGATTTGTCCGCACATATTTAAACTGACTGATAATTGTCACACTGTAGATGAGCATCAATAAATGCAATGAAATGGAAAAAGCAAAATAACTCATGAGAAGGAGGACTACTAACAATGACAATTATGCCATTTTTGTACAGTAAAGGAAGCCTCAGCAAGTGGTGCCAGAGACACTGCAAATAGCAACAGAGAATGAGGGCGAGTAATAACTTCACACTCAATGATTTTAATCAACTAAAACCACAGGCTACCACAGTGGACCGTGATAATTTTAGTTCAATTCATGTTTATTAAATATTTTTTTATTAATTTGAACTACTGCGGTGGGCTGGCACCCTGACCGGGGTTTGTTTCCTGCCTTGCGCCCTGTGTTGGCTGGGATTGGCTCCAGCAGACCCCCGTGACCCTGTAGTTAGGATATAGTAGGTTGGATAATGGATGGATGGATAATTTGAACTAAAAGTTTGTTGCACTTCACAATATTATAAGTGTACTCTGGTTAAAATGTAACAGTAAACGACATGAAACAAAAGTTCTTGACCCAGATTCCAACTGCACTAGTCTTCAAAGAGCCATTATTTTAGGGAAACACTGCAAAAAAAAAAAAAAAAAGATGTGATCAGAAGTTGTTTTCCTTTGCAACAAGTGGCAGACATTCTTCTCAAGGATATTTAGTTTAAAACAAAAAATTAACTGCAGGGCTTGTCATACAAAACAAGCACAAAATCCCTCAACAAGCAAAATTTGAAGGTATCCTTCAATAAGGGCGTGCACAAAAAGGCGAGCTTCAAAAGGGCGACCTCAATTGAGCGCGGTGAATAAAGGCATTCGTAGATAATTTAGATAATAATAGTAGATAATAATAAAATATCTAAGTGGCATTGCACATAATCTACAGCTTCAAGTGTAACACAACAATGAGTAAGAGCAGAAAACAACGAAATATAGACAGCTTTAGAAATAGTTCGTTAGAAGTTCATGCATTAATTAATTGGATGTTTTAATATTCTTACTTTCACCTTTTTATACGTTCAATCATTGCCTTTATCTAATAAATTTTCTGTAATAATTTTGTTGTGTTTGCCTTTATTCGCTGCGCCCAATTGAGGTCGCCCTTTTGAAGCTCGCCTTTTTGTGCACGCCGTTATTGAATAGAACCAAATTCGAAAGCCTATCCTATTCCATAACCCTGGAGTGTCAAACTCTATTTTACCATGGCACAAGATAACACTTTACAGTATATACCCAACGGGGACAAGAATATATCATCAAACAAGTATTGCCACCTTTCTTTCACAAATAAAACTTACAGGTTAGGAAAGCTACCAGCAGCCATGGGACAGAACTCAGCATTGGGTTAGAAAAATTACATTCATGCATAAAATTGAGTGAGATGGGCAGTGCAGACACAGGTGAGAATTTGTTGCTAAAATAAAGTCAAATAGTATGGTCTTTGCTTTTCAAAATTAGGCATGACTCGCATTTACTGGTTTCGTCTTCTGGTCCCCATTTTTGTCCTCTGTCTCCCCACATTTCATAGAATTTCAGGTTAGGTTCATTGGTCATTCTAAATGAGGGTGACCTGCAATGGACTGGCATGCCACACAGTATCGGTTTTCCTGCCTTGCGCCCCAATCACTAAGACAGACACTTGCCCACTTCAACTCTCAACTGGATAGCTGGGTGAGAAAAATAGACATATGGAAAGAAATAATTTAAAGCATACCTGAATGGCAAGTTGCAGGGCAAATGTGGAAGTCAAATGGAATCCTTTAAACTACAGCTGTCTGCTGGTGCTGACACCTGGAGGTGTGAATCAGTAATGAACCAAAAAAAAAAACAAACTTTCAAAACGATTTGGAAACAGATGATCAAATTCACGTTGAGTGTTCTCATTTAAGATTTATTCTAAAACCGAAGTTTGCAGTTACTCATCTCTAAATGAATTGCTGTTTATTGCCCCAATTACAGATGCAAAAGAAAAAAAAACAACAAGTGCAGAGAGTGTATTTATTGCCTACTTAACGACCCACTTGTGCTCTGTTTGACTGCTTTCCAGGAAATAAATCAAAATGATCCTCTATGTGGCTGAAATCGACAGAGTAACTGTGAGGCCTGTAATTCTTCAACTGTGTGATGGAAAATATAGCCTGAGTGAGGAACCACCATTACCACTGAAAAATAAGCACATATTGTATACAGTATACCCAGTATATACCTACACATATTACATGTACAGTTAGGTCCATAAATATTTGGACAGGGACAACTTTTTTCTAATTTTGGTTCTGTACATTACCACAATGAATTTTAAATGAAACAACTCAGATGCAGTTCAAGTGCAGACTTTCAGCTTTAATTCATTGGGGTGAACAAATCGATTGCATAAAAATGTGAGGCAACTAAAGCATTTTTTTAACACAATCCCTTCATTTCAGGGGCTCAAAAGTAATTGGACAATTGACTCAAAGGCTATTTCATGGGCAGGTGTGGGCAAGTCTGTCATTATGTCATTATTAATTAAGCAGATAAAAGGCCTGGAGTTGATTTGAGGTGTGGTGCTTGCATGTGGAAGATTTTGCTGTGAACAGACAACATGCGGTCAAAGGAGCTCTCCATGCAGGTGAAAGAAGCCATCCTTAAGCTGCGAAAACAGAAAAAACCCATCCGAGAAATTGTTACAATATTACGAGTGGCAAAATCTACAGTTTGGTACGTCCTGAGAAAGAAAGCAAGCACTGGTGAACTCAGCAACGCAAAAAGACCTGGACGTCCACGGAAGATAACAGTGGTGGATGATCGGAGAATCATTTCCATGGTGAAGAAAAACCCCTTCACAACAGCCAACCAAGTGAACAACACTCTCCAGGGGGTAGGCGTATCGATATGCAAGTCTACCATAAAGAGAAGACTGCATGAAAGTAAATACAGAGGGTGCACTGCAAGGTGCAAGCCACTCACAAGCCTCAAGAATAGAAAGGCTAGATTGGACTTTGCTAAAGAACATCTAAAAAAGCCAGCACAATTCTGGAAAAACATTCTTTGGACAGATGAAACCAAGATCAACCTCTACCAGAATGATGGCAAGAAAAAAGTATGGAGAAGGCATGGAACAGCACATTATCCAAAGCATACCCCATCATAAGTAAAACATGGTGGAGGCAGTGTGATGGCTTGGGCATGCATGGCTGCCAGTGGCACTGGGACACTAGTGTTTATTGATGAGGTGACACAGGACAGAAGCAGCCGAATTAATTCTGAGGTGTTCAGAGACATACTGTCTGCTCAAATCCAGCTAAATGCAGTCAAATTGATTGGGCGGCATTTCATGATACAGATGGACAATGACCCAAAACATACAGCCAAAGCAACCCAGGAGTTTATTAAAGCAAAGAAGTGGAAAATTCTTGAATGGCCAAGTCAGTCACCTGATCTTAACCCAATTGAGCAGGCATTTCACTTGTTGAAGACTAAACTTCAGACAGAAAGGCCCACAAACAAACAGCAACTGGAAGCCGCTGCAGTAAAGGCCTGGCAGAGCATTAAAAAGGAGGAAACCCAACATCTGGTGATGTCCACGAGTTCAAGACTTCAGGCTGTCATTGCCAGCAAAGGGTTTTCAACCAAGTATTAGAAATGAACATTTTATTTCCAGTTATTTAATTTGTCCAATTACTTTTGAGCCCCTGAAATGAAGGGATTGTGTTCAAAAAATGCTTTAGTTGCCTCACATTTTTATGCAATCGATTTGTTCACCTCACTGAATTAAAGCTGAAAGTCTGCACTTCAACTGCATCTGAGTTGTTTCATTTCAAATTCATTGTGGTAATGTACAGAACCAAAATTAGAAAAACATTGTCTCTGTCCAAATATTTATGGACCTAACTGTATTTCTATATATACAGAATAGAGTGAAGGCTACCTAGAGGCTACCAGGAGTATATGGCACTGGGCTCAGGAGAGAGAGATCTTCACTTGCAAATAGTTAAAAGGATACGAGAGGCCATATATGTATTGTGAATGCCTTGGAAGATCAGTATGTAGTGGTACCATATAGTAAAGTTATAAAAAAATAACCAGAGAAACAGAGAGAGATGGCTGAGATTGAAACCGAGTTAGTGCAGGATGTTAGATCAGGGGTCACCAACTCCAGTCCTGGAGGACCACCGTGGCTGCAGGTTTTCATTCTAACCCTTTATTTAATGAGTGCCCTGTTTGTGCTGCTAATTAACTTCTTGTGAATTCATTTTAATTGACTTGCTTCTTTAAGATTTGTTCCCCTGAATTTCTTCACCGTTCCTCCTAATTGCTTCATTTCTTTCCTTAAATGGCACCCAAACAGAAATGAAATGTGAAGTGAGGGAGCCAACAGAAGACCAACTAAGTGAGGACCTCAAACCAATTTCTCTCCAACCAGCTGCTTAATGAGGTGCCAATTTTTGCCATTAATAAAACACGTTCTTTAATTCCATGGCTTGTTGCTGCTCTCATTGTGCAATAGCAGACATTTTTGAAATTGTTGATTTTCTCTTTTCTAAGAGCACTGGTAAAATGTTTTGGGGACCTGAGCAGATTGACATTCCTGAGACCTTCATCCATCCATCCATCCATCCATTATCCAACCCACCACATCCTAACTACAGGGTCACAGGGATCTGCTGGAGCCAATCCCAGCCAACACAGGGCGCAAGGCAGGAAACAAATCCCGGTCAGGGCGCCAGCCCACCGCAGGGCACACACACACACACCCACACCAAGCACACACTAGGGACAATTTAGAATCGCCAATGCACCTAACCTGCATGTCTTTGGACTGTGAGAGGAAACCAGAGTACCCGGAGGAAACCCACGCTGACACCTTCATCTTTCTTTATTTTCAGATATTGTATGATGGACAGAAGTTGTTTTGGCTCATTTTGTATCTCATTATTGTTTGGCTGCTAATTAAGGAAAAAAAAAACAATTAAGGGGTCTGAGTCTTCAAGTGCAAGTCAATTAAAATTAGTTTAAAAGAGGTTCATAAGCACCAAAAAAATGGGTCACTCATTAAGAAAAGGGTTAGAATGAAAACCTACAGCCACGGTGGTCCTCCAGGACCAGAGTTGGCAACCCATGTGCTAGAGGGCTGATTCACTATACATTAAAGGAGGCCGGGGAAGGCCGACAAGAAGCCTTAAGACCTTTGGAATGACATGCAGATTAGTTGGGGATTCTGGTGCCAGGTGTCTAATTGTCACCATGCCACTTAGTTTTCAATATAAACTTTTCTAATGAATAAGATCTTGAAGTAATGAAGTAAACCCTTTAGCTCTTAGCTTGCCAGCAGTTTTCCTCCAATAAATCATCTTCCATCCATCCATCCATTTTCCAACCCGCTGAATCTGAACACAGGGTCACGGGGGTCTGCTGGAGCCAATCCCAGCCAACACAGGGCACAAGGCAGGAACCAATCCCGGGCAGGGTGCCAACCCACCGCAGTAAATCATCTTCTCTCCAAAATATTAATTATGGCCTTTTCTTACTCATGGCATGCTAACTTAAAGACTACAAGTAACCACTTCCAGAATGAAGACAATAGCTAATCAATGATGACAAATTCCTCACAGACCTATGGCAGAATAAAGTCCAGCAACTACAGTTTCAGTCTGGCTAGTAATTTCCGTGTCCCAAATAAAGTGTCACGTGTGTGTGTATAGGGGACTGCTGAAGGGCCCTAGTGACTGTAATTCTATTGCCACTCCAGGGGTGGGCACCGTGTCCTAATGTCACTCTCCCTCTTCCAGTTGACTGACGGCTAGGACACCTTTGATGTCAAATTTTGGAGTTTGTCCATCTGGACCCGCCTCTTCCTGTCAGAGTGGACCAAAACTGGATGCTCTGCCATCTTGGGACAGTTCTGTTTTGAACTTACAGTACGTCTTCAAAGATAACTATGCAATAATTGTGTTTTCTTTTTGTTTTTTTGCTGAATCCAAGAATACGGGGAACTCCAATTATTTATTGTTGTCATATCTTTCTTTTACAAGATATAATAACTACCACAAATTATTGAATTAATTAATTTCTTATTTATTGTTGGTCCTATGATGACCTGGCACACCATCCAGGGTTGATTTGTGCTTTGCACTGGCTTAAGTGGTGTTGAGATGAGGTGACATTAACTACCATTAGTTTTGCTGCCATCTGTATGTAATGGCCATGCCTACTGTATCTGTCAGCTAAGGAACTGTATATAGTGAAGAATATGGAGACATTGTATATGTTGAAGTTACAATTTTTAAAATATTTTTCTGTGTTATTTTAATGTTTGATGTACATGTGGTACTCCAGCACCAGCACCCTCTAAAAATGAGGCACCAGCACAGGTGAATGGAATAAAAATACCATTCTGAAAGTACACAACGTCCATTATGGGGTCCACTCATATGCACACCCACTCTCATGCTGAGCCAATCTCAGATCACTAACTATCTTAACTTGCTTGTGTTTCATTTGTGAGAGGAAAGCCAGAGTACCAAGGACCGGGTGCAGGATTCATACCCTCATGTGTTTATTTCACTTTACGAGGTGCCTACTTAGGGCATGCATTATATTTTCAAAGGTGGCCTTTGCTTTTTATTGAATACATGTACATTTTGAAATCCTACTTTTTAAAAGTTAATCTCCCTTGGTAGGGAGGCTGAGAAACAGCTGAGATGTGAGTACATTAGCATTTTAAGCTGCAGAATTCAAGGATGAGTATATAATCAGATGAAAATTGTTTAGGAAGATCAGGACTTTTGAAAGGTTGCCTGACGCAGTGTGTGAAAGTCTTTATTTTGCAGTCGGAGCTAATAGAATGTGTCAGTTTTCATTTTCAGCATAACTCAGCAATTGTCAAAATGCGGCGGTGATGCAGTAATTAGTTGGGGAGGGCAGAAGCAGCCTTAGATATTTTTTCATGACGACTTTCGATCTGAAGGAGGCTGATTTCCATACCGCATGTCAGCCATGATTGAACTCAGTTTCCTCTGTAGCTAGAATAAATGGCGTTGTCCTGCGTGTAATTTTCAGAGGTATTTTAAAAGCAACTTAGCAGACAGCAGGAGGAGGTTGATTGAGCACACATCCAAATGTTTTTCATGTTCCATGTATCCTAGAGACTTCCTTTCTGATTTTTTTGCTTGTTAAGCTGTCACCTCTGTCACATTGTCATTTCTGGCACTGTCACTGTGAGGATCAGAAAGTGTTTGAAAAAGACAAAGTTTATCTTTGATTATATTAGAATACAGTTGGGTATGATGGGATTTTAAGGCTGCACCTGGGAAACCTATTGTGACAGACTGGTAGATCGGTCTTGGGCTGCCACGTCAAAATTTGGATGATGGAGGGCATGGCAAAGTATGCAAAAAAAAAACACCCTCAGACAGGTGTGTCCATTAAGTGGTAAATATTTTTTTTGAAACAGCTGCATTGCAATTAAATTCTTTAAGAGGACCAAGTTAAGAGAGATTCTGAGAAAAGACTACATTTCAGCAAATTGTCCCAATCAAGAAAACCTCAGGTCCAGCTGCATATTGCAAGTGGAAGGCAGCCATGGCCCTTGGTTCCACACCATTGTGCAAACCTCGCTCAACTAACAACTTTCATTGTGTTGTACCAAAGTGGCGCACACTCAATTATTCATGACTTATTATTCATTAATGATTAACTATTCGATACACTACCTACATTACGGGGTCTCTATTCATGCAGGAGGCCATCCCACTCTGACACAAGTTATTCATTAACTCCTAAACTCCAGATCCCCTCTGACCTTCAGCATTCTCCTAGCAAGTTGTTTAATATTAGCTTGTTAAAATTTAAATCCATATTCTTTTTAATAAAACCAATAATAGAAGAAAATATTTGCAACCTCTATGCAGCCAGTTTTCCAGTATCAACATAACACTTAAAGTGTACATATGGAAAGAATGTTCCTATTTTCAGGTATCTGGAAAATAAGAGGTAAGAATCATTCCAAAGGTTTGGGGTGCCATTGACTCCCACTTTTAATGTTGGTCTTTCTCCTTCAAAAATATCCTGTGGTTTAGTGCAACACTATAGTGTCTTCCTTCTGAGTTGGTCTTCCCACACTGAAGGGTTGAGCAAGCATCATTGATGTTCGGAAACTTGGGGATATTTTTGACAGTAACCTCTTTTTGGAGAAAACAGATTAATTCCGTGGTCATGAGTTGCTTTATCGAGCTTCGTCTTTTAGCCAAAGTTACCTCCTAGCGTTCTATGAGAGTCTTAGTCGTGTTTTTATTTTTTCTCAGCTTGATTACTACAATTTGTTGTATTCTGGGATCAGTAAATTCCTGATACGCAGGGTGCAGTTGATTCAGAAAGTTGCTGCTCATTTTCTGGTTGGGGCAAGAAGGTTTGCCTCTGTCTCCCCAATTTTGGCCTTGTTGCACTGGTTGCCAGTTCATTTTAGAATTGATTTTTTAAAATGTGTTGCTGTTTTTTTAAATCTTTACTTGGGTCTGCTCCCATCTATTTGTCTGAATTTTGTGTTTTACATCAGCCATTCAGAGAGCTCATGCCTACTGGTCACTTGTCTCTTGAGGTCCCTCGTACTAAGTGTAAAGCTAAGGGTGTCAGGGCTTTTGCAGCCAAGCCACATTTGTGGAATTCTTTACCTTACTACATTAGGGACTCATTTCTATTCTTTAGCTTTACTGGTAATCCCACCTTCTTACTCAGTGGTTTGTTTCACTTTACTGTTTGTTGTATTATGTTTTATGTATTTTATGTTCTATGTAAAACACTTTGGCTACAGCCTTACTGATGTTTTATTAAATGTGCTCTATAAATAAATTGACATTGACATTATGTGTTTGTCAGCTTGGAAGACATCAGGCATCATCTGTTTGGTTAAAATCTTACTGGCTGTAAGTGGAAACAAAGGACAGTTGAGTGGCTATTTAGATCAATCTGCCTCATCCCTTCATTCATTGGTCAGTAGTCCTGTCGTAATTTAAAAGCACCACCACATGTGAAGGGGCTTCCTGTTTGTGGACTATATGAATTATCCAGAGTTGTTTATTTAATAATATTTTTAGCAAAAAAAACACAAGTTTCACACAATGATTTGACATGTTTATTTTTGCAACCCAAGTAGCATTACTGATCTTATTTGCTGTTGTCCATCTTTGGTCACCACTCCCCCATGTATATTTTAGAGCCCGCAAGGGTTTACCTGGCCCTACAAAGTGAAAAGTGAATGTCTGGCTTTGCATATTAGATGCTACAGAGCACAAAGAAACAGCACATTGTTTGATTCCTGTCTTAAATATATTTTTTGTCACTTCTGTTTTTGAATGATTATTTTTATGAGTTTGCTGTTGTAGGCATCTGAATTTCCCCACGGGATTAATAAGGTTTATCTAACCTAATCAAGTCTAATCTAATCTAGTCTAGTCTAGTCTAATCTAATCTCTAATCTAGTCTGGTCTCATCTAGTCTAGTCTAGTCTAGTCTCGTCTAATCTAATCTAATCCAATTCTATTCTAATCTAGTCTAGTCTAATCTATGCATCCATCCATTATCCAACCTGCTATATACCAACTACAGGGTCATGGGGGTCTGCTGGAGCCAATCCCAGCCAACACAGGGCACAAGGCAGGAAACAAACCCTGGGCAAGGCGCCAGCCCACCACAGGGCACACACACACACACACACACGCACACACATGCACACACACACCCACACACCAAGCACACACTAGGGACAATTTAGAATCGCCAATGCACCTAACCTGCATGTCTTTGGACTGTGGGAGGAAACCCACACAGAGAACATGCAAACTCCTCGCAGGGAGGACCCAGGAAGCAAACTCAGTTCCCCTAACTGCGAGGCAGCAGCGCTACCCACTGCGCCACCATGCCATCCTAGTCTAATCTAATATAATCTTATTTTCATTGCCTAAGCAATATGCATAAGTTACAAAAAAGGCAAATGTGTTGTACTGTGTTAGCCATTATGGATAAAGTGAGAAGTTAAGCAAAATTACACCTTTTATTGGCAAGGGTTTCTTTACATCTTGCCTGAAGAAGGGGCCTCAGTTGCCTCAAAAGCTTGCATATTATAATCTTTCTAGTTAGCCAATAAAATATGTTATTTTGCTTAACATCTCACTAAAAAGGCAAATAAAGGGTTAGGTTATGGTAAAAAGTGTTGAATATAAATCAAGGGACATAATGCCCAGACTATGTAATGTACTACAGTATGTAGGCCGTATCTGAAGTATTGTGTGCAGTTCTGGTCACCACAACTACAAAAAGAGACAGAGCAATACTTGAAACTGTGCAGAGGAGAGCAAGCAAGTGCATCCCAGGACTTAAGAACAAGCCGTACTCCAACAGAGAATTAAAATTGTTTAGTTTAAAGCCGAGGAGGCTGAGATGGGACATAATTCAGGTTTTCAAAATTCTCAAAGGGATCGGTTAGATAGATCCAGCAGAATTCTTTCAACTTAACGGTGACTCGCAAACCCAAGGGCACCAGTGGAAATGAAGGGGAAGTGCATTTAGGGCTGAAACCAGATAACACTTCTTTACTTAAACAGTTGTGCAAATCTGAAACAAACTACAGAGACTTGTAGTTGAAGCAGAAACCATGACACCAAATAAGAAGTATCTGGATGAGAATATCGCAGACTGCTTAGCTATTAGCTAAACAAATGAGCTTGAAGGACTGAATGGTCTCCTCTCATTTATCAAACTTCTCACGTTCTTCTGTATGAAACTTCATTAGGGCCACTGTGGTAATTTAGAGTTCCTTTACGTTCCTCTAAATTTAATACATCTAAGCATTTGCATGTTTTTTATAATGCACATTAGTTATTTATTAGTTATTAAATTTAACTAAATAATCCACTATCCATTTGCTGAACTTATTTCTTCCAGTGGTGATAGAGACAGCCTTTACAGGCAGCAAATCAACCCCTGGGCAGCAAGCCAGTCTTATACCGCATTTAATCCTATCTACTGTTTAATTATTAATTGTGATATTTCTGATCATTTAATTGTCAAATGTTACCCTGAGGAAAAAAAAAGAATCATAATATTTGCTCTTATGCTGTGTAATGCAGAGTCTTGGCCTTTGCTGACCTGCAGGCCAAAGTCCACCATTTCATTACACATCAGTCTATTATTCTGGAGGTAAGCCACAAATGCACATTTTTCAAAAACTGACTAGGCGATGGAAAAGCTGAAAAAAAGAACACTTTTTGGGATCTTATTTAAAATACTGCAACATATTTAATTTATAAGTCAGAATAAAACGGCAACAACAAATAGCCTGTGCTACTGCAAAATGCCATGGTCCTGAGAGACTAGCGTTCCAAGCAGCATTAGAAGTCCAGGCTAATGTATCATAAGATGAAAGGCGCTGCAAAGTCAACATTTTTCATGTTTACATAAGACAGCCTGACTGAGGATAAGTTGTGTACACAGGGAATAAAAAACAGAAAAAAGAACATAGGTAGCGTTGATTAGAAAGAGTAAACAAGCATGGACTGTTTATTCACTAAAGGAATACAGGGAGACATCAATAATTAAACCTTCATGGCCGTCTCTCAGCTTGCATACAAGAGTGATAATCAATGAGGCCTGCACCCAAAGGAAAGGTGCGCGATTTAGTATGCATGATGAACTGGTGATGTACTCCATGTCACAAGCAGATCACATGTTCGATCATTCCGGTGGGCTTCTGTCCTCATCTTTGATGCACCAGGGGACTTCAAACGTGCAACTCTAACTTCTGGAATAAGCCCTTGAGTTCCAGAAATCTCAAACTGGCATTGACTGTGACTTAAAAAATAAACATATGGGAATAGGAGTAGCAAAACAAGCCAGACTTCCACATGATCATGGTGTCGAAATCCATAAGTCGACAAAAATGGGAGCACCTGATCTCTTTGATACTTGAATGTGATTTTCAGGATCCACAGTGACCTTTTATTCATTTTTCCTTGTATAATATGAGTGGGCACAAGGCACAGAAGACACGATGTGAGGACCTCAGTTCGTTTCCTTGTTGGTGTGTTTTTAATGTTGGTTTAGTTTCTTGCTCTGACCTCATGTTGGTTTCTACCAGTGACACTGATGTTTACTTACAGTCAGAGTTGGGGTAGAGTAGCCAAAAATTGTACTCAAGTAAGAGCAGCGTTACTTCAAAATAAGATTACTCAAGTAGAAGTAAAAAGTAGTCATCCAAAAAATTACTCAAGTAAGAGTAAAAAAGTATTTGGTGAAAAGACTACTCAAGTACTGAGTAACTGTTTGAACATGATTTATCTTTTACAAATGTTGTAATAAGACAGACAAAAATATAAAATAATGTGAAAATTCTGCTATTTCCAAATAATAAAATAAAAAATGAGTAAAAATAAATAACATCTTTACAAAATAAAGATGCACAAAAAACACAAATCTCAGTTTTTCACAACAAAGCTTTTGAAGCCAATACCTACAGTAGGTAACATGTATGTTTGAACAGTGCAAACTACTTACAGTGACAAGACATACTGTACACTAACAGTATAATACTGTATATTCACTTTGTGGTGTAGCAGGTCCGCAGTTTCAAAAAAAAAAAAAGGCCATTTTAATAATAATAATAATAATAATAATAATAATTCATTACATTTATATAGCGCTATTTTCAAATCAATAGAGCCATGTCACTATCCGTAGGTGCAATTGCACAACCGCGGGGAGTTAATGAGGTAGTTGGAGCGAGTCACACCTGCACATGCGGGTGCGATCGTTCTCAATTGCTTCATTGGTTTTCTGTGGCTGTGATTAAGGCCCACGGAGACGGGAGTGTATATATACGGGTCGGCACAAAAAAAAAAGGGGGAATCAAAGAAAAGGAGAAAAGAAAAGAGTCTGTAGGGGACCGGCATCGTCACACACTTCCCCTCCAAATAGCACAGCTGATAGAAAATAACATTAGAACAAGGCAGTTTGTGATCGTACAAGAAGTCTCACTTTACCATGACTGTCTGTGTCTGTGCATGTTTGGTTAAAACGTGCTTGTTCTTCACTCAGTGAAGTGATGGTTAAGCTTCAGTAGGAGTTGGCTCTCTAGGTTCTTGCAGTGAAGCTGTGACCATTTAGCAGAGAGCAGGAGCCCCACATGACTAAAAGTCTCTCACAGGCTGCAGATGCAGGAAGTTTGTGTGTGGTCATGTGACTACATGGCTACGTCTGATTAGTGAAACAGAGTCATGTGATTATTGTTGCTACGTCTGATTGGTGAAACAAAGTCATGTGATTATTGTTGCTATGTCTGATTAGTGAAATGGAGTCATGTGATTATTGTTGCTACGTCTGATTGTTGAAACGTAGCCATGTGATTATTGTTGCTATGTCTGATTGGTGAAATGGAGTCATGTGATTATTGTTGCTACGTCTGATTGGTGAAACAGAGCCATGTGATTATTGTTGCTACGTCTAATTGGTGAAATGGAGTCATGTGATTATTGTTGCTACGTCTGATTGGTGAAATGTAGCCACGTGATTATTGTTGCTACGTCTGATTGGTGAAACGTAGCCATGTGATTATTGTTGCTACGTCTGATTGGTGAAACTGAGTCATGTGATTTTTGTTGCTACGTCTGATTGATGAAACAGTAATGCAGTAGATCCACTGGCAACTTCTCTCTGGCAAAAATATAAGCGTATCTAATGTGTAAATGGAAAAAAGTAACAAGTCGAGTGTTTCCCAATGTAGTGGAGTAAGAGTTGCGTTTCTTCTTCACAAATGTACTCAAGTAAAAGTATAAAGTATGGTGCAGTAAAACTACTCTTAGAAGTACAATTTAGCTGGTCTGTTTAAATGGGAGATGGTCTGGTTGGAGGACTTCTTGAAGGAAGGACCCAGTGGTTCCCAAAGGCATTCCTGGCCTAGGAAGTGATTTTTCCCTGGAAGTACATACTGGCTGGCTGGATCTCCAGGCAATGTTGATCTGAGTGGAGAGTGGAGTGGAGAGGAAAAACAAGAGATTCACTGGTATGAGAAAGACAAAGGACAAGCGGGAGATGAAAGGGACAAGTGAGATGTGCTACTTTCATTAAGGCACTAGTTGTGCTACCCATCTAAGACAAGCTGAAATCTAAGCAATCAACATAGACCTCACTGTTAATGTTTGCAGTGCATGTGCCTCTGTTTTATGTCATTTGATATGGGATTCATTAAAAGCAGTAGTAATTATAGTGATTCGCCCCACTGTTGGAATGACAAATGCAACGTATTTTAATGCTAAAAATGTTTTTTATGCCCCATCATTGGGAATGACAGAGACCTAGCACGTTGGAAGTGGCCGAGGTACCTTCTATGTCAGACATATCTTTAAAAGCAGGCCTATTAGAAACCACATTGTTTTGGATCCTGTCAGTTTAGAGGACTTTTTAGCTCTTTCTGGTATTCGTTTGTAAACACAACTCTAATTTTTGATACCTTGGCCTGTCACAAACTGCCTCACAGGGGTAACATTTTTCATTTTAAGTTACAGATGGGTGGGAGGACTCGGGTTATAAGCAGTGATGAGGCAACAAACAAAATTCCAGTTCATGTAGGTCTGCACCGGGGATCTTCTTTAAGTCCTTGCCTCTTTAATCTGAATATGGATGTGTTGACTCATGGGACAAAAGACCAATCCCACTGGTGCAGGCATTTTGCTGAAGACATTGTGTATCACCAGAAAGGTGGAGGTGGAGATGAAGTTGGAAAAAATAGTAGAAAGGCTTTGGGAAGATAAAGGAGTGAGGGTAAAAAGAGAAGACAAAATATATAGCAGAAAAAAAAAATGGATCCTTGTGTGTTTTATGATTTCTTCATAAACCCATTTTGGTTGTGCCTGCCTGTTTAACTAAACATTCTGCATCATTTGTAACTAGTACAGTTACCAAGGGAACAATGAGATAATGACAATTAATATTTTTTATTTTGTCCTGTATAAGAAGTTATATATAAGAATGTCCTCTTTAAATACAGAGATTTGAAAAAGCCTTTTAATTTCTTTAACTATTTTGAGAGCTTTAGAATTAAAAAAGATTTGAATGTGATAATAATTATATCATTTCTCAGTATGCTGATTTGTGCAAACTAATATGTTTCTTGATGGTGTTATGCAAATGAACTCCTCTTACTTAATACTGTTGCTTTTGTTATATTCCTCAGTCTTGTCATAGAGAACTGGGCTAGCCACATGGTAGACTCCTTCAATTTAGCTGTAATAAAAGACGGACATCTTTGAAGCTACTTGGAATGATGATTTTGACACTTCTTTATTTTTCAGTGGATTTCCTGGCCACCATAAGAAATAAACTAGTTAAAGTACCTGTACAAAAATAGCATGCACTATAAGATAAAACACTAAGATGTGTGTGTGTGTGTGTGTCCTGTCCCTCAGAGCAATCTGATTGGTCAGTTTGGCTTTGGTGACACAACCAAAACCAGAAGTGTGAGTGAATGAGGTGCATAAGGAGGAATAAAGTTGCAGGAGGTGCACACAGAGTTGCCTTCAAAGACAGCAAATATAAATGCGGACTGGAGGTGAGAAAGAAAATACTGAGAGTCTGAAAGGCAGGCTTTATTTTTAGGAATGTGCTCGACAGAAGAACTCCGGTCAAGAGAGGTTCAGATACATACAGATGCCAATGAAAGACACTAAAGGTGCACGTAGGCCAAGAGATATCCAATAATTTTACATTTATTGTATTAATGCCTCTAGTGCTAAATAAAAGGCAATATGGTTTTATGAGAGGAATATCCTGTTAAATTAACCTTTTCATTTTTTTGATGGTTATAGGAATAGTTAACAAAAATAAAACATACGGTATAACTTAAAAGAGTCTTCTGAAAAGTCTTTGACTCAGTCCCACGGCAAAGATTCATTTTGAAACTAGAAGATGCAGGCATCAGAGGTAACCTACAAAACTGGATCTAAAGTTGGTCAACCATCAGGAGACAAAGAGTAGAGATAAGAAGAGAATGGGGTATGGTGATCAGTGGAGTTTCTCAGGTGTCTTGTTTTTTTTATATTAATGACCTGATGTACTTAGTAAATTTGTGAAATTCAGAGATGATATTAAAATTATAGGAATAGTAGTTACTGAGATGGCATCAAATAATTTAAAAACATCTGGACAAACTTCAGCACTGGGCAAACACTTGGAAAGTGTGTTTTAATGTAGACAACTGCAAAGTGCTACAAATGAGCTACAGGAACATCAATTATAAATGAAAAATGTAAATGCTGATCTCCTGGGATTTTCATGTACAACAGTATCTAGAGTTTATTCAGAATGGTGTGAAAAACAAAAAAGCATCCAGTGAGTGGATGTTCTGCAGACGCAGATGACAGAGGTCAGAGGAGAATGGCCACACTGGCTCAAGCTGACAGAAAGGCTACAGTGACTCAGATAACCAAACTGAACAACTGATGTGAGCAGAAAAGCATCCCAGAATTTACAATATGTTGAACCTTGAGGTGAATGGACTGCAACATCAGAAGACCACACTGCAGTGGGCACAGGCTCACCAAAACTGAAAACTCGACAAACGAGGCCTGGTCTGATGAATCTCAATTTCTGCTTAGGCACACAAATCAGAATTTGGGGCCAATAGCTTGAATCCATACAGCTAACCTGCCTTGTGTCTTCAGTTCAGACTGGAGATGGTGGTGTAATGGTGTGAGGAGTGCTTTCTTGACACAATTTGGGCCCATTATTACCAATCAGTCATTTCTTCAATGGCAATGCCTATTTGAGTATTTCATGTGCATCTCTTCATGGTCACAATTTACCCATCTCCTAATGATTACTTCCAGCAAGATAATGAGCCACGTCACAAAGCAAACGTTATCTCAAACTGGTTTCATGAACATGTCAATGAGTTGAGTGTTCTTCAGTGGCCTTCCCAGTCACCAGATCTGAATCCTGTAGACCACCTTTGTGATGTGGTAGAATGGGAGATTTGCAGCATGGATGTGCAGCTGACAAATCAGCAGAAACTGCATGATGGGATCACGTCAACATGGATCAGAATCTCAAAGGAATGTTTCCAACATCTTGTGGATTCCAGTGCCCCGATGTGTACTATAGAAAGTTTTGATGCTTTTAAGGTAGTCCAGTCCATCAAATCATCAAAAAAGACAAATACACTGTATTACGTCTTATGGGAATTTGGGTGTAAACAGAAGCATAAATTTCTGAAGGGCATTTGCATGGACAGGACATCCACCTGAAACTAAGCCTCTTCAGGCCCGGCCAGTGACCACCTTGGAAAAGCCTGGGTTACTACTTGAGGAAGTGTTGGTGAGGCCAGCAGGGGACGCCTACCCTGTGGTCTGAATGTGGACCCCAATGCCCAAGTGCAGTGACAGGGACACTGTGCAGTAAAAATGATGCCATCCATCAGATGAAACATAAAACTGAGGTTCCTGCTCTCTGTGGTCATAAAAGATCTTTGGGCATCCTTTGTAAAGAGCAGGGTGTTTCCCAATGTCCAGGCTAAATTGCCCACCACGGCCTAGTCATTCTGGCCCCCCCTGTTTCTAATTGGCTATGTCTCTTACCACCTCACCACCTGACAACTAATGTGTGGTGAGTGTACTGGTGGGTGCGAAAAGGGTTACCATCACATTATTTTCAAATTAGACTCCCATCTGTCATTTGATACACATGTCCATCACCTTTGGAAAATCGCATTCCTTCATCTCTGAAACATAGCCAAACTCTATCCTTGCCTCTCCTTCTGTGATGCTGAAAAGCTGGTTCATGCATTTGTCTTCTCCAGACTGGACTATTGTAAAGCACACCTCATCGGGATACCCAACAAGAGCCTTCAAAAGCTCCAACAAATTCAAAACAGTGCTGCAAGGATCCTGATGAGGGTGCGGAAATATGAACACATTTCACCAATCCTTCGGTCACTTCATTGGCTCCCTATCCATCTCCGTATCAAATACAAACTCTGCTCACTCATCAGTGTATTCATGGAAATGTTCCACAACATCTTAAGGAACTCCTTATATTACAACCCACTACAAGAAACCTCCACTTTGCAAATACCTATCGCCTTCGCTCCCCTGTGACCAAACTTCACACAATGGGTGACCGAGCCTTTGTAATTGCTGCTCCTCGGCTCTGGAATGGCCTACCTGAGAACACAGCAGATTGTGGGCTGTTTTAAACAACAGCTAAAGACTTTTCTATTTAGGAAAGCATATTAACAAGAATGCTATAATTATTATTGTTTAATCTCTGTTTTTAACTTGTTTTTATCTTTTTTTTATGTAGCACTTTGAGATTTACTACAAATGTAAAGTGCCTTATAAATAAAATGAAAATGAATTATTATCCTAGTGGATGCTGCACATTTGTGTGTGGTCCCCACACACCTAAGCACTTTGAGTAGTGAGAAAAGCACTATATAAATTTAAATATTTATTATTATTATTATTATTATTATTATTATTATTATTATCATATGTAAAACCTTAACACTCCAATCAGATCACTCTTCAGAAATCACTACTTGACAGAAGGACTAGAACCCGATGGCCATGCTAGAGGAAGACCTGCCATCAAATGATCCCTTCAATGGTGACGTGAATAAACATCCCTGCCAATAAGACACATTTTCACTGAGATCAGTGATCAGTTACTCCCACACACGCTCGCACACACACGCACACACACAAACAAGTAGCAGAATACACTTCGTCTTGCTGCCTGTAATCGGACCCACTTCACAGACACCCTACAAATCTCCAGCTGCCCAAGTGCTGCTCGCCGCAGTGAAGCACAAGGTGACACTCCAGGGTTAACTGCCTTGTGTGCGTGGGAATGCATTTTGTGTTTTCTTTTTTCTACATGCAAATGCTCTTTTCACTCTGCATATACTTAGGCAAAGCCAACTGTTTTCACACCTGTTAGCTCGGCTCCAAAAAGAGACTGCCGGTGCTGTGTGTTGGTGACACCATTTGCATATTTGTCTTCTCGCTGCCCACCTTTGTTACTGCTGAGCGAATTGCTCAACAGCTGTACTTTTTTACAGTGCCTTTCCACTACAATGCAACTGATGATGTCAAGCTGCTTCATTTTTCACTTTTGTTTAATTCACGACCTTCTGATTTTCTGTTCATTCACTTAGTCACACAGTGTGGCACATAATGGCAGGAAAGCTTCTTTCCTTATTCCAGTTTGCACATACACTGTGGTTGTCAAAGTTACTGTATGTTGCCGTCTTCAATTAAAACTACCCATGATTTATTTTATATGGTGTCTTTCCTAATGAACATTTCGAAATGTTTTTACATATTCAATAAAGCAGAACTAACAGATCTGGGGTGCAACATCTTTTAAGCAGTGTAAGTGGCACTGAGGGCTAGAAGTGGCATTTCAATCTATCTTATATTTGGGGGTTGTATTTGTCATGACCTGGAGTTTATTTTTCATTTCTTTTATAGTTTGGCCTCTAAATTCATGTTCCGATACCTCAAAATAATTTCCTGTGCATTTTAAGATACAAGAATTACATTTGAAGATATCTTAAAATAACATCCTGCACATTTCAAGATATCTCAGTTGTGTTTCAGTTTTACAGGTCAAGGAATCTGGCCGTCATATTGTTTCTTGCATCTGACACATTTTTAATGGTGTTTAAAGGTAAATATGTTCTCCTGTAGTGCCATCTTGTTTTTATTATAGGCACCACAGTCTTGAGTTCCAGTAGTGAAAGACCAGTTGCCAGACTTTACCTCTCCAAAGTTTTGCTGAGAGACACCATCAGCGCAACAACTCCTAAGCTGGCACTGTGAAGAGTTCATTGCCCAAGTTTGTGGATACAAACTAACACTTAGCGTTTGTGTTTGTGCATTTGAAAGAACCTGGTTTGGAACTCTTTATTTTTTTCACTTGATTAAGATTTATGCCTACTATTTTGGTTTTGTTTCTGTTCCATTTTTGGTTTCTGACATTCCCATTAGGATTCTCTACTTGCGATTTTTGTTTCACATCTTCAGCTGTGTTACTAAATGTTGTTTTAATAGTTGTGACCTTCGCTAGTTATTTTTTATGATCTATCATCTGATTTCATCTTTATTTCTACTCTGTTCACACTCAGCAGATCATCAATGCTTTTAACTTTAGGTGCTGGTATCATGTTTCAATTGTGTAATATTGTCTGTCAATGATAATGACCGCAAGTCTGATATGAAGAGCATGTGTGTGTTTAAATATATCAGGTTAGTTTGCTATTTTTAAAGTCACAGTTATTTCTTCACACATGTACTATAGATGCATTTGCCATTTGAAATTGCGCTCTAAAGTTAAGCACTTTCTAAACATTTCAAAAAATATTGTGATAGACGGCCAGGAACCCTGCCCTGCCGGGACACCTGGAGGAAGGACGGACAGGGAGAGCGGCACTTCTCCTCCCTGGGCACCTGGACGGTTCTTGATCCCTGGGGGACTGTGCTTCTGGTACACCAGGAAGTACTGACAGACCAGGGATGGTGTACGCCCAGAGTGCTTCAGGGTGCAAGGGCAGCACTTCCACCACACTGGGGAGTGCTGCCAGAAGTTCATCATCAGGTACCTGGAGCACATCCAGGGCATTATAAAAGTGGCCGCCTCACTCCATTCAGGGAGCCGGAGTCGGATGGAAGTGGACAGAGCTAGTGAGATAGGAGTGGAGGCGGCCGAAACGACCAAGGACTGCCATAGTGTGTAAATATTATTATAAATAGTAGTATAATAAACGTGTGTGTTGTGGACATTGCGGTGTTGTGTCTGTCTGTGGCCGGGCCAGCTATTACATAGCATCCCAGATGGGACTCTCCTCCTGTTACAAGGCGGGGACCCGTTGTTAAAATAATTTGTAAAATAGCCCAGCACAGACAGACATGACAACGCAATGTCCACAACACACACGTTTATTATACTACTATTTACAATAATACTTACACAGTATGGTAGTCCTTGGTCCTTCTGCCACCTCCACTTCTCTCTCGCAAGCTCTGTTCACTTCCACCCGACTCCGGCTCATGTAAATACAAAAATAAATCAAAACAAAACCAATCACATGGCACAGAATGCTTTAGTCTGTCTGGAATGAACCGCATCTCAGTGAGGTGAAGGGTTATTGTGCAGGAAGTCTAAGTGCTGAGCTATCACATATAGTTGGTCTTCTTTAATAATGGCTAAACCTCAAAATACCGTTTTTTTTCTTTTTTTTGAAAAATGACACGTATAAACCATTTCACAATGAATGTGTAATCGGAAGACACAGATCAATACTCAACAACTGTCTTGGTTTCAACAGTTAACATATTTGGTAAGTTTTTAAGCTTTTATTTCATGCCCTACATACTACAATGTAAAGAGACAATGAGGGCAAGGTATTTTTTTGTAATTTATAGAAAGTGATTAACTTTACAACATCTTTTTTCATGGCAAATACATATATGGTATGTTTGTAAAGAAATAACCTCGACTTGTAAAATACTAAAATTATCCTTTAAGTACTGTGTGTGCGTTCTCACTGCGGAGACCAGCACCTGTCCTGAAAACATTGAGATAAAGGCAGGATCCAAACTTAGACAGGGGTTCAATCTATCATATGGCCCACCCTCACATACATCCACAGGATAAATTTATGGTTGTCAATCAACCTAACATACATGTCTAAGAAAAGTTATGTAGACAAAGGGGATGCCAGCACACCATTCAGAGATAGCAAATGGGTGTTAGGATCAAGTAAGACTTCAGAACTATCTATCTATCTATCTATCTATCTATCTATCTATCTATCTATCTATCTATCTATCTATCTATCTATCTATCTATCTATCTATCTATCTATCTATCTATCTATCTATCTATCTATCTATCTATCTATCTATCTATCTATCTATCTATCTATCTATTATATAGTGCCTTTCATATCTATCTATCTATCTATCTATCTATCTATCTATCTATCTATCTATCTATCTATCTATCTATCTATCTATCTATCTATCTATCTATTATATAGTGCCTTTCATATCTATCTATCTATCTATCTATCTATCTATCTATCTATCTATCTATCTATCTATCTATCTATCTATCTATCTATCTATCTATCTATCTATCTATCTATCTATCTATCTATCTTGATCCTGCTCACATAATTTAATAATAATGCATTTAGTTTTACCTTTCATTTCCAATATATATTAATGTTAACAAACACAGATGCCCACCTAAAACCATGTGTTTCCATAAGCACACTTCATCATCATCACTAGATTAACAGTTTTTCAGGGTTACTGTGCCTGGCTCATTGTCCCCCAAATCTTTTTCCTTTACTCCTTGCAGACCTGGGTATCCTTTTGGTGTGGCACATTCTTCTGCTGTCATCATCTCAAACCTTTAACTGTGTGGCTGGGCCTAATGTCTGCCTCTTCATGCAACCAACATCCTCCATTTTTTGCTGCACATGCACAAACCAGCTTAGTGTAAATCTCCTCAGAATAACACCGTTTATCACCACACAAACACTTTCTTTGATATCAGCATTCTTCTTCCTCTCACTCCTTTACACTCCACACATTAACCTCCCAATCATTTTCATTACTGTTCCTTTCAACTTTGTTTTATGTTCTTCCTTCATCGAACACGTCTTACTCCCCTACAGCACGCTGATCCTTATACAATTTTTGTAAACTTTTCTCTTGGGTGCCATAGAGGTTCTTTTAGAAGCCAGAATGTAGGACAGTTTATTTCAGTCTTTCTCTTACCCAGACTAGCACTGCCATGGCTGAGCCTTCATCTGCACACAGCGTGTCACCTAAGCAGCAGAACCTCACCAAAACAACTCCACTGCCCTGTGGCCAGATAATTTTGCGATGGTAAATTTCACTAAAATAATTATTTTAGGTTTTAAAGTTTTATGGGGGTGTAAAACAAGTAATACAGCTCCCTAGAGCCTTGTTCAGACTTCTGTGTTTACCTGTATTCTTTTCTACAGCTGCAAAAGGCATGTAATTTCCCACACGCCAGTAAAATTAATTCTATTTATACATCTCATTCATATTACCGAGGACGAGAACAAAGCATTTTTTAAAAATGTGACACGATGCATATTTCCCACATTTTCCACTGAGACACATCATTGTGCACATTGCTGTGTCTTCCTCACAGAAAAATATCAAAATGCAGGAAGATAAATCGCCATTACCTACCAATCACCCTTTCTTGATTCTTGATTTCTGTAGAAGAGATTGAGTAGATAAACAGTCCAAGCTCCATTGAGCGTCAAGTTTCTTTTCTGCCTTTAATATATGGTTATGATTGCAATCACCAAGATTATTATTATAAAGTGGGCAAAGTGGGCATCATACTAGCAAAACACCTGAACACATCAGAACACATCTGGCGACCCAATAAAACATCTACATATAACAGGAAATAAATCCTGTGATTTTTTTTTTAACTTGAGATGTTTAATGACTTGCAGAAACAAGCAGAATGAATGCATGTAATATGCTTCCAGACAGGAACTAAACACCTCTCTTCTTGTGTCATCCATCCATCCATTTTCCAACCCGCTGAATCCGAACACAGGGTCACAGGGGTCTGCCGAAGCCAATCCCAGCCAACACAGGGCACAAGGCAGGAACCAATCCCGGGCAGGGTGCCAACCCACCGCAGGACACACACAAACACACCAAGCACACACTAGGGCCAATTTAGAATCGCCAATCCACCTAACCTGCATGTATTTGGACTGTGGGAGGAAACCGGAGCGCCCGGAGGAAACCCACGCAGACACGGGGAGAACATGCAAACTCCACGCAGGGAGGACCCAGGAAGTGAACCCAGGTCTCCTAACTGCGAGGCAACAGCGCTACCACTGCGCCACCGTGCCGCCCTCTTCTTGCGTCAGTGGGCCACAATTCATTGGTAGAGAAACACAATTTGTTTTGAGATTTTTTTTGCTACTTGAAATTCAGTTTCACTCATCACTATGCATAGGGGATGAAGATGGTGCCCTCTATTTTTATTTCTTTCACATTAATATACAAGTTTTTATTTTGGTAAGTAGTCTAATACGGCTGTCCAGGTTTAGGCCTAGATCACAACACATGAATTAATTCTTCATTACAAACATAAAACACTTCTTATTCCTCATAGAGTCAGCTATTAAAGGTTTAAATTAGAAAGCACATTGATCATTCACTGTTTGCAAAAGCGTATATGTAATTGTAAGAGACATCTGCTTTTCTTTGGGTTGCATTAAATATGAACTGATATGATAGCAAAACATAGCAAAATCTGAAAAAAAAGTGAAGTGGTCTGAATACTTTCTGAAGGCATCTGTAAATTCTGTAAGAAATTCAGACAGAAAATTGAAGCACGTTTCAACCAGAAAACAGAAAGAGTGCCTTCTGTCAAAAAGGTAATGTATATATATATATATATATATTTTTTTTACAGTTAGAAGGATCAGAAAATTACAACAAATAGCAGCACTGCCCTCAGCCATTCATATCATTGCCACAGTTTAATTGGAGAGCATATCATTTTCATATTTTAAGTTGATGGTGATGCTCAAGATGCCTGCCTACTTAAGATTCCAAGGATAAGTAAAATAACAGTGGGAGGCTGAGCTTTTATTTATAGGGCCCAGAAGCTGTGGAATGATCTACCTGCTAATATAAGAGATGCCCCTTCAGTCACAGCTTTTAAATCCTGGCTGAAAACTCAAGACTTTAAGTTCAGAATACCCTGACTAGAGCTGCTGATTAGCTGTACATTATGTATCTCTGTTTGTTACTCATGTGTACAGAAATATAAGTATCAAAATATTTTTAAACCATTATTAACCTACCTCTGTTCTGCTTTACTTCTCATTATCTGGATGTGGCATTTGGTGCCAATGTTCTACTGCCAGGCTGCTCCCCTGCATACGGAAAAATGATCTTCCATAAAGGAGCATTGGAGTCATTGGATGGAAAGATTCTCTCATTAGATTGATGGCCAACACAGACTCCTCTATATAAAACCCTTGGGAGTGGGTATGGGTCAGTGGGTATGATCAGTTATCTGAGGTCTCCAGGACGGTGACTTTGATTTCGACTTTACAGTTTCCCTCTCCACCATTGTCAAACAGCCATAGTCCATCAATTAACTAATGGACATATATTGTTGGTTTTCATTTACGTTTAATCAGTTTCTGTCTTGTTCTCTGTGTGTTTTAACAAATCTCTATTTATATACAGTATGTACCAGTTCTGTATTTAGTAATTAGTATAATCTACACTTGTATTTTAACTGAGAATTTTTTCCAGCTGTGGGATATAGCCCGGACACAGACAGACGGACATCATTTTGTCACCAAGCACACGATTATTTACAATATTTACAAGTCAATAAGTAAAGCACAATCCCCAGTGCCACTGCACCAATCACCCTAGTCCAGGCCAAAACCACAGTTTGCCTTCTCTTCTTCAGACCGCCTCCATCTCTCTCCTCTCAGACCTTGTCCTCTTCCACCCGACTCCAGCCTTGAATGAAGGGATGTGCTCCAGGTGTGTTCCAACAATCTTCCACCGACCTGCCCCAGTGTGACGGAAGTGCCGGCTGCATCCCCAGAAGCACTCCGGGTGGTCCCTGCACCTCTTCCCCCCAGCACTTCCTGGTGTGGCGGAAGTGCTGAGGTCCAGGGCTGCCAAGGCATCCGGGCGCCCCCTGGCGGTGACCACGGGCCCTTACATGTTTGAGCTTCAAATCTCCGCACCCGTGGCCCCCAAAGCAACCAGGGTGGTCGCCCCCTCGTGGTCTGGAGGAGGCGTGAGCCCTCCTCCGGTCCTCTTGGGTGTCCCAGCTGGGTACCACCCCAGCCGCGTGCCACACAGCACTATGTGCAAGCACTCAGTGCTGTATAAAAAATAAGTTGTGTTGTATTGTATTGTTATTAGCTCCACCATTTTAAGTTTTATTTGTTACAATGCTGTGCGCGTGCATGCATAAGATGTCATGGTAGTCATTTTACTTAAAAACAATCTGAGTTGACTGATCAATTGATATGTGAAGTTAGCTCCTTTGGTAATTTCTTATTGAGGGTGTTCTGACTTTTGATTATGACCAATTTTTTATTTTGAGCCTACCTTTTCCTGTTGAATTGCTTGCTGATCTTTGTGGCCTTTCTCTGTCCATTTTTGCCCCATTGGGTTCCTGTGTCGTTCTGTTTATGTTTCTAATCTTTCCAATGCAGACTTCGATGGAAAGATTAAAACTGCTCTCTCTGTCTCTCTCTCTCTCTCTCTCTTTCTCTTTCTGTGTCTTTGGTTCAGCCTCTGAAACTAAAAAAAGCTCACACTACCCAGGATATAACAGCTCAAAAAAAACTGCAACTGATTGTTAATTAAGGAAGACTGAAAATGAGTGAAAATGCTGCATATACGGTCCACTGACACTGTCAGTTCATTTGATCATTCAGTTTTGCAATGAAGTCATGACCTGACATTGCGATTGCTGCCAAGCATTTTGGAGAGCTGTAAAAATAGCTCCTTAATTTGGAATACAGCTTTAACCTAACATGGCTCATATGCAAGATTTTTAGGTCTTCTTCCTCATCCACAATATGAGTGTATTACTTGAGTATCAGGTGGCATGCCAGAGAAAGGAAACAAGCCAGGGAGCAAGGAACAGCGTTAAAAGCCACACCACAAATCAGTATAAAAACACAAGAGCCACAAGTGCAATGACAAGTAATGAAAAGTCAATGCTAACAAGTGAGAAGATGGGAGAGTTAAGCAAGAAAGCAAGTCTGGTTTAAATTCAGCATGGAATAAGGAGTTACTGGGGGCTCTAATCTGCCCCTGGAGTCAATTTCAGAAGAAAAAGCAGACCTGGTGCTCTGCCCCTAGCCAGTCCTTGGGTCAGTTGCACAATACCTGAGACAGTACCATACTAGCAGTGGCTCAAGACCGGGTAGAGAACACCTCATCTTTCGTTATGCTGTATTTGATCCATTTGAATTGTTCCTACCATTTTACAGAGACACATCGAGCCATTCACGTTGTCACAGTGTGACGATGCGGGTTCTCTCCATACTCCCATCTTCCTTCTAGAAGCCCTTGAACCCGACACCGTCGGTAATGTCACCGAAGACCTAGGCGGTGAGGCACAACACTGAAGCAAGGGGATGGTGCAAAAGTGCCAAGTGCTTTTATTAAAACCAGCAAACAAAAACAAAGTGTCCAAATTAAAGTGCAGTGCATCAAAATCTTTAAATAAATAATCGATTAAAACAGAGGTGAATCCGTGGAGGTTAAAATCCATTAGAAAAAAAACAATGAGGTTAAAACAATGGCTGGAAGCTGTCATTTTAAACATTAAACCCGGTGCCTTTCTACTGGTGACTCGCCTGCTTCTCCCGTCCAGGCTATGCACCAGGGGAGCCACCCTACCTGCAGCTGACCTTCTCTCTGCGTTCTCCTGCTGGTCTGTCTGCCTCACCGATCCCTGGCTCCAGCAGGCTTAACCAGACCGTGACTTGGGTTCCCCAGCGACCAGGGCGCTCACGCTTGGGCTTTCACATCCCAAGTCCTGACTCCCGCTGCCTTCTTGGCCTTATGTGGCGAGCCATCCTCTTTCTGGTCACTCTGGTCAAAATGTTCAGCGGGAGCGACCACAATCGACTGCTCCTAGGGTGCCGGCCAGACACCCAGGCTCACTGCTCAGCTGCCCGCAAGCCTGTGCTTGCTCGTTCTTCTCTCTCTCTTGCACCGGCTTTACTCTCCCTGCTTCCTGCACGCCTTCTTTCTTTTCTTTTCTCCTTCCTAGCCACCTTGAGCGTCTATTTATCATGAGGACGTGGATCAGGTGTGGCAATCAGCAGTTCCCGGCAACAATTACGGATGCGGACGACTCCTCACCTGTGCACTTAAGCGAGGATCGCCTGCATCACAAACTTCCCTGGGAACCACTTTCGGACACACTACCACATCCTCTCTAATTGCCGGAAAGACTGCGATTATTTATTTAAAAAGTGGCCTTTTTGATGTGAACTGTGGACCTGCTACATCACACACAGTTATCAAAAATGATTGCAAATTAGGTTGAATGGCTAGTTCATCAGTGGCTGACAAATGTTTTGGTGGTTCTGTCACAGCATACTTGTCTTTTTGGGCTGCTAAAGCTAGAGTCTCCTCAGATGAAGACGTGATTGAAATTTTTGCTCTGGTTATTTTCTCAGCCACACACTGATGCATATTGTGTGTCTTATTTGTGCCCAGGCGTTCCTCTTCATCTAAAGGAGGCTTTTTGAAAACCCTTGATATTTCCATTTGTTTTGCCATCTTTTGGTGATTGTCGAAAATACTCAAATAAGCAACTTAAGGTTCTATTAACTGTCTACTGACGACTACCAATCAGGTTACGCATACACTGCAACGCCACCCCATTTATTTATTTATTTATTGAAAATTCAGTAAACCAATGGGATTTGATATACCTCTTCAAAACTGAAGGAAAGATAAAATAACAAATACCCAATCAATTACAAATAGTATTGGAATATTTCATCTTCAAGGAATTGATTGGGTGGGCCTTCTGCAACTTTAGCTTTCTAATGGGGTTCAGGCAATGAGTCTGACTTGTTGACATACATGCATCTACAGTTCAAGTGTCCTTATTTAAAAACAAGTTCAGCAAAAATTCAAAGCAACAGTTTACACATTGAAAAATGTATAAAACAAAAGTAAAGCTCTTATATAAGATGTTTCTTTTCAAGGCTTGAATATGTTGTTACACTTCTTTGAGTTTCTCCTATAAGTTTGCTATATAACATACAGCAGTGGTTCCCAAACTCAATGCTGGGGATGCCCTGTAGCTGCAGGTTTTTGTTCCAACCAGATTCACAATCAGTTTTCTCTTTTCTTATTCTGCATTGAAAAAAGCACAGCAGTATTATTTTTACATTATAAGACATTTAGAAAATGTTCAGTTTTTGGCTATAACTTATAAATGCTTACCACTCTGTTTTTGTTTCCTATTATTTTTCCCTTATTCTGTGTGATCTGCTCTCTTCATTGTATTCTAACAGTGAAAATTAAAAACAAGCAAAGCAGACACCCGTGTGAACAACACTAAATGATGAAAGGCTGCACATGCTATTGCATCAGACCCAGTAATTAGTCAATAATGGAAAGGCAGAATGGAAATCAGGATGAACATAAATAAAAAGTAAAACAACAAATACTTTATCCATTTTTATTAAAATGTATGAATACACTTGGCTTTTGTAATTTCTTCATTGACCACAAAACACAGAAACTGGGCAATAGCAGCTCACTTAATTAAGCTAGGAGTCCAATTAAGAACAGAAGTTGGTTGGAACAAAACACCTGCAGCCCCAGGGGGTCCCCAGGACCGTGTTTAGGAACCGCTAACTTATGGTCATATGTTCGTATGTCAAACTTGCAGACATGATACATGATTCAGAAAACTGTGTGCTGTTGTTACTACATTGAAAACAACACAAATCAAACAGTTGTGGGGTCTTGTCCAGAAAGCAGATGCCATATCCATCTTGTTGTTTGTTTTAGACTGGTCTACCCTTACTACAAACCATGAATTTAAGGTTTGTGGGTGTAAGGCCAGGTACACCAGGGTCCCTAATCTTAAAAATTTAGAGTAGGTGCCTAGTCTTAAAATAGTGTAAGGGTGCATAATCTTAAAAACAAGTGGCTTCTGCTTTTGGCGTCCTCTTTCTGAACAAGACCCCAGTTGTGTTTCTAGCTAACTAAAGACTGACTAAAAATCCATTAGTGTAGTTAAGATAAAGCTGAGCACTAAGCACACACAGCCGGTTATACTTCCTTAGAAGGCTGGCGTCCTTCAACATCTGCAATAAGATGCTGCAGATGTTCTATCAGACGGTTGTGGTGAGCGCCCTCTTCTTTGCGGTGGTGTACTGGGGAAGCAGCATAAAGAAGAAGGACGCCTCACGCCTGGACAAATTGGTGAGGAAAGCAGGCTCTATTGTATCCACTGCATCCACTAAACAGTGTCATCTCCAGACAGAGGAGCAGCTTCAGCGACAGACTGCTGTCACCATCCTGCTCCACTGACAGACTGAGGAGATCGTTCCTCCCCCAAACTATGCGACTCTTCAATTCCACCCCTTAAACATTAACATTATTCAAAGTTATTGTCTGTTTTTACCTGCATTTTTATTACTCTTTAATTTAATATTGTTTTTTGTATCAGTATGCTGCTGCTGGAGTATGTAAATTTTCCCTTGGGATTAATTAAGTATCTATCTATCTATCTATCTATCTATCTATCTATCTATCTATCTATCTATCTATCTATCTATCTATCTATCTATCTATCTATCTATCTATCTATCTATCTATCTATCTATCTATCTATCTATCTATCTATCTATCTATCTATCTATCTATCTATCTATCTATCTATCCATTACAAATCACCTTTAGGCGTTAAACAGAATCATCCATTCTCTATGTGGCTTTGAGAAACTCGCATTCTAAACAAATGAAGCAATCACAGATGTGCATTTTAGCAATAACATTAAACATTCTAAGATTGGCTCTTACAAGTAAAATTCACGATAATAATTAACACTTATTATAGATAAATACATAGAACATTATCTTATGTTAATATTAATAGTAAATGTACCTAAGTTTGTGCTTAATTTGAATAGAATATAAGTTTCACATAGATAATGGAACATTCCATTTACCCCTATAAGTTGACAAGTTAATGGAATGTCCTTAATATTTTTGTTTGTAGACAATGGGATGCTCCCAGTTTGAAGTTAGACAGCATAGGCAATAAGGGCATGTAGTTTTCTGAATGTACTGTTATGTATGTATAGATTTTCCATCCATCCATCCATTTTCCAACCCGCTGAATCCGAACACAGGGTCACGGGGGTCTGCTGGAGCCAATCCCAGCCAACATAGGGCACAAGGCAGGGAACCAATCCTGGGCAGGGTGCCAACCCACCGCAGGACACACACAAACACACCCACACACCAAGCACACCCTAGGGCCAATTTAGAATCGCCAATCCACCTAACCTGCATGTCTTTGGACTGTGGGAGGAAACCGGAGCGCCCGGAGGAAACCCACGCAGACACGGGGAGAACATGCAAACTCCACGCAGGGAGGACCCGGGAATCGAACCCAGGTCCCCAGGTCTCCCAACTGCAAGGTAGCAGCGCTACCCACTGCGCCACCGTGCCGCCCTGTATAGATTTTGAATAAGATAATATGTAGAAGAGCGGTACGGTGGCTCAGTGGGTAGCGCTCCTGCCTCGCAGTTAGGAGACCTGGGTTCACTTCCCGAGTCCACCCAGTGTGGAGTTTGCATGTTCTCCCCGTGTCTGTGTGGGTTTCCTCCGGGCGCTCCGGTTTCCTCCCACAGTCCAAAGACATGCAGGTTAGGTGCATTGGTAATCCTAAATTGTCCCTAGTGTGTGCTCTGTGTGTGTGTGTGTGTGTGCGCGCCCTGTGGTGGGCTAGCATCCTGCCCGGGGTTTGTTTCCTGCCTTGCGCCCTGTGTTGGCTGGGATTGGCTCCAGCAGACCCCCGTGACCCTGTGTTTGGGATATAGCAGGTTGGATAATGGATGGATGGATGGATAATATATAGAAACCTTAGGAATGGGAACTTTAAATGAACAACCATGCACAAGATTATTTTTCTTTTTTTTGTAGGTGTGCATTATCTAATTTTTTCCTTACCAGGCCACAACCTTTTTGAAATTCTTCCATTGGCCAGGCATTATAGATTAATACGAGGTGTGATCAAAAAATAGGGTGAATGTTGATGTAGAGCACCATCCAAGAACAACGCAAAAACAATTCAATGCCGGTTCTGACGTCTGTATCCTAGAGCCGAGTTTGTGTTTGATACTGTCAGTCGTTTGTGAGCCACTGTTGAGTTCACGTGTGTTTTTCAAGTTTTGTCATTAATAATGGATATCAAGCAATGCATTAACATTACATTTTGTTTCAAATTGCAAAAAACTCAGGAAACCTATCAGATGTTAAAATCAGTTTATGGTGACACTGCACCGATAATTAAGACTGTTCACAAGTGGTTTGATCGATTTCATAATGGATCTGACTCGGCTGAAGATGAGAAAAGACCAGGACGTCCTTCAACATCAATAACCAAGGGAAATGTTGAAACGGTTTCATTCTTCATCATGACATGCTCCTTGTCACACATCCCTTTTAGTACGACAATTTCTGTAGAATAAAAACATTACGCTGTGTCTGCATTCACCTTATTCGTCGGTTCTGGCACCATACGACTTCTGGCTGTTCCCTAAATTGAAAATGACCATGAAAGTCAAACAATTTCAATCCATTGAGGACATCCAGGCAACCATGTAAAGACACTCTCGAAAGAAAACTTCCAAAACTGCTTGGCAAAGTGGCAGGAGTGTTGGGATAAGTGAATTCAAAGTGGAGGAGAGTATTTTGAGAATGACTAGTAGTTGTAAATCTTTTACTGCAATAAATGTTTCTTTTTAAAAATATTCACTGTATTTTTTGATCACGCCACGTATACACCAGAACATGCAGATAGAAGAACAGTTTTTTTCCCACGGGCCATCAAGCTCACAGACGGTTAAGTCAATTAAATCATGCTGGACATCCCACCCTCCCTAGGGGCCTCATGTATAAATGGTGCGTACGTACAAAAATGTTGCGTAAGCCCGTTTCCACACTCAAATCGCGATGTATAAAACCTAAACTTGGCGTAAAGCCACCCACATTTTCATGGTAGCTCCAACCCTGGCATACGCAAGTTCTCCATTCAGTTTTGCAAACTGGCGGCACCCAGCTCTCACCTGACAAATGCTTCATAGCCTTTCCTGTACAGACCTTGTGGTTCAGAAACAGTTTCATCCCAAGAGCTCTAATAGCACTCAATCAGTCCATCAAGTGCTCCTTGTAGAACTGTTTGTACTTATAAGTACAATTACCTCACTGTAAACTTGCGATCCAGTTGTAATATTGCACAACCTGCGCCACTTTATAAAACGCGTATTTACATATGATGACGATATCATTTTTAAGATGAAATGCAGCAAAATATGTGTATTACGTTATACAGATAAAATGTTAACGTCATTTAAATAATCTATATTGTTAATAATTAAACATGTGAGGACACAGTGGCTCAGCACTAGCTAGCTCTCGGATTATTCCTGCCTCGCGCTGTATTCTTGCTGGGGCTGGAACGACACTGGATGGATAGATAGATAGATAGAATAATTAAACATGTACTTTGAAGATATTTCAATGTTCCTTAAAAGTTTTGAAGAATCAGAGTTCTAAGCTTACAGATGGCTTAATGTCTATTACAGAGCTGATTGTGTAGCGATTGGTTATTTGGAGAAAAAAAAGGAAGGACAGGAATTGGGGGTTAGAACGTTTGAAAGAGACAGTACTGCTGCAATAAATTATTTCATCGAAGGTCGCACACAGCGCAGCAAGCATCTTGTTGGAGGCAGGAACAATCTGTGGAGGAGGTGCCTGCTCGTCACTAGCACTGCGCCACTGTGTTCCCATGTTTAATAACATGATTTAACTCCTATCATCATGAAAATGATATCAAGTATGCATCTCAGTATTTTAATTATTCAGAGAGCTATAATATCACGAATGTAATGGATTCTGTGTCCTGTCGGAAGAAGAGAAAGTCCGTTTAAGAAGCACGTAGTGATTCACACACATAGAGCACAGAACACATACAAAACAAAGCATTTAATGTGCTACTTAGGTTACGATGGTATTTGAGAAACTAGTAAATTGAACGATTTTAAGATGAAGTTAATGTTGTTCTACTTAAATGACAAAATAAACTACGTGATTGAAGTGGAAATTTCGAGATTAAAGTTGGCATTTCGAGCTTTTTTCTCACTGTGTCCCTTTTTTTTTCTTTTCTCTGTACCCTAATAAGCTTTCATGTGACACTCAGACGGTGGGCTACGACTCGCCTTTTCATGGCAACTTTGATATCTGACCGCTTCTTTTTTATTTCGGGCACTGTGCATCTTTGTGAACTTGAGCTTTCGAGTTTCTTCGACACTCTGTCACTCGATCAATTTCCTTTTGTTGATTATATCACTGTTTAAGTCAAGAAATAGAAAGTTTTTCCTTTCCTCCACTTGGTATTCACTGAAATTCTTCTATTTTCCCCCGTTCTATAGCCATTGTCTTTTCACAGAACACTGAGCTTAAGGGCTATTAATATCGATTTGCATATTCAAAGAGGCGTAATTCTGGGAGGAGTTGGAACGGGACAGCAGACACGAGCATGTGCGTTACTTTTCACACTGACTGGGAGTTATGTAGCGGAAGAACGTGGAAGTTGACGTTCACACAGATTTATGCATTTAGATTTTTTTGTGCGTACAAACATTTCCGCTTTTGTCCGTACGCCATGTTATAGTGTGAATTTTACGCATGGTTTTATATATGAGGCCACAGGTCTCCCAGGGTCTTGCAATCCTGTGTACATACTTGTTTTTCAGTGTGTACTTTTGCACTTCTTGCACTGATATATATATATATATATATACTTTACCTGTCTTTTTTTTTTTAATCCTAGGTGTGTGATTAACAGTTGCCGGGATGTCGATGGTGTAACTTTTACTTGAAGTCAACAAAACCGGACTCAAATTCCTTGGCCTATAAATGAATAAATGTAATTCTGATTTTGATGTGTGAAATGTTTTCTTTGAATTTCACTAAATCTTTAAATGAAGACACTTTTTTATTTTTGGTAAAACTTGTCATACTACTGATGGAATTTGTTTCTGTAAACTGCATTTGAACTACTTGGAAACCCCTGACAAACACAACTCTATATCACTTCAGTTCAATTAATTTTAAACGGATAAATCTGCCATTTTTGCTCATCGGTCTACAGTACACCCAATAACCCTTAATGATGAGGTGAAACATGTTTTCAGAAAAGTTTGCAAATTTATATAAAAAAAGAGAAAAACTCAAAAATTGAAATCTCTTACTCATATATGTTTTTAGAGCCTTTGCTGTGGCACTCCAAATTGCTTTCAGGGGCATCACCTTGAGATGAGTCTAGAATTTGATTGTAGGTCTCCTGTGGCAAACTGAATTGACTGGACATCATTTAGAAAATGCTGGCATGCTGACCATCACACACTTCTCCAATCATCCTCTGTCCAATGTCTGTGCTCTTTTGCCTTTTTTAAACCTTTTCTTTTTGTTTACCAGTTTCAGATATTTTTTTCTTTAAAACTCTGCTTCTAAGGCCAGCATCATGGAGTCGTCTCTCCTCTGTTGCAAATGGCACTGGTGTTTGGCGTGCATTTAAGGAAAGAGGCCAACTGAGGACCTGTAAGACTTTTGTTCCCCACACTGCACACTCTGATGTCCTTCTCCTTTTATGCAGCTATTCACCTGGGCCTTCCCTTCTTTTTCTCTCCTGGTTAGATTCAGTTTGCCCTCTTTTCTGAAGGCAGTAACAGACACCTTTGTATGACATCTACAGTTTCTTGGCAATCTGGCATATGGAATAACATGCATTCTGCAGCAAAGCAATAGACCGACATGTTTCTTGAGAAACTGTTTCATTTTTGGCCACTTCTGAAGCCAGACCTGAACTTAACAGAATAATGTGTTTCAATGGATCTAATCACAATTACAAAGGTTTCTCTAATAACCATCTAGCACTTAAAATGACTAATTAAGGATAAGCTAAAGGAGTTGACCATTAGGACAATGAAGGGATAGCTGCTGAAAATGGGGCTTTCGGCCGTATGTGAATAATATTATAAAAATAAGCCATTTCAACCAGTAATAGCCATTGGAAAAACTAGTCCTGACTTTATTTAAAAAGTTAATTCAATGGTATCTTGATAAAAAAGGAATCATTTTCTAATAAAAACATCCAGGCTTTTTACCGGTTGTATATTACATGAGGGGCTGAACTCCACTCCTTTTGTAATATTTTAATTGAAAGACCTGAGAGGACCAAAGGGGACCTGATTCCTTGTCACTATTTCACAGACTCTGCATCTTCATCAAAAGTAGCCAGTTATCACGTCAGGGATGGATTAAAGTGTGTGACGTGTAGGGGGAGCCACTGACCCTAAAGCCCCAAACGCTCCATTACACCAACACCAATAGAAATAATAATAATTTATTATTTTAATAAAAATATTTTATTTTATCAAATACTTTCACAGGTAATTCTGAAACATAGGTAAGCATAATTCCTCCTATTCTTTCTCTTCCTTTCTCTCTTTCTTCCTCTCCTTTCACTCCTCCTTGTCCAGCTGTGACTCACCTGGGTGACGTCAAGCAGCTTCCTTTATCTCAGATCCAGGAGTGCTTCAGGTGTTACCGCACTACAGGTTGGAAGCTCTTCCAAGTCAGGCAGATGTTCCTTAAAGTGGGGATGGTCTGTCCTTGCAATTACAACTGGTGGCACCCATAAAACACAGCAGGGTTGTCTAATGAGACTGCAATTCCCAGCCTGCCCTGCGAGTATCCATACAAGCACCATAGCCCAGGAGGACTGCCACCTATTGCATCGGGGGAGTAAATCTTCTAATTGATCTCCGCCAGTTCTTCCGTTAAACTGGCCTCCCAGTCAGGTAAGGGGCTTTAAACCATCACAGCCAGAATGCCAGCCCATGCCTGGTGTCCATGACAAGTGAAAGATGAGGGAAGTTGAGTTGACTTTTAACAAAGTCTTTAATTAACAAAAGAAAAGTGTAATGTTGGAAGGTTAAATTTGGAGCAAATAGCTCCAAAGATTCAAATATGTTATCAATATAGGGATTGCCTCATGTCATGGTAATTAGTGACTTCTATAGATTGAATATTGGGTAGGCAGAAGATTGAGCTTATCTGCCTTAAATGTCTGACATTGGTTTTATTTCTTTACTAAATGGTTACAGTTGGTCCAAAATGCTGCCACTCGCTTTCTGGTTAGGGCAAAAAAGTCTGATTCTGTTTCTCCAGTATTAGCTTCTTTACACTGGCTGCCTGTCAGTTTTTGAATTGATTTTAACATCTTGTTGCTAGTTTTTAAATCTTTACATGGGCTTGCTCCTGCCTATTTATCCGAATTGTGTGCTTTACACCAGTCATCTAGAGTGCTTAGATCTTCTGGTCAGTTGTCTCTTGTTGTCCCTCATATCAAGTGTAAAACTAAGGGGGACAGAACGTTTGCAGCTGCTGCTCCTCGCCTGTGAAACTCTTTACCTCATCACATAAAGGAGTCGTCTACAATTGAACTGTTCAAAACAAGATTAAAGACTCATTTCTATTCACTTGCATTCCGAGACCTTCAGTAATACTGATGGTTTCCTCATTGTGATTATGTAAAGTTACTTCTATTTATTATTTATTTTATTTATGTTCATTTATTTTATTTCTATTTATGTTTTATGTTAATTGTATATTTTTTCTTCTTTTATTATAAAGCACTTTGGCTACAGCATTCCTATATTGTTTTAAATGTGCTATATAATTAAATTGACATTGACATTGACATAAATCTTTTTCCTCAAAGTGATGTGAAGGGTTTTCAGAATTGCCCACTAATTGTAAACTTTGACCTACTCATTAGTTGTGTTTCTATTAAGTAGTTTAGATCGCGTATCCTGATTGATTCGACTTCGCATTTACATGGTAACTCCACACAAACGTACAACGGCAGGCAAACTGCTGTTACTTCTAATATTGAACGGATGGCACATAGCTAATTACAACTGACATTTGCTTAATTTCAGGCTTCACCCAAAACTTCATAAAAAGCGCTAAATTCACGGCTCCCAAATTATATTTACATTCATACATTCTTACATCCAGTATGATGACAGCATTTCCATATCTGTTACACTTTCTTTCTTTTTTTTTTTAATAAGCTGTCACAAACAGCCACAAGTGCAATATTTCATTTTCTTCTAGCAAATGATTTTTTACTCCTTTTTTCATAGGAGGCTTGTCGGAAACGCAGTTCCCAAATGCCAGTGGTGGCCTGAAGGTGTTTTCATAGGCTTGTTGTCCTATTAAAAAAGGGGGTACCTGGGGTTGTAGAAACCCATCTTCATTTACAAAATGAGGAAACTTTTACAGTCTGCTGAGACTGAAATCTCAAATACTTGTGACTCTTGCCTCTAGGATGTGTATGCATAATGCAGAAAGCTCGGAGAGAGTAAACACCTTCAGGATCACCCCCATTAGACGCTGAGGAATGGTCCGACAATCACTAAGCTGTATGGATAAAAGTATGAGAGACTGACGCACATTGCAGATCTTTATGGGCAGGATAAGAGAAAACCCAAACCAAATAAATGCAACGTCACTTGGAATGAAATGAGAGAAACCCACCTACTTGACTACACAGGTAGGTCTTTAGTGAAGAAACAAATACTGCAAGAAAAGAAAATAATCAATCCAAACTGAATAAAGTAGAAAATATCCCAATTGACAAGAAATACATTAACAAGAAACAACACTGGTTACTTACAAATTTAATAAACAGAAGAACTGCTAAAACTAAAATATAAACCAAAATAAAATAAAAGTAATAAAGGGAAAAGGAAAAAAAGAGAATCAACATACTGTCAGGTAGACTTGAAGAAAACAAAAAAGGAAAATCACAGAAGTCAACGTTAAAAAGCAGATAAGTGAAAACAATGACTGCAGTTTGTTCATGTAACGTGCTTCATGTAGTGCATTTATTATGTATGATTACGTCTATGGAACATTGACTACCATTCAAAAGTTACTCGGCTTTGTCTACTGTATAGCGCCTTTCATATCTATTAATCTGTCTGTAACAAATCACCTTTAATATCAATCATCTATCTGTCATGTAGTCAGTTTCATATCTGTCTACCCTCTGTCTATTATATAGCAAAGTTCACATCTATCTATCTATCTATCTATCTATCTATCTATCTATCTATCTATCTATCTATCTATCTATCTATCTATCTATCTATCTATCTATCTATCTATCTATCTATCTATCTATCTATCTATCTATCTATCTATCTATCTATCTATCTATCATCCAACCCGCTATAGGGTCACGGGGGTCTGCTGGAGCCAATCTCAGCCAACACCCAGCCACCGCAGGGCACACACACCGCAAGGCACCCACACCCACACACGAAGCACACACTAGGGACAATTTAGGATTGCCAATGCACCTAACCTGCATGTCTTTGGACGGCAGCACCCGGAGAAAACCCATGCAGACATGGGGAGAACATGCAAACTCCACGCAGGGAGGACCCAGGAAGCGAACCCACATCTCCTAACTGCGAGGCAGCAGCATTACCGCTGTGCCACCATGCTGCCCCATCTATCTATCTATCTATCTATCTATCTATCTATCTATCTATCTATCTATCTATCTATCTATCTATCTATCTATCTATCTATCTATCTATCTATCTATCTATCTATCTATCTATCTATCTATCTATCTATCTATCTATCTATCTATCTATCTATCTATCTATCTATCTATCTATTGTATCTCACCTTCCAGACCTATCTGTCTAATGATCTATTAGTATATTAAAGTATATAATGCCTTTAATTTCTAATACCCTTTGTGCGCCTTTGGACGAAGACTTAGACAAGACAGCAGGTATGGTCATATAGCAGCTTTATTTTTCATCGGCACAGTGAGCAGAGTTTCAGAAAAACAGGCAATCAATATTACATGACAGCGTCAGGGCTCTTCTGAACCCCGTCTGTTGGGTGGGGCAAAGTTTTTATACCCCTAGAATGCGTGATTTAATATCATTATGAAATGCAACAGTCGACACTTTTATTATACACAATCCTTGAGCCCCTTCAACGCCCCCTGTGCAACTTGATTTCTTGGCCCCTTTGTTATGGCGTTAAGATGTAAACTAAGGGAAAACGTGATAAGGCAGACTCATGTGTGGAATGCTTAGATCTTGAGTCCTTTGGACAAATATTTTTCTGTTTGCTCAGCAAAGCATGCTTTTACAAAATGTAAAGCTTCCTTCTGCTTAACTTCTCAGACATGGATTAGTACAAGGGAACGAAGAGAACATTCATCTTCTACATTCCCTCCTTTTGAGCAAGCAAAAAATACTTGATCAGGGTAGAGTTGAGCGGAAAAGGGTAGGGGAGGGGGATGGAGTGGAGTGGGCGGAGGAGTGTGGGGTGGCTGTGCTGATCTGAAGCATTTTTTCTTCGTGTAAAAGTAAGCCTTTGCCACAGAGGCAGTAAAATACTTGGATACAATGTATCTTATCAAGGGAACAATACAGCAAGCTACAAGCAGGAGAACGATAAAAACAACTGTAAGAGAAATGAAAACTGACTTAAGCCATTGGCCCCAGGACCCAAAAGTGGACATAAACCATTGGTCCCAAGGATTAGAAATGCCAGAATTAGTAGCTAGTTCATTAGAGAGAGCAGTCAAATCGGCTAAAGCATGGGTGATTCCTATTATCACCACTTATGCTGTTGCCTTCTCACTAGCACTAACATTCCTTGATGTGAACACTAAGAGGACTGTCATCAAGTAAACATTTCTACACACTAATTCCTTTTCACTAAAAAAAAGCCCCTACACAGCTGATTATTTACCTACTCACCTGTGGTGTCTACCTCTCCACTTGTTCTTCTAGAGTGACTGTTTACCTACTGCAGAGCCCCTCTCTTTTACTTTGTTACTTTCCCCATCACCGTCTACACTGTATTTAAATGCTTTCTTCTTTATGAATGAGTGGTTATGCTCCAGTAGCTGAAGTGCTTTCCAGTATGACTGCTATGTACTGCTCCAGAGGACCTGGACTGAAATCCATACAGGCACAGGGAGAATGTGCAAGTGAGTGCCACATGGAGTCTGGGGTTAGTCATTATATAGAATTATTTTTTGTAGCCCTAAATTAACCAACAAACATGTATTAATGATTAGAAACAATGTAAAATGAAAATAAATATCTGCAAAGGCAATGTTGTAAAGTTTTCTAACTTTCAGCTGTAGGACCTGCCATCATCCAGTTTCCTTGAGAGGATGTACAGTATACTGTGATATCATTATTTGCTAATAACAAGGTGACACCCCAAGCACAATCCGGAATCTACCACCTTTGTTTCTGACGATTTTACACTCAGCTCTCCCAGCACAGTCCCTCTTGTGAATGATTTCAATTTATCCTCACTTTACGGACCTAAGCTGACATCATGGCCGATGTCATACATTTATCATAGACAAACCTATGGCTTCTCCTGAATTTCTGAATACTGCCAGAAACATCTTGTCTAAGTCTCCTTTAAACATTATCTTCTGCTGAGACTTTACTTCAATGCCCCTTAATAACAAGAGTTTGGAAATGCAATTACTACGCCGCCGCACACATTACTCACTAAACTGTGACAGACCAATCTCCACTATGACAAATAGTACAGCAGAGATCTCGAAAACTTTAACTTTATACATTATAAATAAATGATGTGAGAGGCGCTATTTTTCATGGAGTCTGACATATCCATATGTCAGGAGGAAGAAGGGCACTCCGACTGGTCAGCGTTTTTCCATATAGACATAAGGAGTGAAGCCACCCGGCAGTTCTAAAGAATATTTACTCATGTCATGAGGTTACAGGAATAGGAATCCTGAGACGAGCAAGTGCTAACATTGTACTTAGAATCTCTGAAGCGGAATGGAGGAGTACAAGGGAGAGTTCAATAGAGGACTGCATGAAGGAGCAAAGAACTGAAAAAGTGGGGGATTGGAAAGTTTTTTAATGAAAAATGAAGAATTAATTTTCTAAAAGTATGAAAAAAGAAAAAAGACAACTCACCAATATCCATGTTTCTTTCTTCCTGCGTTCTCCTCAGAGAAGTGTCGATGAAGGTGCTTTTGCATTATAGTGTCACTCCAAGGAGAGCCGTTGGAGGGGGAGTATGTGGTCTGGCAAGTAACTACTAAGTCGGCCATATCAACATTTTGAAATGAAAAGGATTCTTCTTGATGTGATGGCTTGAGACCCAAAAGAGACTGCAGTAAACATGAAACTCTGTAGTTCGGTGAGGTTCTCGGACAGTTTAGATGGCTTTCCTTACGAGTCTTGGCTTGAAAGTACTTGTTCTAAAATGGCAGGAGAGAGCACTTGTGTTCATTTGGGGTCATGAAGAGGATAGATAGATAGATAGATAGATAGATAGATAGATAGATAGATAGATAGATAGATAGATAGATAGATAGATAGATAGATAGATAGATAGATAGATAGATAGATAGATAGATAGATAGATAGACATGAAAGGCACTATATAATAGATAGATAGATAGATAGATAGATAGATAGATAGATAGATAGATAGATAGATAGATAGATAGATAGATAGATAGATAGATAGATAGACATGAAAGGCACTATATAATAGATAGATAGATAGATAGATAGATAGATAGATAGATAGATAGATAGATAGATAGATAGATAGATAGATAGATAGATAGATAGATAGATAGATAGATTAGGTCAGGTGCTTTTATATGAAGGGCTATATATCTGATAAATCCATGATATAGTATTTCTGTATTTTATACTGTATTATGGACTCAAGCTTGTGGTAGCAGTTTATTGGGACACAAGGAGGGACTGGAGAGAGGGTTGCACCTTTCCAATAAAACTCAACTCCATTGATGAGTGACTAGAATTGCGTACCTTCCGACAGTATTTGCCTTACATGTCAGTCATGTTGGATGACACGCCCAGTCATTTGCATCTTTTAAACACGCCCATTTCACATGATGCTGCAAGGCCACTGCCAGATACTTCTCTGAGCTTTAGCAGTGTAAATCATGTGACATAAACATGCAATCCTATTTGCTGTTTAGCAGAGTTCCTGAATTTCAGAGCTGCAGCTAGACACATCTCATAATTTCCATTTCTCATGTTAGAGCAGAAAAGTCCCTCTCGAAAACCAACATCATATCTGGAAGTTGTCTGGAGAGTAGACAAGATAGAAGGAGCTCAATAGAGCAGGTCACCGTCATTTGAACAGCAGCACTCTTCAGGGCCACATCTATCCTTTTGTTGTTTATGAGATGTGTGAAATGGGGTTTTCCTGGCTGAAACACCAACTCTTCACCATATCTTATTGCATTTATAATAAGTATAAAAATATCCATGGAAGAAGAATTCAGAGTCTTTTTAGCATAGTGGGAAGAAATGCAGTGAAGGTAATTAAATGTTCTGACTGATGCAGAGAAGGTAATTACATGCTCTGTCTGATCAGATTTGCAAGACTATGGCCTTGAGAAGAACCCATACGTACATCGATTGATTAGCACATGCAAGTAAGAATTCCCCTGTCCTCTGTACATTTGACAATCGTGACTCTGTGATCCCATGTAAATAAGCTTCAGGCACTCACGCTAAACCATTCACTCAGTGATCCTTCTATTGAAAAATTGAATTGATATTACAAAGACAACAAATTAACAGGTATATAACAAATTTAGGTGGATCCAGTGACCCATGGCATTATATTTTCTTCACAACCAATTGATTAGAAAAATACAATCTGTTCTGTTGCCAATAGATGCCATTCTGGAGTGTGGAACTCTTGCTCTTCTTGAGTCAATTGCTTGTAAGTTTTGTGTATCTCTTGTGTTTGTACAATTATGTTTGAAAAGTGCTTGGTTAAGTCAGTTTACCAGTTCCCTCTCAACTTTTGGTTGAATTTAAAAATATCATCCAACACATTGTTTCACTTTTTTGTTGAATTTTAAATGAGATGTACCAATGATCAACTCTAGTTTATTGAAAAAATAACCCACTTTAAAGATTTTACTTATTGACCCCGAGCCTGTAAAACTGTAATGAGATTGTGCTGTTGGAGTCACACATGCAGTTTTAATGTTGATCAATTCTTCTGCCCATGACATATGACAAATTGAATATTTTTCCCTGTCATCTTGTCAATAGCACTTAAAGGGTCTTCTATGCATATCACCATTTGGAAAAACAAAATCTAAATGGCCAAACCTCAAAATTTCCAATACACGCTAATTTCTGGTAAAAGCCATGCTGCACAATTTATAGACTGTGTAACATAAACACTAATTTAAAATACTACAAAAAAAATCCATTAATTTGCTATTTGGCAGCAATTGAAGTCAAATGTACTTCGGCACAAATTCAAAGTGAACTGGCATCAACTGGAATTCCAGCATAATGAGATTCAAGTCACAAAACGCACAGTCCATCATGTACGTCCCAATCTTCAGGCTTTGTCTACTGCCATCAATATTGCACAAGTAATGACTGATAGACAAAATATTCACCGTGAACTGGTGGCCTAGGAGGACCTTTAACAGCCATTGATTACCAGATAAGTCTTTGTCATCCAGTCTCATCACGTTCTTCATAAAAAAGAGGAATGAGAGTTATGTTAGAAGAGTGAGAGGTACAAAAAAGTGGGGGAGCAACATCTGAAGGCTGTTTCTGCACAACAGACCTATTATGTTAAAATTTCATTCATGCAATATTCATTCTACTTAATCCCGTTCAGGGTCACGGGGGTCAAGTGCCCATGCAGAAACCAATCCTGGGCAGGGCACCCTCACACACAATCCAATTTAGAGGTGCTTATTAACCTAAAAATCACATATGGTTGTCAGAGGGAGAACATTTTTGTACAATGGGTGGGTTTCTTTTCCTCTTTGGCAAAAGACAGGTAAATAATAAATGTAAAAAGCCAATAGATAAAGCGGCAATAGGCACCCTTTGTTGAGATCATGATGATAAGTGAAAAGGCAAATTTCCTGATTAATTCTGTTACAGGTTGTTGTTGACGTCTGTCTATAGGACATAAATATTTACGGTCTTGTAAAAGAATCACCTACTTTGAAGATTAAGGTGTTTTGTATCTCATCAACATACGCGATTGTGATAACAGAACTGTCTGCTTCCTTGGAAATGTTTGTATTTACCAGGTTTGAAAATTAACATTTTCTGGGAACATTGGTTTCTAATCAACATACTGTGGTATATGTACTTCTTGACAGCTGACAATACTCTCTTTTTAACCAATGAAAATATGTTTACACTATTGATAACGTAAAGAAATTGATGTGTGCCATTGTTTAATCGATTGTCATGTTAATCCAGGCAGAGACTGAAGCGGTTATATACTTGTGGGCAGTGGGTGGTGTCTGGACGGTATGAAGAGAGAGCGAGCAAAAAGGACAGAGCGAATCCAGAGGATGGTGTGAGAGGGCAGACAGTGAAGGAAAGAGATGGTCCACTGATAATGCTGTCAAGATCACTCACACTGAGTGCAGGGACTAGCAGGCAGACAAGGGTACGGGGCTGACAGGACGCAAGGCACATGGACGGTGACACCTACCTCCAGGGAGAGGGACACTGGGTCCAGCGAGAGAGGGAAGAATCACAAGAGGACCAAGCAAAGCCAGCGGACAAGAAGAAAGATTTGTGTTGGGAAGCATTCGGTGAACAAAATGTTTCAGTGGGACAGTTGGAAGACTAATTGTTTGTTAACACAGTGTGCAACTTGGACTTCGCACCACCAAAAGTTGTATCCTCTACTGTTTCAGTGGTGATCCTTCTGATATTTTTAGATTCTTATCAACTTTTATCTTCTTGGTATATTTTATATTGTCTGGTGTAATACAAGTTACTGTTGTTTTTCTTTAAATTGCTTCCGTGTCTTTCATTGGGTGTTTACTCACCACCCAATTTAAAGAAACCTGTGGGCTATTATCTTTAAAGTTCTAGAGTTCCCAGACTCGTAATAAAACTGAGTGGTGTAGCCGGATATTTTAAATGTGTTTAGGTTAGACGACCTATAAATGTGACCAGACATACGTCACACAGTTCCTATCACAAGGTTACATACCTTTGGCAGAATTTGCAAAATGTTCACCTTTTTTAGAAAATATTAATGATCATGCAAAATGCATTTCATTTATTAGAAATACTGATTTGATTAAGCTTTTCATCACAGAATGGTATGTTTATTACATTAATTACAATAATAATAACTGAAATTACACTTGACGGCCCTGCTGATAAGTTTCCTTACCCTTTGTCACTCATGTGTGCCGAGGAACCACCTTCCTCTGAGAAGGTAAGCAGTACCACCTTGGGACAGGGGGGGGGGGGGGGGGGGGGGGGACACTGGTGTTAACCATTCCTTCTCTCTACACCACAGAAGACATTTGAGGATGGCGCATTTGGAGAAGAGTCTGTGAAGAGAAGCACATCATCTGCATTTTGAAGCCTGGAAGTGGATATCTGCTGCTTTGGGAGCGTAAGCAGCAGCATGGGACGTTTGGTAAAACTGATGGCAAGATAAATGCAGCAGATAATCAGAAAAAGGGGAAACCATGCCATCACGGCTGGACTTGCCCAACATGAGAGTGATCCAAAGCATAAGGCCAAGCTGCCCCTTCAGTGGCTGCAGCAGAGGAAAGTGAAGGTTTCTGGAGTAGGCCTTGCAGTCCCTGGGCCTCAGCGTGATTGAGCCACCACGGGGAGACCTGAAACCTGCAGAATATCATAATGAGAAAAGAACAAGGGAGACAATAAAGTTTTAGTGGGACAGCTGGTACTCCGTTTGATTCTTCTTCTTCTTTTGGCTGCTCCTGTTAGGAGTTGCCACAGTGGATCATCTTTTTCCATAAGCTGGTACTTCATTTGATACAAGCAGAAAATTGAGAAAAAGAAAGCAAAAGTTCCAAAGGTATTATTGTGGATGTTATGCGTGCTCAAGTAACTCCCGTCTCATGATTATATGGGTGCTTCTTTGTTACGGAGCTCAGTGCTCTTTGTTCTCTGGCTCACAATGAATGCTGACTTCTGGTAACACAGTTTTTTAAATGGCCCGCTGGGCAGAAGAGGCAGAGCCAAGCTGGAAGTGACTTTTTTTTTTTTTTGTTCTTTATTTCGCCTTATACAATTTCTTGTATTAGGAATTTGTTAGTTTCCGCATACCCCTTGGGATCAGAGCGCAGGGTCAGCCATTGTACAGCGTCCCTGGAGCAATTGAAGGTTAAGGGCCTTGCTCAAGGGCCAAGCAGAGTAGGATCTCTTTTTGGCAGTGACGGGAATTCGAACCGGCAGCCTTCGGGATACCAGCGCAGATCCTTAGCCTCAGAGCCACCACTACGCCCTTAAATATTATTAATATTAGTGGGATTCATCCTCTGGACTGTGAGTAAAGGGAGAGAGGCTGTTAGTGATTGTGCTTCCTCTGATGCTGGCCCCTGTGCCATATTCCACCTTAATGCCACACTCATGCTTCTGACTTGCTCCTCATGTGACAACATACAAGGCAACCAGAGAAATTCAAGGACCTGTGAGCTTTTTGTCAAAAAAAGTGGGTGGCTCTAGTGACTGAGAAGATAAAGGGACTCATATAGGGACAGATAAAGGGATAACCGACACAAAATGGCTGCAAGCGGTTACTGATGCTCAAGAGGGTGCAACACACGATATTAATAACCAAGGGTATGTAAACTTTTGAAAGGGGCCTTCATTGTGTTTGCTTGGTATTATGGTTTGTATAATAAAAGTACAACTCTGTGGTGACAACTCGCTTTACCTGAGTTCTATTACAAAGACGTCTTCTATGATCACTCATAATTTTTTAAAAATGAAGAAAATCTTACAGCTTTTCCCAGGGGTATGTAAACTTTATAAGCTAAACTGTATTTTTTGAGGTAGGAAGAAAAATCCCACAAAACACGGGGAGAACAAGCAACCTCCACACAAATAGTGAGCAAGCTGGAATCTGAACCCAGGACATGAGAGCTGGGGGGCAGCAGCACTGACCACTGTGTCTGCCATAATCCCCACCTTGGAGTATTCTGGAGATCCGGATGACTGCTTGGTTGTTACGTTTTATTAACTGAATATACTCAACTAGCCAACCTGCAGCGTAGCATACGCCACATAATTATTTATTGATGTGTGAAGACTTCCTGAAAGACACAGTTGTCCAAATGGGGTGGGTTTGAGGATACGACTCTGAGTGAATGAAAAGATGGAACTCTGGAGAGAGCAACATACAATTGTACGTGACTGAAAACTGGCTCTGTCTTGCGTCTTGCCTGCCATGGTCGGCCGCCTTAGTGAATTATATACTGTATATAGATAGAAGAGTATACCATAGAATGCACAGCGTAATAGTAAACTAAATGTAAAAACATTGAATAACACTGAGAAAACCTTGAACAACAGAGAAAACTTAACACTGCAAGAGTTTGCGCTATAGTGCTACGAACTGCTCGTTAAAAACACTTTTTTAATGAGTTTTAAGCACAGGGAAAAAAATGAACATTTGAAAAATCCGTAATTTAATAAACCACCAAGAAAAGTAACATTGCAACAATGCAGGCTACGAACCAATCGCTGTAAACAGAAGTGAAAACAAAATCAAGCCCGGTGCATTCTTTAACTGCCTTCCTACCTTATGCGTCCAACCCCCTCTCTCTCAGGCGTGTGCCTCTCTCTCTCGCGCACCTGTGTGTGTGTGTCTCTCTCTCATGCGCCTGTGTGTGTGTCTCTCCCTTGCGTGCCTGTGTGTGTGTCTCTCCCTCGCGCGCCTGTGTGTGTGTCTCTCCCTCGCGCGCCTGTGTGTGTTTCTCTCCCTCAAGCGGCTGTGTGTGTGTCTCTCCCTTGCGCGCCTGTGTGTGTGTCTCTCTCTCGCGCACCTGTGTGTGTGTGTCTCTCTCTGCCTGCCCATGGTCAGCTGCTTGGACTGCCTTAGTGAATTATGGGCGTGGCTCTGTCTTGCATCTTGCCTGCCATGGGTGTGGCTCTGTCATGCGTATCCCATGGTTGGCTGCTTAGCAAATTGTTGGTGGGCGGGGCTCTGTCTTGCGTCTTGCCTGCCCATGGTCGGCTGCTTTAGTGAATTATATATATATACTGTAGATAGTAAATACAATATTTGGTAAGTGCATCTTTAATAATAATAATAATAATAATTCTTTGCATTTATATAGCGCTTTTCTCACTACTCAAAGAGCTCAGCAATTGCAGGTTAAGGGCCTTACTCAAGGGCCCAACAGAGCAGAATCCCTATTGACATTTACGAGATTCAAACCGGAAACCTTCCGATTGCCAGTGCAGATTCCTAGCCTTGGATGTGCCCGACATGATACTAACAAAATGCACCTTTATTTTAAACTTTGAACTCATGATGGCATGTGAAAGTCAACAAAATAAGTTCACTCTTCAGATTCAATGTTTTGCATTGTGGTCCTTGATAAAGAATACTTGTGCCATGGCTCATGATACTCAGGGACCATCTTTCTTTTGTATTAAGGAATCTTCTGGAAAATTGTTTTTCTGAGCCCCTTCAAGTTGGCACAAGCTCACACATGTGGGTAGTGATTATTTTTTGCTTTTACTCAGTGATTTATTCACATTTTAAATTCTGATTAGGGTCAGCATGCATAAGCTTTTGCAATCCTTCAATATGCAGGGAAGAATGTAACGCATGCTTGATGAGAGCATTTAGTTTCATTTATTTTTAGAATTCTCACCAGTCATTTTTAGAGCCTGTCATGCCAAGCCATCTCTGCCACAAGCTACACAATAAAAAAGAAAAAAAGACAAAGCTGCCGAAGAGGATGTACTCTCAGCGGGATCTCTTTACTCAGGAAATCTTTAAAGTGTATAAGTCTCAACTATGAATGCATTTATCATGAACATCTAAGGTCAAATTTAACATAAAAAGTCAATCCATCAATCAGTCTGCATTTATGTGTTGCTTGTCACAGCAAGCAACATCACAAGGTGCTTTACAAAGCAAATCAGATCATAGACATGACAAGGCAGCCCACCACTAAAGGCACAACATTGTCCTGTACATAATAGCAGCTAAACAGGGACATAAAGCTACTAAAGGGAAAACACACTGAAAATAATGCCATAAAAACTCTGAAAGTAGAACTGTATTTTGGCTACTGGGGCTTTATCAAGTGTTATTTTAATAGATGAAATATTGTGCTTCTAATTTTCAGTGAATGTTTCAACTTGGATTTAATGTTTACCTCAAAAAGTTAATATAATAGAATACACCATATCATAAAACACTAAGGTCTATGTGTGTGTTCTGTTGCTTAGAGCAATGTGATTGGTCAGTATGGCTTTGGTGTGATTGGTCAGTTTGACATTGGTGACGCAATTGAAAGAGGAAATGCAAGTATTAGTTACACAAGAAGGAGAAATGACATAGGAGGCACGCTGAGAGAGTCACCTTCAAAGATGGGAAGTATAACAACGGACAGGAGGCGAGAAAGGTGACTTGAAAATAATGACGGACTCTGGGAAGCAGCCTTTACGGGAACACAATCAATTGAGGGAACACAGGCCAAGAGAGGTTCGGACACATGCAGATACCGATTTTTAAATTATTCTATTACCCGTCTTTAACAGGTAGCATGGCTAATATAATATAATCAATTTACTATATAATAAAACACTGTGGTCTGTGTCTCCAGTCCCTCTGGGCAATCTGATTGGCCAGTTTAGCATTGGTGTGATTGGTCTGTTTGGGTTTGGTATTGTGACGAATGAGGAAGTGTGAGTGTGAGACGAACAAGGAGGTGTAAAGGCTTATGATGGATGCAGAGAGAGTCGCCTTCAAAGATGGTAAACACAAAACTGGACAGGAGGTGATAAAAGGTGCCTCAAAAATAACGACAGAGTTTGAGAAGCAGGTTTTACGGGGACATACTTAAGAAAGATGCAAGTACAGAGGAAAGACACTAAAGGTACACGTAGGACAAGAAAGATCAAATCTTTTTTAATTATTCTTTAACAGTCTTTGACAGTTATCTTAGCTAATCTCTATGTAAAATCCAATGTCTGTCTGTCTGTACAGTATGTCTGTCACGAGAGAACTACTTAATGGATTTAGATCAGGTTTTTTTCTAGAATTTGCTTGAACATTCAGGTTGATTTTGCAACATCTTTCATCGCGCTAAGTATCATAGTTTGCTTACAGGAGCCATATATTTGTGCTAATCTGAGATAGAGGCTAAGGGTAGGGGGAAACATGAAGTCAGGAGTGGGGAGTCGGTCTACCTCTGCGTTTTGGAGCGTAACTTGCCTCCATTTAGCTAGTCATAACGTTTTGTTTATTGATTTTTAAAGTCCTGTTTCACTACTACGCAGGTGAAGCCGCAGGGGATGGGTAATATAATATAATTTAATATATAATAAAACACTGTAGTCTGTGTGTGCAGTCCCTCTGAGCAATCTGATTGACCACTTTAGGTTTGGTGTGATTGGCCTGTTTGGCTTTTGTGATACGATTGAAAGAGGAAGTGTGAGTGTGAAACACACAAGGTGGAGTAAAGGCATATGAGGCATGCAGAGAGATCAAAGATGGCAAGTATAAAACCGAACAGGAGGCGAGAAAGGCACCTTAAAAATAATGGCAGACCCTAAGAAGCAGGCTTTATGGGAACCTTCTCAAAAAGATGAAAATGCAGAGGAAAGGCGCTGAAGGTACACATAGGAGAAGAGATAAAAAATATTTTTTAATTATTCTATTACCTGGACAGGTACCATGGATAATATAATATAATATAATATAATATAATATAATATAATATAATATAATATAATATAATATAATATAATATAATATAATATAAAAGTCAATGTTTGTGTGTAGGTGGCGCAGTGGGTAGCACTGCTGCCTCGCAGTTAGGAGACCTGGGTTCGCTTCCTGGGTCCTCCCTGTGTGGAGTTTGCATGTTCTCCCCGTGTCTGCGTGGGTTTCCTCCAGGTACTCCGGTTTCCTCCCACAGGCCAAAGACATGCAGGTTAGGTGCATTGGTGATTCTAAATTGTCCCTGGTGGCGCCCTGCCCGGGGATTGTTTCCTGCCTTGCGCCCTGTGTTGGCTGGGATTGGCTCCAGCAGACCCCCGTGACCCTGTAGTTAGGATATAGCGGGTTGGATAATGGATGGATGGATGTTTGTGTGTATGTATGTACTGTATGTTCCAGCATCATTTCTGAACGGCTGGAGCGATTTTCATGAAACTTGGCACACATGTTTCTCATTGGTGAACTAAAAATACTGTATGGTGAAATCAACCTTAACCCACCCCCTTCTGGTATGGTGATCTTATGGTCTTGTATGCTTGTTATCATCCAGTTGACACTGGGAATGACCACCAGAGGGTGAACTGGAGGTGACAGAGGGTGAACTGGAGTATCATGTTTGAGCGCCACATCCCGCGCCCCTGTTGCTTTTGAAATTAAATAGAATTGGTCAGTTCTGAGCGTCAACTGGATGATAACATACATACAAGACAAGCACATTAGTGAGTCTTCAATGTTTGCTAATTTTTTTTTTATTTTTAAAGTTGTGGTTTTTTTAACTATATTTTTCTCAAAAAATTAAAAAAACATTTTATTTTCCTCCCGGGTATTTCAGCTAATATAATATAATATAATATAATATAATATAATATAATATAATATAATATAATATAATATAATATAATATAGGGTGATTCAAAAAGATTCATCCGATTTCAAAGTGCCAAATTTTTACAACCATGAGGCGCCTAGGAACCAATTACATACCAACTGAAAGAGGGGGTCATAGAGTTTCTGACTGTCACCAGAAGATGGCTCCCTTCATTCTATGAGGAGATGGCGACCCCTGAGCAGAAAGCATTTCTCAACAATGACCTCCCTCATCGCTGGATTGGCCGTAAAGGAGCCCATGATTTGGCACTCCACTTCTGGCCCCTAAGATCACCAGATCTCACGCCATGTGACTTTTTTTTTGTGGGGGTACATTAAGGATTTTGTTTATGTGCCACCACTCCCAACAACCCTTAATGATCTCCGAAATCATATTGAATGAGCTGTGAGTACTGTGGCACCCAGCATGCTCAATCCAGTATGGCATGAATTATACTATCACATTGATGTTGTCCGTGCAGCTGAAGGAGGTCATATTAAGCACTTGTAAAATTACATAATAAACTTTATGATCACCTAAACCATTTACAATTTACTGCATTGTTTGGTAATGATTTACAAGTGAAATAAATCATTTTGAAATTGGATGAATCTTTTTGAATCACCCTGTATAATATCAGTCAGTCAGTCAGTCATTGTCCAGGCCCCTATATCCTAACACAGGGTCACGGGGGTCTGCTGGAGCCAATCCAATGCCACAACAGGGTGCAAGGCAGCAACAAATCCCAGGTCGGGTGCCAGCCCACCGCAGGGCACACACACACACCAAGCACACACTAGGGACAATTTAGGATCGCCAATCCACCTAACCTGCATGTCTTTGGACTGTGGGAGGAAACCCACGCAGACACAGGGAGAATATGCAAACTCCACGCAGGGAGGACCTGGGAAGCGAACCCAGGTCTCCTTACTGCGAAGCAGCAGCGCTACCACTGGATACCACTGGATGGATACTATTCTAAAACATACTTAAGCCATGTCTGGAGTATCCTGATGGCAGTAGGACAATACAGTGATACGGTAACACTCCAGTGTTAATTGTAGGTGTAGGTCCACTCTTTCCATACATTGAGTACACTTTAAAGGTTTAGTTTGTCACTGTTAGGCCAGGTTTATACTTCACGTATACTTCATGCTCCAGGGGACGCTCCTGTTATGCAAGCGTTTTACCATCTATACTTGCGCGTGTACTTTACGTAAATCTGGAGGAATCCACCAGGTAGCAGTACAAGATATTATCACGGTGAGAACAGGTTCGGCTTCGCTGTGTTGTGAATTGCCTGGAACACCCATTAAATTCCGATGACACTTTACCACAATATCTCTGAAAAGGATGTTTAATGATTAAATCCATCAGTCCAGGGATGTGTTCATTCCAGCTAGCATTGAGCACGAGGCAGAAACAATCCCTGGACGAGGCATCAGCTCATCACAAGGTGAATACAAGCACTCACATACACTGGCGTCATTTTAGTGTCACCAAATCTGCATATCTTTGGATGGAAACAGGAGCACACTGTGGAAATCCAGCAGGAAAACATGCAAACTCCAGGCAGGGAATACCAGCGACGTGACTCCCCGTGAGACAGCAGTGCTACCCCTCTGCAATCCGTGTCACCCCCATGTGTGTAATTATTTACAGTGTTCATTATTTAAATGAAATTAACAATTTATCTGTAAAATGTAACATACATACTTAAATGCATTTCATCATGAAAGTGATATCAAATATAAATTTAAGGACTCTAAATGTGCAGAGAGTTGGAATATCATACATTTAATGTGCTCTGTGTGGTGATCTATTGCTGTTTGCCACTTTTTTCAGGTCAGGAGGAAGCCCCAGAAAAAAAAGACGGCACAGAAGACGGTATGTGAGACTTTTAAAATGTATCGTGTCATTACGTTTGGGAATATGCGACGCTTGAATATAAAAGCACCACGAATGATATGTATGTCGGCATTTTGCTTCACCACATCGAACCATTCATGAAACATTGAAGCGTGCACATTGATCTCGTAGGATTCGCATAAAGGCTTTCTGTCACATGTAGATAGCAAACAGAGACTCTGACGTCACGTTCCGACTTTCATCACACTGCGCCCCGACTTTTTGCTGGTACTGCAACTCGCGCACGCGTCGCGTTAATTTCCGAGGACCCGCTCAGATGATGCATCAAATGAACGCGTGGCAGCCATGATGTGTGCACGTACGCATTCTGAGCATGAAGTATAAACGAGCCCTAAGAGTTTATCTAAAACCGAGGATTTAGCTGTGATCGAGCTTCAGATAAGTTGCCAGTAAATTGTATGGTGCAGTCACGCTCACCCACACAAGGGTCAGTTTGTAATTTCCAATTAAATTAAAGACATAGTCCGTCCCTAAATAATATTGTTTTAATATTACTTACCTCATGTAGTTTGTAGTAATAGTGAATTTTTAATGTCATGTTTTCATGCATAATTGAAATAATAAAATTTCTGATATAACAGTGGACTATGGTGACCAGTGCTGGACAACCGTAAACAAAATCAAAAGGTCCATGAAAGACAATTTCACGCTACTTTTCAAATCACCCAGTTGTGTGCCCACAAAGTCCCAAACACATGTGGATGTGGGTGTATCGGTATCATACTGTACAGTATGTATTGTGATGGGTGGGTCCCTTCTTTATATTCAGGGCTGGCGTCTACCTATAAACATAACATAAACTAAGAGAACTGCATAGAGACACCAGCCCAGTGGCCATCTATTTGGAGTTTTGGTGTTTTCCTCAGTGTCCATGTAAGAGTTTCTGCTGGTACTCACATTGGGCTGGAATGTGGGTTTGTGAATTAGCATGTCGTGCAGAGGACCACAGCTCCAGTCAGAGGTGGCCACTCTCTTATCATTAATGTTGCCAGGATTGACAAAGAACACCATAATAGGAAGAAGAAGAAGGAGGAGAAGAAGAAGAAGAAGAAGAAGAAGAAGAAGAAGAAGAAGAAGAAGAAGAAGAAGAAGAAGAAGAAGAAGAAGAAGAAGAAGAAGAAGAAGACAAACAGCAGGGACATCTGCTAAACATCATGCACATCACACATGCCAATGATTTGACAAAGAACACCATAATAGGAAGAAGAAGAGAGACAACATCTTCTGAGCATCATGCACATTGCAGAGGCCAATGACATGAAAAAGAAAACCATAAAAGAAAGAAGAAGAAGAGGAGCAACATCTGCTGAGCATGAAGTATGGGATGCGGAAAAAAAGAAAGGAACAACAAACACAGAGAAATGCATGCTATCATTAAGTGTGTGTACAGAATTCATAATGAAATGTGAGCTCTTACATGTGTAAACAGCTGCTGGAGAGCTTACAGTTGTTTATGTCTAAGCTTTTGGACCCAGCAGTTGCCCAGATTGGACTTAGAGAGTTGGTAAATGAATTGATTTTATAATAATATATTATACAGTAATATGTATGTTATAGGCAGGAAGAGTGGCAAAGGGGTGAAGGCTTTAGATTTCAAACCCTGAGGCCGTGGGTTTAAATCCTTCTGCAGACATTGTGTGACCAAAAGCAAGTCATTTCACCTGCTATTGACCTAATTGGAAAAACATAAGAAATGTGAGCAGTTCTACCTCAAATGTTGTAAGTGGATAAAAGCGTCAGTCAGATAAGAAGTAGTGTAATAACAGAATTGGCTCTGCCCGAGCACAACTCTCCTCTTGGATTTGGTTGGTTTGGTCCAAAACTCAGGCTGTACAATGGCGGCTGCTGCCGTGTAGCATCCGCACCTTATGTCTCTGTTTTGTCTTTAAGTCTGTGTCAAGTCTGCATGTTCTCTCGATTTTTGTGTGTTTTCTGTGGAGCAACACCCCTCCAAGGTGCACTACCATTTTCAGAGTACGTACCTAAAATATTTTATGTGATATATTTTAAATTAGAAAAGCCAACTTGTTCCATCTATATATTATATGCCACACATTTTGAAAATAGAAGAGTAAACCCAGTGTCTTATAATAATTAGAAATTAGTAGGTATCTATGCAAATTTTTGTGACATAAATATTATAGTGACAAAAATAGCATCAAATAAAAATGTGCTCAGAAACCTGTAAATCACTTAGAAATGAAAGAATGAAAGATTTATTCTCAATTTCAAAGAGTCTAATTGACTTGAGAAACACATTTGTTTCAGATTATGGACTTTAAGTGATCCTTTTATTAAATTTAAAATATTAGAGCCATTCATCTCAGGAATAGTCCAATTGAAGATGGTTTTAATTAGAATGGAGAACTATTCCCCATGTAATTTGAAACAAAGGCCTTGTGCAAAATCTTGATGATGAATCGACCAATACAATAAACCTTATGAAAAATTATATAACCTCATAATTTTATACAGCCTTGGGCAATAGCAATATGACATTAATACAGTTACATATAAATAAATGATAAATTGAGATGCGTCTGAAAGCCAAGGTTTCAATATTCTTGAGATATCTTTTTAAAAATTGAGCCTTTGTTATGCCAGAATCGGCATCTGCAGGTGGCTAATATATGTGATTTAGCTGTAATTTTTCATGCACACTTTACAAATGGTTCAAAAATGAGGTTGTGTGCAGACAGAGCCCTTCTACACTCTTTTACTAATGTACCCGTTACACCAATGGTAAGAATTTCAATAAGCTGCAAATACCTGGTAGCATATATTCACATTTGCATTATATTCATATAAACATTAGCATGGTAATATGTTGTGAGAGGATACCTTCTAGAGGTCACTTCAAAGTACAGTTAAAAAAAACGCAAGAACTGAAACAGCCCCAGTGCGTTAAAATGAAGGCTTTCATTAGCATAACAAGGAGATGCATAGGCAGACAGGCACAACAAACACAAATAAAAAGAGGACACTGGGCTTGCTTGGGCCTACATTTTTTGTAGTTACATATTGGAATCGCTTGCCCACCTGCCTCTCACAAAATGCACACCCCACATCGTCATTTTCCAAGTTTCCTCCCAAACCTGACCCAGGCGGCCATTGCTTTGATAGTACTTGTGAAGGGCAGGCTGTCATACTGGTGGCACCCTCTAATCAGCAGGACCTGGGCAGTAACATGTCACAGTACTGGCAGAGTTGGAATTCAAAATCTTTTTAATTACAGGCAATATTGTTAAGATTAATTTTAAATCAGTATTTTAAAGTAACATCTAATGAATTAGATCCAAAGTAGGACTTCTTTCAAATTAGAAAGAGTATCTTGTCATTGCATCTGTCTATATAAAATGCTAAGATCTGTCCATCTATTATGCAACCTCCCTCTAATTACTGGGGCTAGAACCTTGATCTTGGTCTTAAATTGAAAGCTAATGACATGATACATTCGGAAAATGAATTGCAGATAGTGGAAACCTTTGCAAACTATCCTGCGCCAACTGCAAAGTGATCAGCTAAACAAGTGGCATATTGGAAAGAGAAGGAAGAGCAGTGACATCTCCTGAGCATCACCCACATCACAGATACCAAAGATTTGACAAAGAACACCATAATAGGAAGAAGAGGAAGAAGACGAAGAACAGGGACATCTGCTGAACATCATGCACATCACACATGCCAATGATTTGACAAAGAACACCATAATAGGGAGAAGAAGAGAGACAACATCTGCTGAGCATCATGCACATTGCAGAGGCCAATGACATGAAACAGAATACCATAGAAGAAAGAAGAAGAAGATGATCAACATCTGCTGAGCATGAAATATGGGATGCAGAAACAAAGAAAGAACAACAAACACAGAGAAATGCATGGTATCATTAAGTGTGTGTACAGAATTCATAATGAAATGTGAGCTCTTACACGTGTAAACAGCTGCTGGAGGGCTAACAGTTGTTTATGTCTAAGCTTTTGTTGGGTCACCTACTCTGCTGCCTAACACTCCCTAACTTTACCTCCAGTAGTACATGTAATAAAAAACAACACCATCTTTTGAGGAACTGAAAGAAGTGACTATTTAGTAAACATTAGACTTATCAATAGCTCCTTACCTGTAACTTTTTATTTTATTAGGACTTTAGGTCAGCATGTTTCACCAGTGCCTAATAAATCAGAAAATTCAAGACATGGACAAATTATTTGTTCAAGTTTGTGTTTGCAATGCAAGTGTATATTCTATTCTATTCTATTCTATCTATCTATCTATCTATCTATCTATCTATCTATCTATCTATCTATCTATCTATCTATCTATCTATCTATCTATCTATCTATCTATCTATCTATCTATCTATCTATCTATCTATCTATCTATCTATCTATCTATTTTTTGAATGTACCTAATTTAGGTTAATGAGAATAATATAATATAATATAATATAATATAATATAATATAATATAATATAATATAATATAATATAATATAATATAATATCTGCGGTGGGTTGGCACCCTGCCCAGGATTGGTTCCTGCCTTGTGCCCTGTGTTGGCTGGGATTGGCTCCAGCAGACCCCCGTGACCCTGTGTTCGGATTCAGCGGGTTGGAAAATAGATGGATGGATAATATAATATAATATAATATTTAAAGCATATTGGGATTTTCTCATCTTATTAGCTGTTCAATGGAAGTTCTCCTGTTTTTACCTCACTGACCCCTTGCCCTACTAAATTGACTTTTTATGGCCTGCTTTATGCTGTGTTGATTGTTGCCAGCATAAATTAGGCTTCCTTAAAATAGCTGGATTATGAATGCAAGAAATGATGGCCTCACCTCCAAGAACCAAATATGCTTAATTTATAGTGATTTTTGCAGAGTTATTCACTCACCTTTTTTTTTTTTATTTTGGCTGTTTTTTATTTTGCTTTGTTGCAGAGCTTCACCACGGCTGCTTTTTGGCAAGCCGTTTAATAAAAGGTGCACAAGTTGGCTTTGGTAGAATACAGGGAGACGTCACCATATCGACAGCATTAATGAAGGTTAAATAAATGAGCCCTCATGATATCCAGTCCTCGTAGCAGACCTAGATAGAGCAGGCATTAATACATATCAAGTCCTTGGCCACAGCTTTCTATTGGCATCTCACGCCTGCATGTCCATTAGGCTCCCTTGATAACAATCAATCTTATATTCAACGGTGCTTAGTTGGCCTTTCATACACGGCAGCAGCAAAGACGCACCACCGAGACTGCCTAATGACCTTCTATTGAATCCTCATTGATCTAACTGCTTCATAATGGGCTGAAGTGTCCCAAGCGAATGGGATTGATAGTGCCTTGCTTTAGTGCTAAACAATGATCTACATTCTTAATAGATTACCCGAGTCTACTCGAGGATTCAAGTTTTTGGAATACCAAGTAAGTACTAAACTTCTTCAGAGTACGCATTCCCCTTCAACTTTTTCAAGCCCAAATTACAAGTTTTAAAAAAATATTCTTTTCTTGTGGCTCTGTGGCTGAGACTGATTTGCATTTTTCAGTAGACAACACAGCAGTCGATAGACACGCGGTAATGAGGTGTAGTCATTCTACCTGAAGCAATGCATTATTTCATTTAGGTGTAATCAGTGCTTAGTTTGGCGACACATGTTTTATAAAAAAGAATCATGTCCTTTTATAATTGATTTGGTTATTTCAGAAATCTCGAGAAGCAGATTTAAAATATTCAGGCAACGTTTTACAGAATTATTAATAAGTGTTAAGGTAAACACTTACCTTCTACAGAAGGATCTGCTTTTTGCCAGTAGCGGGGAGCACAGATGATAAAGAGACACTAATGGGGAAGTTTTGCATTCCTTGATTGTTAAATTAAGTTATTCTTTTTAATTGCATTTCCATTTGGTCTCCTGCACCTTCTAGCACATTCATGGTGCTGGTATCTTTAAAAAGATCTTTGTTTTATGACCCATTAGCTGTGTTGCCCGTCTAAATTGGGTTGAAATCAAAGTAATTAATGTAGATTTCAGGATTAATATCTGCAGTGCACCATCTATTGCAATGTATTTTGTAATACATGTAGTAATAAAATTCATTGCATTTGTAGTAATAAATGTGATACGCCATCTGTTGAAATGACAAATAAAATACATCTCTGTTATATGTCATTTGCTATGGGATTAATAAAAGCAGTGCTATCATCTATCGGAATGACAAATGCAATGCTTTTTAATACTACAAATGTGTGTGATGCACCATCTGTTGGAATGCAAGAAACACAGCAAATGGACAGATACTTCTCCTTTTATTAAGGTGGATTTTCCACAGCCTGTGTGGCATCGATAGATGTGCACTCTGCCAGCAGGGGAACAGTAGTCTCTATACACATATTTATTTTGCAATGCATGTAGTAATGAAATCATTGCATTTGTCATTCCAACAGATAGTAATGCATTACTATTATTGTGAAATGTACCATCTGTTAGAATGATAAGTGCAATGCATAAGTCTCTGCTAAATGCCATTTGGTGTGGATTTGTAAAAGCAGTGTTAATGTCTGTGATGCACCATCTGTTAAAATGACAAATGCAATTCCATCTTTGCTACAAATGTTTGTGATGTGCCATCTGCTGGAATCTGTGGATGGAGACAGCAACTGGACAGACGCACAGACATTTATCCTTTTATTAAGGTGGATTATGCCTTCTCTTGGTGATTTGGTTGGCAATAGCTTCTCTGGTTTTCTTAACCTAAATGCTACAAACTAGGCTTTAGGGAAGTGGTAGAGGAAAATGCAGCTTTAAATTTTAGATGTTTTGCTTTGTGGAAGGAGTTGCATCTTTACAGAAGGGAACAATGCAATTGGTAAATACATACCATTGGGTGAGAGGGTGAATTATTTGATTAGTAAATGAAGCAATGTTCTTATTTTTTTATATCTGCTGTTGATTAACTGATTTATAATCTCTTCTTGGAGTCATATATTGGTTTGTACATCTTAATACATTGTTTTTTGATCTACTATGTAATTCCCTGTAACTCAATAGTTTCCTAGGAATTCTGAGGTATTATCAAACATGCTTTAAGGAATTTGAAGAATCAATATACAGCTTTAATTTGATTTGTTATTTTCTGCAACTTGCCCAGGAGACACAGAATGGCCTCTTGCCAGTACAGGGCAGTGCAGCTGACTAACACACACAATTAAGGACTAAGTGGATTACTTCTTTTTATAGGAACTTTCAACACTTTCTGAATCTGAAATGTACTCACCCAGGCTTCTGGGACATGACAATAATGAGTCTATAGTGCGATAAAGTAATTAATATATATATATATATATATATATATTATAGAAACTGGCCCTGAAACAGACAGGCGGACACCGATGGTGCAAGCACCAACACACGTTTATTTACAAGTACGCACACAACCCAGTGCCCAAGCACCAATCACCCTCAGTCCAGGCCTCTTTCCAACGCCTCTCTCTTCTGGTCCGCCTCCACTCTTCTCCTCCTCTGAGCTCTGTCCACTTCTCTCCCAACTCCAGCCATCGAATGGAGGGAGGCGGCCCCTTTTATAATCACCCGGATGTACTCCAGGTGCCTCCCAATGAGCCTGGCGTGGCGGAAGTGCTGGCTGTGTCCCTGGCCTTCTTCCCCCCAGCACTTCCGGGTGTGGTGGGAGTGCTGAGGGTCAGGGCTCCTCAGGCATCAGGGCACCCCCTGTCGGTGACCACGGGCCCCTATACGGTTGAGCTTCTAAGCTTTGCTCCCATGGTCCCCTAAGCCACCAGGGCGGTCTCCCCCTCGTGGTCTGGAGGAGGCGTGATCCCTCCTCCGGTCCTTCTGGGTGTTCCGGCTGGGTACCACCCCCTGCCGCTTGCCACAATATATATATATATATATTATTAGCTGTATTCCGTGGCTACGCCCACATAGTAATGAAACAGGACAAACTTTAAAAATCAATAGACGTTGCCACTGTATCTGATCGTGTTCAGCTCTGATGGGAGAGCGTTCCCCATGTGGGGAGAAAAGCAAATGGCCGTGATATCTCTGGCAATCAGCAGCTACCCTCTAAAACACACACAGCTCTGATCTCTCTCTCAAAAATGTCAAACGTTACTCCTTAACAATCTGTAGATGATAATGTCTGCTGAACAAACAGGTATCACTAGCTAAGTGGAGGCAAAGTGCACTCCAACACGTGGCGAGACGTAGACCAACTCGAACAGAGGCTGGCAAGTGAATCAGAAAGGCCCGACCCCCTGCTCTTGGCCCACAGCCTCTCTCTTGGATTTGCATAAATACTGCAAGCGAACTCTGGTACTTAGCGCGATGAGAGAAGTCGCAAAATCAACCGGAAACTTCAAGCAAATTATAGAAAACAACCAGATCTAAGTAATTCTCTCATGAAAAGTGGACAGACATACAGACAGAACGCGCTTGGACCATGAAATTTTTAAAACCGTTTCTTAGTAAGCACCTATGGGTCAAGGGTAACCTACATTCCAAATTTCAAGTCCCAAGTCCTCATAGTTCAGGAGATTTCATGATGAGTGAGTCAGTGGTATTGTGGTATATGGCTTTCATATACAGTGGAACCTCGGTTCACGAATGTCTCGGTACACGTACAAATCGGTTTACGACCAAAAAGTTCGCCAAACTTTTGCCTCGGTTCACGACCACACACTCAGTATACGAACAAGCTATATTGGTAATGTGCAATATACTAATGTAATACAATATATAATATGTAATGTACTATTCATTAACAGGTGCAATAACAATTTATGCTGCTGTACTTTGAGCAATAATAATTTGTTCTGGTTACTTGATGACTTAATACTGTATACAACAAATTTGGAATTATTTGACTTTTCTTTAAATGAACCTTGGGGCTGTCACAAAAAGTAATTTCGTTGTGTTACAAAATGACCATAAAGTGCTTGAACTTGAACTTTAATTTGGATAAACAGAACACACTATGAGACAAAATGATGTACTCTTAAACAACAGCTGTAATCCAACAAAGCAATGAAATTCTTATCCTAATTAGCTGACAGGAAATTGCTGTACCTACGGTCTTAGATGAGACCCCACTTTGGCTGGTTCAAAACCTTGTGTGTGCTGACAACAGGGTCCTCTCATTAACTCCTGCTGCCTGATTGGAATTGTAGTCCCGTTGTCGACAGTGTTTTTTCAGGTTACGCCCTAAATATTTCAGCTCATCTTCGTGATAGAAAATATGGCGTGTATTTTAAGTTGGACCACTGACAACACGCACACAATTTCCTGAACCAGTTTAATTCAGGTCAGAGACAAATTAACAAACTTTACATGTTTACTGTATTTATATAGACTAGCTGTTACTCGTCTAAGATGGACTGAAACCTAAGAAATCAACTTAGACCTCAACATCAATGTTTGTACTGTACCATCTAGTGGAATGTATTTTGTAATTCATGTAGTAATAAAATTCATTGCATTTGTCATTTCAACAGATGGTGCATCACAAACATTTGTCGAAATAAAATGCATTACTACAAATGTTTGTGATACACTGTTAGAATCACAAATACAATACATACAACTCTGTTATATGCCCTTTGGTACGGGATTCATAAAAGCAGTGTTAATGTTTGTGATGCATCATCTATTGGAATGGCAAACACAATGCATTTTTTTACTACAAATGTTTGTGATGCAACATCCGTTGGAATGACAGAGACATCGCAACTACACAGACACACAGTGGTGGCTTTTTGGCTAAGAATCTGCTCTGGTATTTGGAAGGTTGCTGGTTCAAATCCCTTAATTGCCAGAAGGGAACCTACTCTGTTGGGCCCTTGAGCAAAGCCCTTAACCTCAAAATTGCTTTAGGGGTACTGTACAGTGGCTGACCCTGTGCTCTGAACCCCAAAGATTATGTGAAAAGACAATTTCCCTTTAGGGATTAATTTATATATATATATGGTTGAAATAGTTTACTGTCAGCGGCACGGTGGCGCAGTGGGTAGTGCTGCTGCCTCGCAGTTGGGAGATCTGGGGACCTGGGTTGGATTCCCGGGTCCTCCCTGCGTGGAGTTTGCATGTTCTCCCCGTGTCTGCGTTGGTTTCCTCCGGGTGCTCCGGTTTCCTCCCACAGTCCAAAGATATGCAGGTTAGGTGGATTGGCGATTCTAAATTGGCCCTAGTGTGTGCTTGGTGTGTGGGTGTGTTTGTGTGTGTCCTGCGGTGGGTTGGCACCCTGCCCAGGATTGTTTCCTGCCTTGTGCCCTGTGTTGGCTGGGATTGGCTCCAGCAGACCCCCGTGACCCTGTGTTCGGATTCAGCGGGTTGGAAAATGGATGGATGGATAGTTTACTGTCAAATAATGCAAAGAGTACGCGACACGTGTTTCGCCCTAATTCTGGGCTCATCAGGCGTACACACTCACTGCACTCCCTCTCGGGAATCGAACCTCGGACGTCAGCGCTAGAGGCGAAGCCCCTAACGTTGCGCCACGGCGTGTGGTTTGTTCATTTGACAGCATGTAGATTGGGGTAATTACATTCACGGCATTCGTAGTCTGAATCACAATCTGATTGTATGGGTGGTTACCTACCAGGTAACGCTTATGGTTGGTCAGCAAGTCGGCTAACATCCGCCACGGTGCCCTCTTTCAGTTGCGAGAAGCGACTTGCTGACCAACCACAAGCATTACCTGGTAGGTAACCACGCATACAATCAGATTGTGATTCAGACTACAAATGCCGTGAATATATATATATATATATATATATATATATATATATATATATATATATATATATATTGTGGGCACCAACACAAACAGGCTTGGACACAAATTATTGTGGGAAACTCTTCTTAAGCAAGTGTTTCCCACCACAGCCACGTGTTTAAACAATAAACAAGCACAACTCTTTTTTTTCTTTCTCTCCTGCTGGTCACTGCCTCCTCCACTCCTAGTCACAAGCTTCATCCACCCACCACCCAACTCTGGCTCATTGATGTGAGGCAGGCAGCTCTTTTTTATCTAACCCCCCGTGAGTGTTTCTGGCAATATGATGCTGCAGCACCGAACCACTTCCAGGAATGGTTGTAGCCCTAGGGACTCCCAAATCGTGCTGCCCCCTACTGGACTCAACAAGGCTGTCTACAATACCCGGCCTGTCTTGCGGGCATCCATGTGGGGATGCAAGCCTGGGCTCACTGCCATCTAGCATCCTGGAAGAGACAAAGCCCTGTGTAAGCTGTCTCCCCCTGTCCTTCCATCCCGTCCTTCACAGTGTCTAGTCAATTTTGTAGCTCTGTGTGGTGCTTACCAGCACCAACCCAAAGGATGTTTGCTCAGTTTCTTGCTTGCTACCATTAGAAGGACGACTTCTTTTAGTCACATTTGAATGGAGATTGTTTGATTGTGGCAGGCTCATCTTTTTATAGACTCCCCTGCCACTGGCACCAAAGCTGCTCATTTCAAAAGTGGAAAGTCAGTTCATACTGCTGCTGATGCAAAGCTGGTATCACCCATTATATGATACTGTATATACTATCATCATCATTATTACTGTCATCACTTGTTCAACAGCCAGTGTTGCACACTCCCTGAAGGGGTGTTATTGTTGTCATGTTCGCTATAACATTTTAAAAACTTGCTAACCCAGATGACAAGGGTTTTTCAGGGTTTGATCTCCAAACAGCTTGAAATACAGTAAGGGGGCTGATAGATGGTGCCTTTAGACACTTTTTGCTGTTCTTTAAATGTCGTTTTTGTAGTGTAGTGCACAGCGCTTTTAGCCCATAAATGGAGTCTGCTCCATAAGAATAAATTGAATTGCATGTTAGGTTAATATTAATATAATATAATATTGTGCAATATTACAGTTTTAGTGCAAGTTTACAGTGAGGCAATTGTAACCATAAGTACAAGCAGTTCCACTGGGAGCACTTGATGGACTGATTGTGAGTGTTTTTAGCTCTTGGTATGAGACTTTTTCTGAGCCTCGAGGTCCATGTAGGAAAGGCTCTGAAGTGTTTGCTAGATGGGAGAAATTCAAATAGACTGTGGCATGGCAGAGTGGGATCCATGCAGATGCTGGTGTCTTTCCTGAGGCAGCGTGTGCTATAGATGTCCACCAGGGCTGGAAGCTGCACCCCAATAATCATCTGTGCTCCCAACACAACAGCTTTCCTATTAGTTGTTGTGCAGTTGTGATACCACACAGAGACAGAATGGGTTAAGATACTCTCAGTGGTGCAGTGGTAGTAGGTCTGCAGCATCTGTCGAGGGACGCCAGCTTTTTTTTAAGAAAAGCACCCATTGCTGTGCCTTCTTCAGCAGTTGTTAACTGTAGACATATATCCCCAAGAACCTAAAGCCTGACACACACTCCACCCTATCCGCATTGATGATAAAACAGGAGCATAATCCTCATCACGTGATCTTTTAAAATCAACGATGAGCTCCTTAGTCTGCAATGGTCAAAAAAGCACAACGGAGGCAGCACTTTCTGAGAGTGCTCAGGAAAAACAACTTGTAGCTAAAACTATCGGTAGCTTTTTATTGTTCACCCACCGAGAACATCCTTGCACACTGTATCAGACAAGAAGGCTCTCCACAGAGTCCTAAACACAGCACAAAAAATCACAGGCTGTTGTCTGCCCTCCCTGCCCACTCTCGCTATCTCACCAGAGCCACAAACATCATTAAGGGTCCTTCACACCCTGGTCACCACCCTCTGGTCAGCTTTATAGATCTTTGAAAGTACGGCCTAATAGACTCAGGAATAGTTTCTTTCCAATGGCCGCAAATACCTTGAACAGAAATAAGCAAATTAAGACAGTATAAATAATTTATTTTTTAGTCAGTACTAGGAAATAGACACATACATACTGCTGCTGTCTCTCATGCAGCTACTCCCCAGTGGAATGGTATTATTTAACTGTATTACTGTTGGTTCTATTGTTATTTTATCTCATTTCTTTTTAACTGCATTTTTATATATACTATTACTGTTTTTTTTCCTTCCTTGTATTATGTGTTGTAGCATTGGTTGTGTTTCACGAAAAGTAGCGTTGTTTTTGATTTTTGTACCAATTGGAGAGGCACTCGTAATTTTGGTGTAATTATTTTACAATGACAATAAAGGCTTTCAATTCAATTCAATTGGTCTTCCCAGTGTTGAGGGGCAGGTTGTTCACTAAGCACCACCCCACCAGATTTTTCACCTCCGCTCTGTAGGCTGATTTGTCATTGGCAAATTTTATGATGGTATTGGTGGTATATGCAGGTACACAGCTGTGGGTGAAGAGGGCTCAGTACACAGCCTTGTGGTGTGTCCCGTATTCAGGCATATGCTGGAGGGCCCAGGCATATTACCTGATGGCGCTCCAACAGGAGGCTGATGATGCAATTCCATAGTGGTATGCTAAGACCCAAATGGATGGATGGTGCTGGGAAGAGAGAACTGAATTAAAAGCAGAGCTATAGTCCAAATTGTTTAATCTTTTATATACCAATACGTGCCATATTATTATTATTGTCTCTTTTTTGGCAGGAAACATTAACAACGTGTCTTACAAAAAACAGAAAGAAATATGTGTACACCACTTAAGTGTTGTAAAGTAACATTAGGTGGAATCAGAAGATGGTCGCTTGAGTTTAAAGGACACATGGATGCCTACTTGAGCAAATGTGTGATGACTGAGCCATTGCTGCCATCTACTGGCTAAAACTGGTGCTGCAGCCTCTCATTCTTTAGTTGTGATCACACATTTGTGGAGTTCAGTTGTGCAGAACCCCCAGTACTTTAGTTAGTCCAACTGCTCAGTACATTTGAAGCTATGTAAGAAGATGTGGAAACATAAGAGAGATAGACACCAGCAGGTCAAGCTGAGTTTCTTTCCAGCCCTTTTCACAGATGCCGGAAGCCTCATTCAGTCCCCAGCTGATTGATTGCCTGCTATTGTGCATGTATTTTACTTGTTCTCTCTGTGTTCCTTTGAGTTTCCTCTCAGGTTATAATGTCTGTCCAAAGACTTGTCTCACCATTTGCTCAACTTTAGCTAAGTGTGTCCTGCAATGGGCTGAAAAAGTGTGCATGAAATTGAATAGAAGATTGATGCTCATGTCTAATCATAAATGCAAATATTTCATTGAGAGACACTTACAGATGGTCATTTGCTATTGTAAGATCAACAACAGCATTACCAAGCTTTAGTCTTCATTATTAGTTTTTTCTTGTCTTAATCCAGTCTCCATTTTGTAGCCCAGATAAATGAGGAGGGTTTGGTGTGTGACTGACAAAAATCACATTGAAACCTCTATTGGAGATGTCTAGACAATAAAAAATATAATAATGGGAATAAATATGGAAGAAGAAGAAGAAGAAGAAGAAGAAGAAGAAGAAGAAGAAGAAGAAGAAGAAGAAGAAGAAGAAGAAGAAGAAGAAGAAGAAGAAGAAGTTGTTCTTAGGAGGGCAAGGATGAGGGGGAAGCTGTCAAAAAACAGGGCCTTTTAAAGCCCATTGAGTCATTCCTTGTGTGATTTTGGGCTATACAAGAAATAAATTATTGATGCTGTTGTTGTAGGGCAATCAACAATATAGTATTATATATATATTATTTATTATATATTATTTATATAGCCTGCGGTGGGTTGGCACCCTGCCCGGGATTGTTTCCTGCCTTGTGGCCTGTGTTGGCTGGGATTGGCTCCAGCAGACCCCCGTGACCCTGTGTTCGGATTCAGCGGGTTGGAAAATGGATGGATGGATTTATATAGCACATTTTCATACAAATGATTTAGCTCAACGTGCTTTACATGATGAAGAAAGAGGGAACACTAATTAACATAGAATAAAAGGAAGGTCCGATGGCCAGGGAGGACAGAAAAAACACAAAAAAAATTCCAGACAGCTGGGGAAAAAAAAAATCTGCAGGGTTTCTGAGGCCACGAGACCACCCAGCCCCCTCTGGGCATTCTACCTAACATCAATAACCTCACTCAAAACTCATTGTATTCAGGGTTCACATGGAAGAACTTGATGATGACGGTCATGTGGACTTCTGGCCTTTAATCCATCAATGTAGAGACTTCATGGTGCTTTGATTGGGTGGTGGGTGTGCAGATCCCCACCACAGAAAACCGGAAAAAGAACAGAAGAGAAAGTAGGGGTTAGCAAAGATTTTGAATATGAATACCATGAATAATAATGATAATTAATTGAATATGCAGAGCATCAAGATTAAACTAAGATGAAGCTATGAGAAAGCCATGTTAAAATAATGTGTTTTCAGCAGTGTTTAAAAGTGCTCCACTGTATTAGCCTGGCGAATTCCTATTGGCAAGCTATTCCAGATTTTAGGTGCATAACAGCAGAAGGCCGCCTCACCACTTCTTTTAAGTTTTGCTCTTGGAATTCTAAGCAGACACTCATTTGAAGATCTAAGGTTACGATTTGGAGTGTAAGGTGAGAGACATTGTGAAATATAAGATGGAGTGAGATTATTTAAGGCTTTGTAAACCATAAGCAGTATTTTAAAGTCAATTCTAAATGACACAGATAACCAATGTAGTGACAGCAAAACTGGACAAATGTGCTCGGATTTTCTTTTCCTAGTTTAGATTCTAGCAGCTGCATTCTGCACTCATTGCAATCGAAGGAGATATGGCCAAAAACTGAGAAATCAACCACATTTAGTGACTCCCATCCACTAAAATCCTCCATTTCAGTGCGACTTCACAATTACAAAATGTAACACTCACTAAAAAGTTTTTCTGAGAGTTCTACAGTTATTTCAGGGTGGAAAACAAGTAAGAGTGCTCTGTAAAGCCTCGTTCACACTTCTTTGTTGATCTGCATAATGCATGTCATCTGCAGCACACCTGTCAAGACAATTCTATTTATGCCTCTTTATTAAATGTGACATGCTGCATGTTATCTTCATGAAGACACACTAAAATGCTCCACAGTGCCATTTGCTTTGTTACTCTCTGTAGAAAAGGCGTGACACTTTAAGCCCCTCCCCTGTTACCTAGCAGCTGTCCGTTCTCATTTGTTGATTCCTGAAGTAGAGGGGCGGGTGATATTCACTTTCCAAGCAATGTGGAACTTTGGGTTTCTTTTCTGTTTCCTATGCATCTTTAGGATTGCGATCAGAATGCCTGTCATCATAATTGTCAAACTGGGAATTGCACTACCAGAACATGTCTGTGTACATGTGACAAGGCATGAGTTCGGTGATTTTTTTTATTTTTATTTTTCATTAGAGATCTTCGTTTAAATACTAAATGACAATCAGACACATGCAGGATTGCTACATGGAAACATTTCCGGACAGGAACTAAACACATTCTTTCTTGTGTCAATGACACAAGTTTCACTGGAAGCAAAATCCATTTTTTGTAAAGGGAAACACCGTTTTTCGCTTCAGATTCAATTTGGTAACACTTTAGTTTAGATACTGCAATAATACATCTATTACTTGTTTACTCTTATGTAACAAGACCTTAACAATGGCTTCTTTTGCCTTCATAGCCTTTATAAAACATCAGTAGGTAGGTTATCCACCTCTGTGCAGTGGGTCAAATTAACAAAATGGTAAAATGACTTGTTAATATGAAGGGTTCACAGGTCGTATACTAAATATGGAATGTCAGGAGTAATGTGTCTCAGTGATGCCACCTCAGACCACTCCAAAGTGACATTTTGTTAGTAGCTCACATTGCAGAGATGAAGAAACACTTTAGTGATGCTTTGTAAGTGTTACGTATGAAGATGAAGAGAAGCCATTTATAATGTCTTGTTACATAAGAGTAACGGAGTAATAGGTGCTGTGAAGATCAGCCCAGCTACAGACAGACACAGGACACACGGAAGTCCCAAAACACACATTTATTTTTCTTTTTTTCTGCACAGCACACACAGTGTACAACCCACCAGCACTTTTGCTCACAGTCCTTTTGTCTTTTCTTCTTATCTGTCTTCTCTCTTTCTGCCGCCTCCACTCCTCACCCGCAAGCTCTGTCCTCTGCCTCTCGATGGAGTGAGGCGGCTCCTTTTATATTGTACTCGGATGTGCTCCAGGTGCTTGGTGATGACCTTTCTGTAGCACTTCCTAGTGTGGCGGAAGTTCTGCCTGGGCATCCAGAAGCACTCCAGGTGTACCTGGTTCCTGTTCTGGCAGCACTTCCTGGTGTGGTGGTGGTGCTGCAGTCCATGGTTCTGGAACCATCCTGGTGCTCCCTGGCAGTGGCCACAGGCCCCAACAGGGTTGAGCTTCTAAACTCCAATCCCATGGCCCCGATGCAAACCAATGGGGCTGCCCTCTCGTGTCCCGGGGGAGGTACTGTCTCTCTCCTGGACCTTCTATCCTCCAGGCATTCTAGCTGGGCAGGAGCCCCAGCCATCTCCCACAATGCATTGCTGCAGTACCTAAACTAAAGTGTCACCTTCAATTTCATGTGAATCATTTCTCTCATCATTAGTCACATTTCAAATACTGACCAGATTTCTTTCAGATAAAGTTAGTTACACCTCAGAGGTAATCCATTAAATAGAGCAGGTCTGGTCACCATATTCAGAAGGCCTTCCCAGGATAGGTCCATGATATTAAATCAATTTGAGTGTGGATGTCCTGCTGTACCAAGATATGTGTGTGCTGGTTAGCTTAGTAGTCTTACTGTGAGGAAATGCAATTGAGAAGAAAGACTTTTTTGCATCCCTTATAGTTAGCTGAGCTATTGAACATAATGCTTTGGACATCACTCAGTCCACATACCTACAATCTGGGACATCTGAACCCTTTAAGCTTGCAAATTGTGATAGGATTTTGAGCAACACTTGATCCACACTTTACATTTTTCACTTAGTATGCATTTCCATTTGTCTTCCATAACCAGTTCAAACAAGGATGCACTGAGGCTATCAGTATTTCTGTTCATCTATTCAGTGATTCTGTCCTTCATGTCTTCCTTTTGAATTACTTTGTTCATTTGCACTGGCAACGTGTTTATCGTTGCTATAGTACAGGACCACTGGAGGCTCAATCTTTCCCTCTGGATCACCATGTCTCCCTTACCCTGCCTATATTTCAGATTACAAATTCCAACTACCAAATAGTATTTGATAGCTACACTTGTAATGTGCATTGAGATGTTGTTTCACTAAAAAAGGGCAGCATATTCAAACTTTTTGGTTTATCTTCTTACGTAATGCATTGTCTCCTCTTAGCTTTGATCATAAGCACAAGACTTGCCTCCTCACACTTAATCTCTTCCTTTTCTCTTACAATTTAATCTCACACCTTTCCACGCTTAATCTCCACAGTTATAGGGGGTCCTCTTCTTGGTGCTAGTGAGCTCATGTTTTCCATGAAGAGCTCCCTAGCAATCTTATCATTTTTATCCATTTACAAGCCTTAAGTGCAGGTACCATTTTGACAATTTTACCTTAACAATGACTGGTGAGTGAGATATGTGTGCCATCTAGTGGCTGAAAATTGTAAAGGACTAAAATAATGTATCTTCTCTTAAAATGATTGCAAATACCATGTGCAATGTATTACACAAGGTAGTGTTTGTTTTGAAATGCTCTGTGAATGCACCATCTACGCTTTGTATGTCGGGATCATGACAAGCGTGTGCTGGTTAACTTAGCAGGTCATACCATAACATCAGGTCAGGTTGGGGACAGTGGCATAGCTAGGGGGGGTCAAGGGGGGACATCTGTCCCTGGGCGCAACATCCAGGGGGTGCCAAAGTTCCCTTCCCCATTGCATTTTGGCAAACAGGAGGGGGCACAAAATCTTCAGTTGTCCCCGAGTGCTGAAAATCCTAGCTACGCCTCTGGTTGGGGAGCATGAACTGGTATGGCATATTGCCGCACCCACCACACAACAAACAGCTTAGGATCCTAGTTGGCAACCCTCAATGCAGACAGGGCGTTGCAGTCTCTGCCTCTGAAAATGACCAATTTGGCATCCCTTTGGCCTGGTTCAGCCACTCGAGTCCTCGACACTGAGGATCCTACAAGCCGGATCGCCCTCAGGGAGTCGCACCACATGGCCGTAGTGCCATAAATGACACTCCCTCACAATCCAGGTGATGTGCCTCATTCACGACTCTGTGAGCAACAGCTCATTCAACACAAAGTCAAACCAGTGGTACTGAAGGATTGTCCGAAGAGACACAGTACTGAAGTAGTCCAGTCTTTGTCTCAGGTCACTGAATAGCGTCCATATCTTGCAACCATATAGCAAGACAGGAAACACCAGGACTCTAAAGACTTGGACCTTTGTCATTTTGCATAGATATCGGGAGTGCCACACACCCCTTTCCAGTGACCTCATGACCCCCCATGCTCTTCCAATCTGTCTACTGACTTCATAGGAAGAGTCACCAGAAACATGAATATCACTGCTGAGGTAAGTAAACCGCTCGATGAGGTCAACACTCTCTTTACATACAGACACACTGCTGATGGCTGTGCCCAAGAGGTCATTAAAGGCCTGGATCTTGGTTTTTATCCAGGACACTCACAAGCCCAGAACTCAGACTCCTCACTCTGTCTCTTAAGAGTCCCGATCAGAGCCTCCATTGACTCCGCAAAGATCACAGCAACATCAGCAAAGTCAAGTCAAGTCTTTCTTCACCATCAGATGCCCAACAGCCGCTGGACCTCATGACCCTGCCCAACACCCAGTCCGTGCAAGCATTGAACAGAGTAGGAGCAGAACCCCAGAGTCAACTGGGAAAACGCAGAGGTTCTGCTTCCACTCTGCACAACACTCACAGTACCAGTGTGCAGGTACTACCATAAGGGAGTCCAATAAAGAAGAAGGAACTCCCCTTTATTCACAGCTGCATTATTCAATCATAAATATTGTAAGAGCATAATATGATGTCCTGTTAGGCTGCCGTATCAAGATGTGCGTGCTGATTTACCTAATAGGCTGCACTGTTAGATAACCCAATAAAGAAGAAGGACCTCCTTGGCACCCTCTGTTGTCTGTGGTGTTGTTAAACATAATCCACTGGAATTCACTGAATGCCCGTAAAATATGAGACATCTACTTTCTTTAAACCTGTAACATGCAAAAATTACTTTGAGTAACACTTGATCCACAGTTTCAATGTCAATGTCTCACTTAGTATGCATTTCAATTTCACTCCCATTAAATCTTATAACTTGCATGTGCTGAGGCTATCAGTATGTCCGTCCACCTTTCCTGGATGCTGTCCAGCACTACTGAGCTTTATTTGCCTCCCCATTTCTGTTGTTGATTTTCCCTTTAAATTATGTCACTCATTTGTATGGGCAGTGCGGTATAGTAGCTACAGCAGAGGACCCTCGGACCCAGAAGGTAGCTTGTTCAATTCAAGGTAGCCTCTGTGTTTGTTCTTTACTTGTACTTCAGATGCACAAATTTCAAGTTAACAGTTGTGTTTGATAGCAACATCTGTAAAGTGCTTTGATGTTTCCTTATAGAAAGGTACTATAGCAAAACTTTTTGGTTGGTCTTCTTACATAATGCACTCTAATTTCTCTTGGTTTTGATCATAAATACGCTTACCTTCACAATTTGAAAGTTTTTCACCATTGATCTCCAGGTTGTATGAATCCTACCCTTTATACTGTGAGGTAATCCAGTAAATAAGAATGACCTCCTTTGTATCCCCAGTATATAACATCCTTATTAACTATCAAAACAAGTTTCTGCTCCTGAAAAATTGAACCTAAACATCTAAGTAGCACTGCTCATCCTTCTGTTCATTTATTGTCAATGGAGAGATTTTGGTTATTTCAAAGAACATTTTTCGTTTAAGAACGATGGATAATTCTTTGGAGATCAACTAGGAAACTGACTTGCTGCTCCTGGTAAATGGAAGCTGGAAATCCTTGTAATACATGTTTATGATAACTGCTCAAGGTAGTAGAAGTGGAGTGAATGAAGACAAAACTGAGTGGGCACTTGAACACTGCTGCCCATCCTCTTTGCCACACTAACACTGAGGACTTTTAGGCAACAGATTATTCAGGAAGACGTGTGCCAAGAAACTGTTGGGGCTTCTTCCTACCCATGGCAATATGCTTGCATAATGTCTCACTGTGACTGAGTGTTCATTTTATCTTTAGCCAAAGTCTGAAAGTATTCTTTCTTTTAATTTTCTCTCCTTTTCATTATTCTGATGTGTATTTCAGAAGGGGTTGTTATTTGTTCTAATAATTTTTCGAGTCCCCTGGATCTATCTATCTATCTATCTATCTATCTATCTATCTATCTATCTATCTATCTATCTATCTATCTATCTATCTATCTATCTATCTATCTATCTATCTATCTATCTATCTATCTATCTATCTATCTATCTATCTATCTATCTATCTATCTATCTATCTATCTATCTATCTATCTATCTATCTATCTATCCAGGCCATCAGAGTAACAAAACGGGCACACACCCAGAGAATTCACAGCCACTACCAGGACAGTGGTATCATAGCCTATCACCAACTACAGGACAACACCACCAACCTGGGATGGCGATGCTTCCCTTCCAGATACACTCAACAACTTCTAAGCACAGTTTGAGGCACAGAACCATGTGGTTGACGAGGAAGACCATCCCTCCTCCCAACAACCAAGTACCGAGTTTGACCACGGCCAACATGAGGAAAACTCCATGCAGAGTCAAGCCACAGAAGGCAGCTGGATCAGACAATATCCCTGGCAGGGTGCTCCGAGAATGTGCAGACCAGTTGGCGGATGTTCTCACCAACATTTTCAATATCTCCCTGAGCAATGCCACTGTTTCAATGTGCTTCAAGACTACTACCATCGTTCCCGTGCCGAAGAAGTCCTCATTGTCTTGACTCAATAGCTATCGTCTCCTTGCACTCACAATCATCATCATGAAGTGTTTAAAGAGGCTTGTCATGAAGCACATCAAGACCCTGCTGCTCCCTTCTTTTGACCCACTGAAGTTCGTATACCATTCAACAGATGATACCATAGCCACCACCTTCCACCTGACTCTTTCTCACCTGGACAAGAAGGACACTTACACGTGAAAGCTGTTAATAGACTTTAGTTCAGAGTTTAATACAGTCATTCCTCAGCACCTGACTGGAAAACTAAGTCTTCTGGGTCAGAACACATCCCTCTCCAATTAATGCCTAGACTTTCTGACTGAGAGATCTCAGACAGTCTGGATTGGAAACAGCATCTCCAGTATCACCACACCTAGCACTTATGCTCCACAGAGCTGTGTGCTTAGTCCATTGTTGTTCACTTTACTGATTCACAACTGTGCAGCAATGCACAGCTTGAACCACATCATCAAGTTCACTGATGACACAACTGTAGTGGGCCTCATTAGCAAGAACGACAAGTCAACACACTGAGAGGAGGTGCAGCGTTTAACAGGCACACACATAGTGTAATGAAGACAAAAGAAACAGATAAAGAGTTGGGACATTGCAGTGATCCCCGTATAATTGCCAGCTCAAAATATAAATGAAACAAAAACGTTTTAGGTTTTTGTAGATGTGAGTCTATCTTTGACTGACTGCAAGATGATGGCCGAGCTGTTTTTCAGTGAGGAGGACAGGAAGAGGTGAGTTCAGGTGTTTGGGAATATGGAAGTGATGTCATAAGGGATGTGACTGTCAATCACTGCTTCTGTAAGGGTAGGAAAAGATAACACATTAGGCAACAGCGCCAACCCCTGGTTGGGAGTGTAATTACTTATATAAGCCTTAAAGTTGTCTACCATGTGCGTGTGTTTGACAATACATACTATATATATATACAATATATATATATACAATACCTATATACTAGTAGCAATTAACACTTGCTTTTGCAAGGCTGTTTGTTCATGATGTACTTACTGTATGAACTGGAGTGATAATAATAACCTGCCAGGTAAATAATCACGCAGAGACAAGTCAGACAAGTGAACTTATAATGATAAATGCATAATAGAAGATCAAAAAGCATTCAGACAAAAATCTACAATGCTGCTCACTTGCACATGCTACTATCTATGCTATTCTGCCACTGCCATTGACTGGCACTAAAGTCACCCTTTCTGACTATTAAATAAAAAAATATTAATTACTAGGGGGCTTACCCACTGCTTGCTTCACTCGCCAACCCCCCCTTGCTTGCGCTATGCTTCAGCCACTTCGCATCTCTGCCACTCGCGCTGTGAAGATGGGGGGCTGAACGCACTCCAAGCAGACGCGGTCGCTCCTCTGAAACCCCCTTTTAAACAGTGATACAATGGGAAACAAATACAGTTTTTTATTTACAGTACCTCCTCTTTCCTCGATCAGCTGCTAGATTGCTGCTGCTGCTGCCGTGCCATGTGACCAGCATCTCATGCGGTGCTTCGAAAATTTAAAAGCTTGTACAGCAGCTGTCCTACTCTTTGTCTTTTATTTCCAGGCCCGGGCGTGGTTAAATCTTTTGGCATAAAGTCTCGTCTCGCTGGACGTGAGTTCTTGATATTTTAGTTTATAATTTAAAAACGGAATAAGAATCTGAAAATCTAACAACATCACATTAAAGTTCGATAAATTCTGAAAAGAATGATACCAAACATATATATGTAGGTTTTAAAATAAGCCTGATTTAAAGAGTGACAAAAAAACATGACATAAAATTCTTGCACAAAATCGTTGCACTTTTAGGCTTAGGATTTTATATATAGAGTAGATTTGTGTTCCATTGCCCCAAAAGCTATGGCCCTCTACCTCCAGACACAAGTTTGTTAAGCTTGATCATTTATAGCCAAAATTACTAAAGAATGAGGGAACACTAATAGGTCTCACCCAGAAAGAACACCAAAAATGTCAATTCATTTTCAGAGCCCACCCTGGGATGGATTGGCACCTGGTCCAGGGTCTGTTCCTGCCTTTTGCTGTATAATAGCTGGGATAGGCTCTGACACCATCTGATGGATTAAGCAGATCAGAAAATGACATGACGTGACATTTTCAGTGCCCATTTCATTAATTACAGTGGTGTAGTGAGCCATAGGCCCACCTGGGCAGGATCAGACACAAGGCAAGAACTAACAATGGAATTGATCAAAACATACACAAACTTCGGGTGAGGGAGAAAATCTGAGTGCCTGCACAAAACCCTCCAGAACAAAGGAATAAGGTGCAAACTTTGGAGAGATGGTAATCAGATGGGAATCCCAGAGATGGAGCTGTGAGGCAGCTGTCCATACCATGTCAGGACTTAACCACAGTGGCCACTGCTGCTCTATCAGAGCAGGCTCCATGCTGGCCAAACAGAAGTTCTTGTGGGTACTCCACTGAATGTCAACCCCACGTGGTGGAGATTTTTTTTTTTTTTTTTTAATTAGAAAATCTTTCCCTGCACTGACTTAAAGTCCGGAGTTTCAAACTCTATCCCTAAAGGAAACATCTGACAATTAAATCAGCAGTTCTTCCTTCTAATTGTCATCTTTCCTTAATGAGGTTTCTTGTTTCTCTTTTTCTGAACTCTGAATGTGAAGTTAAAAATAGTCCACGGGGTAGGGTGTTGATTAACTCAGACATCTTTACATGTTTAATTTTGGCTTCGCTGTCTCTTCAGTGTTCTCAGCGTAGGGTCTTTTCCATTATTTACTTGTAAACATTGCTGTTCCTTGTAAAGGAAAAAAAAAAAAACATCCAGAAGTGTGCAATGCATCCTGATTATTATGAACTCATTTAACGGCATGAGCTGTCGCTTCAAACAGAATAACCAAATTATCTCTGTATATAGCATCCCACGTGATACCATGTTTAGGCTCCAACTTAAGTTATATTTTTGTTGTTTGTAATTTGTGGCAGAGCAAATAGAGCTGTTTCATTATGGACGCAGCGTTCGGACAGTATGTGTAATTTGCCTGTTTCCCTGATGGTGCTGTCCATTTCTGGACCACCCATTCGAGGATGTTGGCTCTATTTGGAAATAGGCTCTGCTTTTCTCAGTCGGAACAAGATACAAGACTTGCAAATGATACCACTTTTTCTGATTTTCCTCATGGATGGGGTTCAAACCCCAGGCCTCAACATTGTCCATGTGGATTCTGCATGTGCTCCCTGTGTCTGTGTCTGTATTCTCGGATTTTCCTACCATATCCTCAAAGATGACCAAGTTTGACTAGCTGGAGATTCCAAATCAGCCTTTACGTGCCCGCTGCTCGGTCCAGGACTGTGCCCTACCTTGCACCTAATGCTGCCAGGATAGGCTCCTGCCTTCAATTACGCTGAACTGGTTTAAGCAGGCTAGAGATAATTAAGCTTTTTTTTCCTTTTCTGTCAAGCGTTCACATATATCACATGCATATACTGATTTTTGTGAAAGGAATACTCCAGCCAAACATTACATTTTTATATATGTTACACCCCATATAATTTGTAGTAATAGCTGGGGAAAAAATGTAATCTCAAGTTTTCATGCAAAATGGAGATAAAATAGTTTCTGATATAATACTAGTCAATATTGATCAATGCTATACAACAGAAAATAAAGTGAAAAACACCGATGGAAAAACTAAAAAAAGGAAAAATCAAGGCAAAATTCAATAATGAACTCAAAAATAGTGTATTTGGTTTGCAAACACTTTAAACTAATAAGGTTCTTTTTAACAGCATTATTCCCTTTACATAGTAGCAGTTAAAATATTTCTTGTAAATCTCAATTTAAACATTAATGTACTCAAATCAAATATAAAACCAAAGCAATTTCCAACTGCTATGGCATTAATGTTTTATCTAATTTGTTATAGAAAAACAAGTTACCCTCAGACTGAGTCCAGAGCCACGATCACAACATTATAACAGGCACCTTCAGAGACAACAGCAAATTAACATTTCTAACTCTGTTTTCTTTTTTTATCTGAACAAATACCAGCAGAAACATTTTCTTTTATCAGGAAGCAGCATAAACAGTCTTTCAGTAGCAACTCTTTGAGGGCTAATATTTTTTCCGAAAAGACTCAGTTTTCTGAAAAGCGCACAAAGCAATGGTTCACACATAAGTCAACATAAAACGTCTGTTGCTGCCTGTTGTGTCTGCTGTCGGCACCTGTTTGCAGTTTGCGGCAGCTTGATGGCCATCAGGAATGCACGGTGGGCTGGCTGCCTGGCTGTCTTTGTGAGATAGTTGCACGGGGGTGGCAGTTGCAGTGAGATGCAATATGGTTTGTACCTCCTGTCATCGTAAGTGCCTGTCCTTCCAGGCGAACATTGCCATTGGTGCATCAGCTACACAAACGTGTTCAGCACCACGATCAGCTGGGGATTGATCAGCTGATGCCGGTACCTCACTTTCATTTTCGATCTAAATCTCCAAATCACTTGCATCAAAATCGGAGTCCAACAAATCAGAGTCCGATTCAGTGATAATACGAAAAAAGTCATTCACAGATTATTTTGCTTTGAGCATTCACTTTGGTATCTCTCCACATACCATTTTAAAAGCTGTTTGCTCTTCGCTACTAGGGAATCAAGGCCAAATCAACAACGCTAACTTTCTTTCTAGCAAAAGCATATCGAAAAGCCCTGTAACAAGAAGATCAGTGATCTCTATCAATCGCTAGCGAGACTGAGGCTTTCAAAATAATAATAATAATAACAAAAACTGGGTTAACACATGATAAAATAATTGCTGGAGTTAATTAATTAATGCATTAATGCAATGATAATGTGTTAACTTGCCAAGCCCTAGTCAAAATATTATGAACTTGATACTTCCAGACAAACCAGAGTACGTCATAAACAGGTAACACAAGTCACATGGAATTGACTTTTTGAACTGGAACTGAAGATCAGCCTCTCCACATCACTCATTGGTCACAAGTCTTATCTGTAGAGCTCATGTGTGTTATCAGGCTCTGGTGAAGGGAAACAAAGGGGGTGCTGCACTAACATCTTTGCTGTTTCAATCGTGGCAGACGTGCCCTGAGGACTCGTGTCATCACTTCCACTCCAACTCCGCAAGCCCTGCCCATCTCAGGGACCAATAATATATAAAGTGTCTGTTTCCATGGTGTCAGCGTCTATTCCTGGACCGGCTCTATCTGAAAAGAGGCTCTACTTTTCTCAATCAGGACCTTCTACGAGACTGGCAAATGATGACACTTTGTTGAATTTTTAAAATTATTTTATTTATGCACCCTGGACATTAAATGGGGCATCTTACACTCTTAAAAATAATGTTTCTGTAATGGCACTTTACAGGGTTGTGTGTTTTGTTGTACAGTCATTGCTTGACAAGGAACCATTTCATTCTGTAAAAGTTTCTCTGCATATAAAGTTGTTTTTTGGTGTTTTGCAAGGGTCACTAATACAGTATGTAGATAGAGCAGAAGTCTTCAATGTATGGTAGGCTACCTAGCAGGACACAATGGATCAAGAGAACCTGTGTGATTGTATGCAGTGAGCACCCATTTAAAATCACAAAAGCATTGTGATTTCACAGATCTGTTGTCATCTTTGCATGGAGCCTGCCAGAGATTTAAATAAATAAAAGTTCTCACTGGAACCTCCATGTGGATGGTTCATTGGGGAACCAGAAATAGTTCCCCTGTTGCATCACTCTGAAGATCTGCTTTGGCAACTTTATTTTTATAAGTGATAGAACTCGAAACCTATATGTGCTTCTTTGTTTTGTGTTCTTTTTATTAATATAACATGTAAATAAATGTCTTTGTATCATCCAGTGCCTGGTGGTGGACGAGTGTCCTGTCCTAGCATGTTTTCTGTTATGTGTCCCACCCTACATGACACATTCCAAGTCCCCAAGACCTTGTAAACTCATAAAATGACCAAATATATCAATTCTAGGAGTTTTTTATTTACTGAAAGTCGCATTGATTTCAGACATGTTTGGAATTGTACATGTTTTTGCATTATCCAGCTTATGTTGCTATATCTGTGCTATCAATGGAAGATCTTTATCGTATGTGGTCATTAAAATCATAAACTAAATCAATTACCTTGACTAAAATAAATAAATTGGGAATCAACAACCCTCATTAAACTGACATTAATAAAATGTGTGAAAAAACATCGAATTAAAGAACATGTCTAACAATAGTTCAAGGATAAATGGAAAATCTTAAGGTGCACATGTTTTTAATACCATTCACTTGGTTCATAAAACAGAATACTGAGAGGCTCTTTTTAAAAAGGCAGAAATAATATTTTGGTAGAGGTTCTAGGAATGGTGCTTTCAGACCCTGGTTTGGACATTTCCTGAGTAATTAGTTTGTCTAAATTAGATATTTGACTGCCAAAGTCTTGTTTGGAATTACACACATGCACAATTTCAATGTTTTTTTTTACTATAATATGAACACATAAGGGAAAAGTGCGTTAAGAACAGTACATTGTGTAGTTCTAGAAGAAACTTGCTATAAAAATTACCACCCTGCCATTGACATTTATAGCTGAAATTCACTTTTATACAAAGCAAACAGAGATAATGGGGGATTTTACAAATGAGAAAACAGCTCCATATTTCATGGCATACGAATACATTTTATTTAGTGACTTTTACTAAAAGCAGAAAATAAAATGCCCACTAGATGGCGATATTGGAACAGGAGTTAAGCAGAAAGCGTAAAGCTTCAGTTTCGGACGTGAGCGCCACGCTCCAGCGTGCAGGAAGGAGGGTGTCGGAGGGTCTTCCTGTACTATTTAATTATTATTTGCAAGACAAGTTCACTTAATAAGCGTAAAAGGTACATTAAATTTCTCTTTTGTATTTTATTTTTTTGTATTTTTTATATCAAGTGTATAATTAAAAAGTCTAAATATCGACAAAGGCGTACCCGATGAGCTTAAAACAGAGTTTTTAATTACATAAGTGTATGTATGTATTTAAAGAACAAATGAGCCAGTGTTACAATTTGATCTGTAAGGAAAAAATATTAAATAAGTTCATTAGAGTGCTGCTCGCCTTATTTTATTAAGCTTCCCTTTCTCTTTTCCAGTCTCCTTCCTCGATGAACATTCGTGGCACCACGGCATGGGATTTTCAATTTTTCAAAAAGGAAAAGTCTTCATCTCCGCCCTTTCACGTGAATATTAAAATCTAAGCGGCAGTCCGAGCAGACTTTGTAGCGCAGAGCCGATGGCTGCCTCGAGTATCTCCGCAGTTTAGTTTATTGTTTTACAGCTCCTGCCGTTTGTTTTTGCTGTCCTGACACTTTTAGGAACAACATCTATTTTTATCGTAATTCGTATACTTGTGCTAATTATGAACACGAAGAATTATCACACAGAGAATTAGTTGATGGGATTTACAGTAATTGATTTTATATTGCGCCTTTCAATAGGATTGCCTGTTAGCTGACACCCAACCTAGAACTATTTTATTACAGATTTGTTGATTATCTTCAACAGATAATCCTCTCAATTTAAAGGAGGTAACGGTGGAGCGAGTCATGGTAGGCTTTTACTGCATCCTGCCTTGAGAGTCTGACTGGGGGGCTTTTTATAATTGACTTGGCAATAAGACTGAGAATTACAGTAACTGACCCACCACTCCCAAAGGTCGCCCTGCATTAATCTAACTTCTTCTTCTTCTTTCGGCTGCTCCCGTTAAGGGTTGCCAAAACGGATCATCATCTTCCATATCTTTCTGTCCTCTGCATCTTGTTCTGTTACACCCATCACCTGCATGTCCTTTCTCACCACAACCATAAACCTTCTCTTAGGCCTTCCTCTTTTCCTCTTGCCTGGCAGCTCTATCCTTAGCATCCTTCTCCCAATATACCCAGTATCTCTCCTCTGCCCATGTCCAAACCAATGCAATCTTACCTCTCTGACTTTGTCTCCCAACCATCCAACTTGAGCTGACCCTCTAATGTCCTCATTTCTAATCCCATCCATCCTCGTCACACCCAGTGCAAATCTTAGCATCTTTAACTCTGTCACCTCCAGCTCTGTCTCCTGTTTTGTTGTTAGTGCCAAATAACATAGCTGGTCTCACTACCATCTTGTAGACCTTCCCTTTCACTCTTGCTGATATTCGTCTGTCACAAATCACTCCTGACACTTTTCTCCACCCACTCCACCCTGCCTGCACTCTCTTTTTCACCTCTCTTCCACAATCTCCATTACTCTGTACTGTTGATCCCAAGTATTTAAAGTCATCCACCTTCGCCAACTCTACTCCCTGCATCCTCACCATTCCACTGACCTCCCTCTCATTTACACACATGTATTCTGTCTTGTTCCTACTGACCTTCATTCCTCTCCTTTCTAGAGCATATCTCCACCTCTCCAGGGTCTCCTCAACCTGCTCTCTACTATCGCTACAGATCACAATGTCATCAGCAAACATGCTAGTCCATGGGGACTCCTGCATAATCTCGTCTGCCAACCTGTCCATCACTATTGCAAATAAGAAAGGGCTCAGAGCCGATCCCTGATGTAATCCCACCTCCACGTTGAATGCATCTGTCACTCCTACCACAGACCTCACCACGGTCACACTTTCCTCGTACATATCCTGTACAACTCTTATGTACTTCTCTGCCACTCCCGACTTCCTCATACAATACCACAGCTCCTCTCAGTCACCCTGTCTTATGCTTTCTCCAGGTCCACAAAGACGCAATGCAACTCCTTCTGGCCTTCTCTAAACTTCTCCATCAACATCCTCAGAGCAAAACCGCCTGGGACTGGGCAAAATGGCACTTAATTTATGAAATAAAAGGCAGACTCGTTGATGATGCAATAAAATACAAAATAGTGAAGTAGAATTTAAGTTAGTCAGCCAGATGGTGGTGCAGTGGTTAGTTTTACACACATACACACACACACACACACACACACACGACAATAAAAGGTTTAGGGATCCACCCCGTATACTTGGAAAAGAATTGGGAAACACATTTTGCACAAAGAAGTGAGAAACCTCTCTAGACTGAGTCCAATATGGGAGTGAGGTAGTGCAACAGGAGTGGGACTTTATAGCAGCCAGGGAGGGAGAGGCAGATCTGTGGGACAGCACCTAGAAATTAGGTCAGGATTGGGAGTGGATGGGAGTTCTGATGAACAGAGTCTGTGGAGGAACTGGAAGTGAGTTTAAGCTGGTTTTGGATCTGTAGAGGAAAGAGAAAAGGCATTAGTGCACACTGCCAACCCCTGGTCTGGTGTATCATCATGTTTTAGTCAAGCCTATTGACTGCCTCCCAATTGCACATGTGTGACTATATATATATGTGTATGTATGTATATATGTATGTATTGTAACAATAGATGGCGCTATACCAACGCTCACCCCGAGACAAGCAGACTTAGGAAGCACACTGGTAAAAGTTTTCCTCATTTCCCACGGGCACAACAGAGTCTCAAACACAATGCTTAATACTTTTTACTTTTTCTTCTTTTCTCTTTCTTCTCCAGTCCTCCTTGGCAAACTTTGTCTCCCCCCTCCCCACTTTGGCTCCTGGAGTAGTGGCTGCTGGCTCCTTTTACAACGCACCCGGAAGGGCTCCAGGTGCTTGATGACCTATTCCCAGCAGCACCTCCGGGTGTGGTGAAACAGCTGCTCTGTAGGGTTCAGCAGCAGCCTACAGCTACCCCTGGTGGTGCCCACAGATCCCAACAGGGCTGCACCAAACTCCAACTCCCATGAAGCCCTGTGGGAGTCCTAGGCACTGCTGCAACCCAGGGGGGCTGCCACCTAGTGTTCTGGGGGAGGTACTGTCTTGACCAGGCTCACTCCCCCATTCCATTCAAGCTAGAGGTGTCCTGGCCTAGGCATGTCCGCCACTGTATGTATATGTGCATATATATATATATAATTTTATATATATATCCATCCATCCATCCATTTTCCAACCCGCTGAATCCGAACACAGGGTCACGGGGGTCTGCTGGAGCCAATCCCAGCCAACACAGGGTACAAGGCAGGGAACCAATCCCGGGCAGGGTGCCAACCCACCGCAGGACACACACAAACACACCCACACACCAAGCACACACTAGGGCCAATTGAGAATCACCAATCCACCTAACCTGCACGTCTTTGGACTGTGGGAGGAAACCGGAGCGCCCGGAGGAAACCCACGCAGACACGGGGGAGAACATGCAAACTCCACGCAGGGTGGACCCGGGAAGCGAACCCAGGTCTCCTAACTGCGAGGCAGCAGCGCTACCACTGCACCACCGTGCCGCCATATATATATATATATATATATCTATATATATATATATATATATATATATATATATATATATATATATATATATATATATATATATAATATATATGTGTGTGTGTATGTCTTATAAATTAATGTCTACACGTGGAAGTGTGTGTATCTGTGCGACCTGAAAGTGAGAGGTGAAGTCAGGGTAAGGGCTCCACCTCCGAGAATATGCAAGTGAGGCCAGCACGTGGGCAAAACGAAACCTCCGAATAAAGAGTCACTCGCTTAGCCACTAATACAGAAGCGAGTCGAGCACATCAGCAAAACGGTATCCCTTTTACTTTTTCTCTCTCCACTAATACACAAGCGAGGCGAGTATGTCGGCAAGACGAAACCTCCGAAGAAAGACAAAGTTGCTTAGCCACTAATGCACAAGCGAGGCGAGCACATTGGCAATACGAATCCTCCTAGGAGAGAGACGCCCAGAGTTGTTCCTTTCAATTACTTGACATCTCTACATTTCAGATTTTTTTCTGATGATTTCAATAGTTTCTAGGACCCTGGGCTTTTTACAGCAGGGGCTTACACAGCTAGTATACAGTATATATATACATTTTATATTATATATATATATATATATATATATATATATATATATGTAGCTGCGTTTTCCCAAAGTTTCCAAAGTTCAGCGGCTCTAACTCAAAAAATGGGATTCAACAAAGGCCTGACACGCAGAAATGATTCCACAGACAAATATCTTCGTTTTTAAAAGTTTAGTTAAGTTTTAAAGTAAAACAGTTCACACAAAAAAGAAAATTAAAATAACAAAAATGGAAAAATTATAATAAGAAAAAATTGAGTTCTAAGCTCAATCTTGTTACATCTTAAAACGTAACTAATCACTTATAATTTCTGAACCATTTCAAAGCGGTCAGAAAACTGTATGCTTATCCTATTTCTAACTTAAAATGGGTTTATCAAGTCCCTCTTTACTGGGACCTGTTCTAAACAACAACTAGAGCTTTTTATCACACTGTTTCTCAGTTATAGCAAGAAGGTTCTATCTCTTACTAACTTATAAGGGGAAAAGACTATACCATTATCTATGACTATGGAAGAAATTATATTCTATTCAAATAAAGCAAACATTAATATGAGTTTAACTCAAAACTTTAACTTTCTAAGATTGGCTCTTACAATATATATATATATATATATATCCATCCATCCATCCATTTTCCAACCCGCTGAATCCGAACACAGGGTCACGGGGATCTGCTGGAGCCAATCCCAGCCAACACAGGGCACAAGGCAGGGAACCAATCCCGGGCAGGGTGCCAACCCCACCGCAGTATATATATATATATATATATATATATATATATATATATATATATACTGTATACAGATGTGGGCAAAAGTAGGTTTACAGTTGTTCATATGGAAAAACATATGCAGGTTTTGATTATTACAATAGCTTTATTAACTCCATAGCTTTATTAACTTTATTAACTCAAAAAAATATCTCAATGGCACAGCGCACTTACAGTATGTACAATCTTAGAAGTGGTCAAATTGGCAGCCTCAGAACTGTAAACGTACTTTACACTCTGCATACACACACACACACACACACACACACACATACACACCACGGTTTATCACACTGCTTCCAAGTATCGAGACTCCTTCCCTTTTTACACATTTTGTTAAGTTGCAGCCTTGTGTGTTTAGGTTCATTTTTTTCTTTCGTCACACAACACTCAATGCAGCAGAATGACAGAGCAATTCAGGACTTTTAAAATTATTCCCAATTTATTAAAAACCCATCCATCCATCCATCCATCCATCCATCCATCCATCCATCCATCCATCCATCCATCCATCCATTATCCAACCTGCTATATCCTAACTACAGGGTCACAGGGTCTGCTGGAGCCAATCCCAGCCAACACAGGGCGCAAGGCAGGAAACAAATCCCGGGCGAGGCGCCAGCCCACTGCAGTTTATTAAAAATAAAAATCAGAAATATCACTTTGACACAAGTATTACCTAATAAAAGGAGGTCTTTATTTGAAACCTTCTAAGGTTTGGAACATTCCTAGGACTGAATACTCTAATATGAGCTTCGTGATTATTTGTACTGCTAAGGATGTGACTAGTGGCAAAATCAGGATCACTGACGCCAAGTCCACACGTCCTGGTTTCCATTTCTTTTAAACAATGGGCAGGTTAAAAAGGGAAATAGTAGAGTGGTATTGTTGTTGTTTGGGGCTTTAGCCCCTGATCTCAGACATCCAGACCCTGATCTTTTGAGAGCCCCTTCCCCGACACAATTCAATGGACTTAGGCGTCCAGTCTCTGATCTTCGAGGGATTTGCCCCTGTTCCTCTCCCACATCCCACTGTTCTGAAGCATTATTGGGCAGGCTAAGTTAGAAACACCCTTGAAATTTCTGTTTTTTCCTAATTCTAGGTAAAAGAAAATAAATATTGAAAGTTTTATATTTAGGACAAAGTCAAATAAGAGATTATAGTTCAGTGTTTAACACAATGGTGGAGAAGAAAACAATAAGTGCCGGAAGCAAAATCCTGGAGAAATAAACCACCCAGGGCTCATGGTCTTCTGAAGTTCAAGCCTATCCTGGCCATTCTTCATTTACTTTATCCAAGTCGCTGTCTTTCATGGAATCAATGTGATGAGGTGCTGTAGAAATTCTGTCTTTCCATCAGTTTTTTCTTTTTTGCCTTATACAATTTCTTGTGTTATGAATTTGTTAATTTTCACATACCCCTTGGGGTCAGAGCACACGGTCAGCCATCCTACAGCACCCCTGGAGCAACTGCAGGTTGAGGGCCTTGCTCAAGGGCCCAGCCGAGTAGGATCTCCTTTGGTAGTAATGGGGATTCGAATACCGGTGCAGATCCTTTGCCTCAGAGCCACCACTCCACCTCATTTGGTATTATGTTCCATTAAATTTTTTATTTGGCCTGAATATATCATTACTATATCAAAAGATCCATGACTTGGACACATGAAAGGCAGTCTGGATGAATGAGTTAGTGGGCTCTGCTCTGCACCGGCGCCCCATGAAGAGTTGACTCCTGTCTGCACCCAATGCTGACAGGACAAGGCACTGCCTCTCCACTACTCTGAACTGCGTTAAGAATATCGTTTTATAAACTGGTATGTAAATGTCTGGTATGTAAGTCTTATGTAAATAGACGACAGTTATTTGAAGGACAGCCTTTCCAGTCATTTTATTCAATTGCAACCATTTAGTATGAGACAAAAATTAAAGGTGTTTTCCTCCCATATAGCAGACGTTTAATCAAAAAAAGTGTGCAGACCGGAAAAATTGCATTATTACAATATTAATCCAAAACATTCATATCATGTAACCATGCTGGTGTGGAATGTAATTCATATTTTAGAAATGAACATCTCAAAACCATTTATTTAAAAGTTTGTCCAACAATAAATCATTTTCTTCTTAGCTGTTTCACTTCACTAAGCACTAGGAACTCATTCTGCTAAAGCCATTGCTTTTCATATCAAATTAAATTTGATTGCATTTGCATTTTTTATGCTGGGTAAATGGTAAGAGGCGATCATAAATTCTCACAATCACATTCTAAAATGTTGTTTTTTTTTGATACAATGCATCCAATTTCCTAGAAGTTCACACTCAACTTGGGAATAAATGTGGGAATATGTGCCAGTAAGCCCTAAGCTCAATTATTTTAAGTTCTAAGGCTGCTTCCCGTTCTGAACAAGAATTTAATTTAGCACCTTAATGATGATGATGATGATTGGCGGAGTTGGCAGGATTCATAAACAATAGTAGCAAAACAAATTGGCTGGGAGCTTTGAGAATAAGGGGCTGGCATTTACTCCCCATCAATCCATATTTATAGACTCATCAATGATTAATGGACTGCTGTATTTGTCAAACATTCGATGAATTGATTGACTTGATTGCTTGACAAACAGCTCAACCATTGAGTGATTCGTTTATTTGATTGAATAAGTTTATACTGCACTGTGCAATACATCTACAAATATTTTGGTTTATTTGTGGTGCAAGTATGAGAAAACTGAAAGTATTAATAGGAATTATTAGTTTAAGCAAATAACTGATTTGGCAATTATTCAATTGATTTACAATATGATAATCTAATGTGATAAGATCCAGATTTGAACATCCTGATCCAGGAAAGGCAGGAGTAGAAAATGAATGGACACTGGCTGCCTAATTGGTTGAGTCAATGATTGCTCAAGATGATTTTTAATGAATTGACTTTTGAGTTGATTTAATGATAAAGGGAGTGACTAATAAAAAAGAGTAGATAAAGGCCCTGCTGATTTATTGATTGTGTATTCATTGGTTGGTTGTCCACTTTGTGAACTGATTGGGATATGATGTGCAGCAGGGGTGGTTTTGCCAGGGTGTGCATTGGACATTTTGGATTGAGCTTATTTTTATTTTCAAATAATGTTGGCTTAGTGCACCTAATTAAAACAGTCAACCCCATGTAATAAAAAACCAGAGGTGAATGACAAATTGTATTAGTTTTTATTTAATCAATGAAAATAAAACATTTCTGATAACAGAAAGAAAATCAGTTATAGAAAAACAGGTTATTAGAAATTTGAGCAATTTTTTACTTTCTCATAGTACTAGGGTGTTGTACCGTGTTAGCCATTATGAATGTAGAGAAAAGTCAAGCAAAATGACACCTTTTATTGGCTAACTAAAAAGATTACAATATGGAAGCTTTCGAGGTAACTCAGGCCCCTTCTTCAGGCAAGATGTAATACGAAGACTGGAGTTCCCTGTGTTTATATACACACTAGGACAAGAAACAACTCATATATATAGTATAGGAATCGTGAAAAAAATTGACCTTGAGATTTTGATGAATCTTGACGTTTTTAAACCTTCCTGTGTCCAAAAATACCATTTTTGAAATTATGTCTGACTGTGTGTAAATATAATAACTCGAAAACGCTTTGACCTCAGTCAATGAGATTTTCAACACCTGCTTAATATCAAAAACTAGCTGTCTCCCATGGCTTCGCCCACGTAGTAGTGAAACACGACAAACTTTACAAATCAATAAACAAACAGGTATCGCTAGCTAAGCGGAGGCTCTCCAAAACGTGACCAGAGGTAGACCGACTCAAACGGAGGCTGGTGCGTGAGTGAGGAGGGCCCAACCTGACGTCAAGCTTTCCCCTCCCCTTGGCCCATAGCCTCTCTCTCGGATTAGCACAAATAAATCGCTCCCGCCAGCGAACTATGATACTTAGTGCGATGAACGAACTTGCAAAATCAATGGGAATATTCAAGCAAATTATAAAAAAAATCTAAATTCATTAAGTAGTTCTCTCGTGAAAAGTGGACAAACATACAGACAGACAGACAGATGTTGAATTTTATATATATAGAGATAAGGAATCCTATCAACTTTTGGGCCACTTGAATACTTTTGTGAATTTTCAAGTAAACTTTACCACTCACCACCTATGGTTAGAATTAGAAAGATGATTCAAATTTTGTATAAAAATTTGTAATGACAAAATTTGAGAAAAATTACTCAACCAGAAGTAGTATTTTATTTAAACAACCATCCGAATTTTTTGTATCATGGAAATAGAAATGTGTACACAATATTAAAAACTGTATTCAACATAACACATATTCTTTCAATAACTATTATTAACTTTATTTTAACTTATACATCATTAATTTAACAATAACAGGTAAACATTGAACATGCTATGTAAATATAAAAACATAATGGGAACAATAAACTGTTACATCCCCGTCTTGTTCCTGGTAATACATTTAATTTTATGATTTTTTTTTTTTATTTCCGCCATCATTAGCATAATTAAATGTAGCTAAATGCAGTTTTACCTATAGCAGTTTATTGCAACAAATATTATATAATACTAACACTTTTTAGGTGACTATAACTCTTTACTTTGCACGTAATCTAGGTAATGCATATAATGCATATTTTTTTTATGAAAAAAATTCCACCACTGTTTTTGACCTCCCTAAGTGTGAAAATATCGTTTTTATATAAAATTTGATTATAAATAGAGATAAATGATTGTGATTCGATTTAATCAATTAGTTTTGATGAGAAACAAAGAAATATGATATTTGAGAAATATTGCGCAACTGGAAGTGGTTTTGATGGCCTTTTCCCCTATCTCAGTGTACCAGAAAGTTGAGGGGAGCACATTCCCGATTTTTTAAAATCAGCTTTTTGAATCTTATTGGGAAGTGTGACTGTGGTGAGTAATAATTTCCATTTGTTTGCGCTAATGCATCTTTACTATCATTTTTTTGAGACTTTCAAATTTTCATACTTCCATTATCTCTAACCTGCTCTGCATGTGTATTGCGGGCGTGGTTAAATCTCTTGGCACAAAGTCTCGTCTCGTCGACATGAAAGTGTCTCTCTTCAAAAGATCACGTCTCGTCGTAGAATTAAAAGTCTCGTCTCCCAAGATTTTTTTAATTATAATAGCGAGATTAAATCATAACACTATAAGATGATTAACCGCTTCTTGCATTTTGTGATCCTTGGTTTTTATCTGTCTCTTTTTTAACCTAGAAATTTTTTTGTCTAATTAGAAAAGACAAGTTAAATGCCTAGGATTTCTTGTTGTCCTCCTATAATTTTTTTTATATTAAAATACACTTCAGTGGAGCAGCTTATAGAGTGATTGCAGAGTGATTATTTAAAAACATCCAAGATAGTGGACAAAAGATGACTGAATGATTAATTGACTGCATCTTTGCACATTCACACAGTATATTGACAGCGTTGTCCTACAAATTTCTTCTCTTCCACAACTTTGTTAGGTTTACATTTTATTTATATGCTTAAAAAACTACCCAATAACCTGAGTGTAAGTGTAATGCTACTGTATGTTATGGATGAAAGGTGGCACTGTTGCACTTTTAAACCCAACAGACAGAACACTCAGGACACAGGTTATAAGCACCAAGAAGACGCTTTAATATTTTTCTTCCTCTTATAACAGTGCCCTAAGCACCACAGCCACAATAACACAGCCAAGAAATACATACAATAAACACAATTCTCTTTCTCTTTTCTCCTCCAACACCTCACAGCAAGCATTTTCCACTACCTCCCGAATCTGGTTTGCTTGCTGGGTGTTCAGCAGTCCTGTATATATGGTCCGACCCGGAAGTGCTTCCGATTTTCCGTCCATGTGACTTGCCAGCACTTCCGGGTCAGATGGAGAACTTGTGTTTCTCATTAGCCCAGAAGTACTTCTGGACTCCTGTCCTCGCGACTTGATAGTACTTCTGGGCTATGTAGGAAATAGGAATGCCAAGGTCTTCTCACAGCATCACCTGGCAGCACCCACAGTAGCCAGTAGGGCTGCAATACTGAACTCCAAAGTCCAAAATGTCCTGCGAGAGTCTGGGGCACCATTAAGCTGTAGGGAAGCTGCCATCTACTGCTTTGGGGGAGGCAGTGTCCAAGCGTAGCTGCCTTCCCCCATCCTTCCATCCTCGGGGTGTCCCTGCTGGGCTGAGCTGCCAGCCATCCCTTACAATGTATTGTTGTTTCATGCACCAAAATTCAAATAAAACTACTAAACATCTATCTATCTATCTATCTATCTATCTATCTATCTATCTATCTATCTATCTATCTATCTATCTATCTATCTATCTATCTATCTATCTATCTATCTATCTATCTATCTATCTATCTATCTATCTATCTATCTAAACAGCACGCCCATGATCACCAAAGCTAAGGGTCAGTCCAAATAAACAGCTCTTTGTTCTGGAAACCATTGCTTTGTGACGTGAAAACAATGAAAGTAATAGCTCTAGTACTGCTTGAGAAAAGTGGCACTGATGACTTTAACATGACATGTCATGTCTTCCTATTGTGAAAATGTACCCAAAGTGAATATTCAGTGAAAGTGATGGGTCATTCAACTCAATCCCAGCCTTGCCTGGAATATTCAGCTAATAGTTTTTGTTTTCCTTGCTGTAATTTTAGTGTTTTCTGAATGATTTAGAGGCATCCACGAAAAATGGTTTTACAAGTTGGAAAATGGTACTATAACGTGACAGAGGGTTTCAGACACATGCTAACAGTCGCAGCTGCCTGAAGAGAACATCAGCTTGGACAGAATTCAGATGCAGACTAAAACTAGGTGAGAGGAAATCAAAAAAGAAATTGATACTATGAAAAAAGTATTCACAAAGTTATGCCATTGTTGTCTGTGTGAAGGACAGCTGGCGTTCTCACCCAGATGGGATGCCATTAGGAGGGAAGGACAGGGGGAGACGGCTTACATAGGGCTTTATCTCCCCCAGGATGCTAGATGGCAGCGAGCCCAGGTTCAGATTCCCACATGGGTGCCTTCAGGGCATGGTGGGTGTTGTAGTCCCAGGGGACAGCCCAGTTGGGTCATGTGGGAGGGTTGCCAGGGATGCTGCAGGATTGGGGATGTCCTTACATCATGGGGTTTCCGCCTCACCCAGAAGTGCTGACAAGACAATGTATGCTGAAGATCAGGAGCACTTCCAGGGCAGCTAAAATAAAAGGGATTGCCTATCTCGCATCAGGAAGCCAGAGTTGGGAGGAGGTGGACAAAGCTTGTGTGGAGGAGATGGCGGCCAAGAGAGCGACAGAGCGAGAGAGAGAGAAGACAAAATATTGTCGCTTTATTGCACTTATTGTGCTGTTTTCATTTATTTATGACTGTGGTGGTGGGAAGCGATTAGTTCAAAGAGTTTCCCATGAATAAAACACTCTTTGGCTTTTAAATTGTGTACCGAGCCTAATTGTGTTGGGTGTTTGGGGAGCTGGAGTGCCCCCGATGTTCACAACATATATACAAAAACAGAAATAAAAATAGATACCTATAATAAATACAAAAAAAAAATCCATCCTCTAAATTTAAAACATGGATGTAGGAATGGGCAAAATCCATCCATCCATCCATTTTCCAACCCGCTGAATCCGAACACAGGGTCACGGGGGTCTGCTGGAGCCAATCCCAGCTAACACAGGGCACAAGGCAGGAAACAATCCTGGGCAGGGTGCCAACCCACCGCAGGGAATGGGCAAAATACATTTAGTAAATTTCCATATTCTGTAATATTCTGTTTAAGACATATTTATATTCTCAATCATATGCACCAATGGGACATGAATGGTATGCCACAGGAAACTTGTCTCAGTTGGGAGCAGTAGGTAAGTAATTAAAGTCTATGGACACTAAATAAATAATATGTATGTATATAAAGTAAAATATTTATAAATGAATTGGATTGTTGTTGCTGGTAGCCACATAAAGATGTCAGTAATCCACCAGCCCATTTTTCTGTAAAGCCTGGCATGCACGCCAACTGAATATGATCCTGTCTGTTGCTTGTTGCATTCCACATTCTCAAAGTTTTATAAAAAATGTTATCTATGGTATTCCCGGTAAATGTCAGCTTGCTAAAAGCTTATTGATGTGCACTTAAATGTCTTTACAGCATCTCTATGTAAGGTCCTAGAATTGTGAATACTGAACAGCCATAGAGTACTGAAAGTGTATTCACAATAAGTCTGGATTCTTGTTAAATGTCATCGCTACTAATGTGGCTGTAGTACTTCTAACGTACAGAAAAGTTGCATTATTAAAGGTGCTAACAATGTAATACATACTGCAGTTGTGTAAGTTTTGACAATCTCAGAGTTTTTATTTATTTATCGATTTCCTGGGAAAGGAGAAACAAATCTCACAGGGTTTCCAAAGGAATGTTAATCTTATCCATGCTAAAGCCTCCCTAATTCAGGGCACTGTTCCTTTTTTCTTCGGTTGGTCTGTTAATGACAAATATGTTCTGTGATTTTTCAGGTAGTTTCAATATAAGGTAGCTCTGCTCACTCATTATGGCAGACAGTTGCATGTTGATTAGCACATGTAAGTAAGAATTTCATTCTACAATAATGACCTATAACCTGTAAGTGCCATGGTGGATGGATTGGCATCCCGACTGGGATGGAAGGCAAATCCTTGCCCAGCCAGGAGGCTGCAACGGAAGTACAACATGAGTGGAGGCACATCCCAGCTGAGATGGTTATTGATTCCTATCTAGTAGGGATGGACTAGGAGGATTCTAAACAGTTTTCCTCCACCACTACTCACCCAGCATGGTAGGGGCCAGTGCTCCTCAGGTTTGGTGGGGGTCTGGACACCCACGGGGCTGCCTGGGAGTTGTAGTTTTGAAGGGTGGAATCCTTGGGTAGCGCCAGGGAGTGCTGTTGGGAATACACCTCCCTGGTTTGGGAAGCTTCTCTATGACCTGGAAGTGCACCTATCATGTGAGACTATGGCTCTAGAAGTACTTCTGGGTCTACCATAAAAAGGAAGCTTCAAGAGAAGCAGAGGGCCAAAGTCAGCTAGAGGATCAGAAGGAAGTATTGTGTGTGTAGACTTTGAAAAAGAAAGGTTTTGTGAATAAAAACATATATTTGTGCACAGGATTATCTTGCTGTGATTGTATCTGGGGTTTGAGGATTCAGTTGCACCCCCTGGAGGTCACAAAGCTTATAGCCTTAACTTCATTTAAATAAGGGCAAGTATTGTCACTGCTTCCACGATCGTATTATAATAGTTGAGCATTTGTACTCTGATATGCGTTAAGAAATTGTCCTGGCAGGTGACTAGAGTAGCTTTAACATCGTACAAACAAGTTGTGGACACAACATTCCAGCATCTCAGGTAAGAAAATGTGTAGTAAATGAATTTTCCTATCTATCTATTTATTTTTAAGTCCTCTCATTTAGACTGCAGCTTCATTGGTGGTCATTACTTCTTCTGGCAGTACCTGGGTAGAGGACAGGAGCCCACCCTTGAGATGAAGGCAGTTAATGAAATCTTTTCACTAGTTACTTGTTTGAGGTATGAGCATTTTTATTTTTGTATTGTTCATTTGTTGTAGTTTCTATGGAGTGGAAAGGCACTGTAGTTGATAGGCTTTTATTAAAAACCTCCAGCAATTCTATATGAACCAAAACCTAAGATGTCTGATTTCATTTTGTAATTTTAATCACAAAAAGAGGTTTTCTTAAATCAGTGGATTGTAGCAGAGTCGTCACACCCAATCTAAAAGTCATCCCTAATTCAGGACACGAAAAACATCAGAAGATTCATGACCTTGTTTAGGACACCTGACGTTTCTCTTCTGTTCTTCTATTTGTTACCTCAGCCAATTTTTGCTTTTTTTTTCCTTCCTTTTTTCTAACCCAGTCATTTTCCAAATTAAATTATTTTCAATTGCCTTTCTAAGACATTACGGATCACTAGTGATGAGGCTGTAATGTCTTGCAGCACGAAATCATTGGAAACGTCCCATTTGTCAGGCAAGATAACCACTCATGCAAATTGGTGTCATTAAAAATGATAAAGAGTAACAGCGCGGAGCTGCTGTTTTCTGTCTTTTGCTAATTGTATTTGTATGAAATAAAGAATTGCAAATTATGCACTAAAGTGATATTGCCAAAGATGATTATTTATTTATTTATTTGTTTATTTTTGAAAGGCTTCAGTGAAAGTTTGTCATTCCCATAGGATGAGGCCCACTTGAGGCTGTGAGTGATTTTTAACAGGCAGAGTGTCATTGGAAAGGACGAGGTCTGCACGTCCCGTTTGTGGACAGCGCCACGGGGTTTTCTTCTGTTGCCTTTCTATAACTCTATGCTAAGGGTAATGTGAATGAGCTCAACTTTACATCTGTTTAGTCATTTCTCTGCCTATATTTGCCTTTGTAGATAAAACTTTTCTAGGAAGCAACATGTGAAAGACAGTGTTCGACCCTTGATAGAAATCTGGGCTATTAAAGATCAATAGCATGACCATGCTGGAGCAGCTGACAGTTGCATCTTCAAGTTACCAAGTAGTATGGCAGATAATAGGATTTTCAGAAGTTCAAATTTTTACTTGATATTTTTTAGTCTAGCCATCCCCCGTAGTAGTGAAACAGGACAGTGAGGAGGGCCCTGCCTGGCTCCCCACTTCTGACGTCACACTTCATCCTCCCCTCGGCCCATAGCTCCTGTCTCGGATTAGCATGAATATATCTCTCCTGCAAGCAAACTATAATCTTAGCGCAATGAGAGAACTCACAAAATCAACTGGAATGTTCAAGCAAATCTCTCTATTATAAAAAAAAAATCCTTGTGTGATCTTCTCGGAAGACTTTTAAAAGACACGCGAGACCAAAGAGACTTGCCACGGTGCATCTCACGAGACATTGTGCCAAGAGATTGACCCAGAACCATCTCGCTATGACGTAGAACATGAGATTCTTGCAAGACACACCCTACTTACAATCTATCAAATAAGACAATGGGGAAGCAAAACATTCAGTGTTGTGAAGGATATGAGCACATACAGATCCAGGGTCTCAGTGCATATAAAGCATATAAGGACAATACGTTATAAATGAAATGACGACGAGTAAGCGAAGAAGAAAGCAGCGCGGAGAAAAGAGACTCAAAAGCGCTGGAAAGAAAAAATAAAAAATAATCTAGGTGCAAATTCAGAAAATAAGGCAAGTAATTATCAGCCCGTAACAAGTGGAATTGAAACAAAGCACGTCCAATCGGGCTCAGAATTAAAAGACAGAGTAAAAGACAAAGTAGAACTTCATAAAGACGTTCACAAACATTGGCGCTATACACATGCAGAGCAGATTATGAAATAAGTGCAATTCGAAAGGCTCCAAAAAAATAAAAAAACATATGCACGATTCAAATGTGGAGAAAGTTAAAGAATATGAAAGTAGGAAAATTAGAAAGTATAAAAAAAGAAAGTAAAGATCGCAGTAGCCCAAACAAACAGAAATTAATACTCGAAAAAGGGAAAATAATCACCATGGACCAGGTGTCATTGAAAAAAAAGCAGGACAAAGCGAGGTCAGAAATAAAAGAGTAGAAAACAAAGTAAAACGTTATAAAGAGGTTACAAAACAAAAGGGCCAAACACATGCAGAACAGGTTAGACATAATTCAGGCTAGGTTTCTCTGTTTGGAATTTCAGCACAGACAAAGCGATCTACATCATCATTAGTTAATAATTTTTTTTGGAAAGTAACCAATAAATGCATGTGAGGTAAAACACGTTTTTGAAATTCTCTGACTTAAACTTAAAAGCCTTACAATATTTACATACTTCAGACAAATCACCTGTGTCCATATATTCGATCTCTATTTGCCTTTTAGTTATTTATCCGAGTAATAATTTCTCTTTTTTTGCGCTAATGCTATGTTTACTTTTTTTTTTATTTTGACACTGTCATTTTTTTCTGCTTTCATATTCTGTATCTTGCTCTGCATGTGTTTCGCGCCTACGTTTTTTTGGGATCTTTTGAATTCCAGTTTTCATTATCTCTAACCTGACAAAGTCATTAAACACATATCTCACTGACCTCATTTAAAAGATTCAGCATATTTGACTCGAAAGATTCCAAATATTGTTTTTACGGAAGTTCTGAAATAAAAGTGAAACTAATGAAATAGCAACAATTCAAAGAAAAATAAATCTTAAACATGTGTCCGGAAAACCAAACACGAGGGTTGGCGAGCAGGGGACAAAGCCCCCTAGTTACAGAAAAAAACCCAGTCTAAATCCATTAAGTAGTTCTCTTGTTCATTAGGTAAGTGGAGTTAAGGTACACCCCGAGGCTGGTGCGTGAGTGAGGAGGGCCCTGCTCTCCTCCCCTGGGCCCGCTGCATGTCTCTTGGATTCCCACAATTAAATGTTACCGCAAGCGAACTATGATACTTAAGCGCAATGAGAAAAGTCACAAAATCAACTGGAATGTTCAAGCAAATTGTTAAAAAAACAGATCTAAATCCGTTAAGTAGTTCTCTCATTCACTAGATAAGCGGAGGTAAGGTACACCCTGAGGCAGACACATGAATGAGGAGGGCTCTACCCCCCCTCCCCGTAGCCCGATGAGTCTCTATCGGATTCATGCAAATAAATCGATACCGCAAGCAAACTATGATACTTAGCTCGATGAGAGAAGTCGCAAAATCAACCAGAATGTTCAAGGAAATTATAGAAAAAAAACAGATCTAAATCCGTTAGGTAGTTCTCCCAAGCCATACAGACAGACAGACAGACAGACGTTGGATTTTATATATATAGAGAGAGCAGCCTGGACGCAGACAGGCAGACACTGATGGTTTCAAACCACACACACATTTATTATACATAACTCAACTATTTACAACCCCAATTCCAATGTAAATAAAAACAGAATACAATGATTTGCAAATCCTTTTCAACCTATATTCAATTAAATACACTACAAAGACAAGATATCGAATGTTCAAACTGATAAACTTTATTGTTGTTTTGCAAATCTTCACTCATTTTGAATTTGATGCCTGCAACATGTTCCAAAAAAGCTGGGACAGAGGCAGAAAAAGACTGGGAAAGTTGAGGAATGTTCAAAAAACACCTGTTTTGAACATTCCACAGGTGAACAGGTTAATTGGAAACAGGTGTTTGTCATGATTGGGTATAAAATGAGCATCCCCAAAAGGTTCAGTCGTTCACAAGCAAGGATGGGGTGAGGTTCACCCCAGTCCAGGCGTGTCTCCTGATGAGCTTCCTGTGGCACTTCCTGGTGTAGCGGAAGTGCTGCATGAGCACCTGGAAGCACTACCGGGTGTCCATGGTAATCCTTCCGCCAGCACCTCTGGGTGTGGTGGAAGTGCTGATGTCCAGGGCTTTTCAGGCATCTGGGCGCACCCTGGCGGTGACCACGGGCCCCTATAGAGTTGAGGTTCCATGTTCTGTTCCCGTGGTCCCCATACCAACCAGGACGGCTGCCCTGTCATAGTCCAGAGAAGGCGTAGTCCTTCTTCCGGTCCTTCCAGGTGTCCTGGCTGGGTACCAACCCCAGCCACTTGCCACAAGAGAAGAAGTAAATTGACAGTACTGGCGAACTTCATTGGGTTGAATGGCCTGTTCTTGTCTAGATTGTTTTAATAACAAAAATGAGTGTCTTACACCAATAGACCTTGCACTGTAATTAATCTTATATACTAGCTGTACTCGTCTTAGATGAGATGAGATCCAAGTACTCAACCTTAGCCCGAGTTCTAACTTCAATATCACACACCGTTCAAAAGTCTCTGGAATTCAAGGACATGGCGGCTACATTTGCTGTAGCCAAAGCACGCAAAGAGTGATTTAGAAAGTTACCTAATACCTCTCTTCATACCGTATGTTCCCAGATGTGTGTAAAACTCCAAAATGCAAATGGTGACTTGTCTGTTGATCTTTACTGCTTTTCTGCTCAGGGTGGTCAAAGAGTAAGATGAATGAGCTCAACTTTACATCTCTTGAGTCATTTCTCTGCCTAGATTTGCCTATGTAGATAAAACTTTTCTAGGAAGCAACATGTGAAAGATGGAATTCGACCCTCAATAGGAAGCCGGGTTATTAAAGATCAACAGCATGGCCACAGTTGCATCCCCAGCGTGTGTCTTTTAACTGTGTGTGCCAGACATGCTTAGTCTCATATAAGACAGAGAAAGTTTAAAACGGTCACAGGATCGCTTAGATTCACACCATCCAAAGATGGTGATTTGTTTATTTTTTTGTGTGGAGACTCCAGAAACACACCCAGCCTTGATCCAGTATGCACACCCCCTCACACACAGACACGGATAAATAGATAAATAACAATGAGATATAGTAATTAAATAATGAAAAAGAACACACAATATAACAATAGCTAAATACGCAAAGGCCCTCCCCAGCTCCCCAATGGTGATACAAAATGACAACACTAACAGCAAACAATAAACACTAACAACAAAACTGTCCAATATAGCAGGAGCAGCTAATGGTGAATGTGTGATTGAAACACCCTGTGAACGGCTTTCCAAAAGCAATGTAAAGTTTGATCCTACCAGGTTCCTGATGTGGTATGGGGTTTGAAGTGATTGGGAGGATCCCCCAGATAAACTCACATGGACAGGCACACACAGGTAAGCACGTACATCCAGATAGAAACTGTAATCCAAGGCAGTCAAGTCGTAACCCAGTTTTGTGTATGAGGCGTAATTACAAACAGAGGAATGATCGCCATCCTTCCAGTGTCTGTTAGGTTCCTTTCTGAAGGGCACACCTGCCTGATCTTCTTCCCAGCAAACCCTACGGCCCCCATGGCTGTCCAATAGCATTATACTGCTGGGGCTGCTGGGAGATGTAGGACATTTAAGTAGCACTGCTATATTATGTGCTGGGGCTACTAGGTAGGTACTTCAATCCAAACCACTGCGATAGCATGAGGAGAAGAACAAGAGGACACAGCTGGAAACTTGTTAAGGGCAAATTTCATACAAAAATTAGGAAGATTTCTTATACACTGAGAACCACGAACACATGAAATACATTGCCAAGTAGTATTGTAGACAGTAGGAATTTTGGGACCTTCAAAACTAGACTTGATGTTATTTTAGAATAAGTAAATGGATGGGACTGGCAAGCTTCATTGGGTTAAATGGCCTGTTCTCGTCTGGATTGTTTTAATGTACTAAAAACAAAAACTCTTACACTGCCAGACATTGCACTATTATTAAATTTATATACTGCTGTACTACCCGTCTAAGATGAGATGAGATCCAAGTACTCACCGCACGCACTGTTCAAAGGTCTTTGGAACTCAAGGACATGGCAGCTGCTTTTGCTGTAGCCAATCATGCAAAGAGAGATGCAGAAAGTTACCTAATACGTCTCTTCATACCGTATGTTCCCAGATTTGTGTAAAACTCTAAAATGCAAATGGTGACTTGTCTGTTGATCTTTAAAGCTCAGGTTCGGCATCTGCTTTGCAAAATCAGGTAACCAGTAGAGTTTATAAAACATGCTAGTAATATAACTGAACCTTTTCTTTCATTAAGTGTTTTAAACCCCCCATCAATGATGCAGTTAAGATGCAGACTTACTGAAATTTTATTTGCATTTATTTCTAACATTTCATAAAAATGGGCATTTGGAACATTTATTGTAGAAGCCCTTGCAAAGATTAAGCTGAAAGTCGAAATATAAAGATAATGTAGCACTAAAGAATGAGGTTCACTAATTACACAATTACCCAGCCTTTATAGGTTTTAACCTCGTAGCCTCTGATAAGAAGGGTCATGAATATTCATAAGGCAGTGATAAATGTCATCATTATTATATATTTGACATGAATAACCCCTTTATTAATATATAACTTGCAATCTATTATGTATAGAATTAGCTCATTAGGAACCGAGGGTTAATAGTGTGCCTTAATAATAAAAACATAAGAAATTGAATGCCAAAAGAGTTTAACTTTATTCTGAAAAATTTTAAAAAGTTGAATTTCCTTACTGGTTGCATGTATATTGCAAATCTCCCGTGAATTTAACAAATGCTCCGACTACTGTATCGACATTAAGACACAAGTGAAATCTGCTTCAGGTAATATTAACATCGTGATGCTGGTCAGACGGCAAACTAAATTAAAATTTAATTTAGTTGTTCCATTCACATTTAGTGTAATTTAAAGAGGGAGTTATGTTAAAAATGTCATTACTGCCATAAATCAGAAGACAGAACAAAAAAGGGCCGTGTGGCTACTTTATGAGTTACTTGTAAAATAGGTCGACTAAACTGTGTGAACAAAGATATTTAAATATTTGATTACAATTTGGTTCATTTTGTTAAAATTGCTTGCATTTTTATATATTTTGGCTGAATCCATTGAACCTGAAAACTGAAAGCACAGACTACTTTGCACAGCTGCAAACTTGTACTGTACACACTTCACACAAGGCCACAATTTCAAATGTGTTTTCTTTCCATTAGAAATATTTATGGAAAAGAGGAAATGTAAAGTTTGATTATTTAATGTTTTGTTCATTATACAGTTAGCGTTGCAGATGAAATTAATTTACTACACTGTGACTAGAATGGCAAACACCCTATTTGTAATAATGGATACAATTTTTACATAGATTTTCATTTGTTTTATGGATTTTTGGGTTACAGGTTCCATTTTGGTTGTTCAATTTTGGTAAAGTTATATTTTGCTAGGGTGGCGCAGTGGTAGCGCTGCTGCCTCGCAGTTAGGAGACCTGGGTTCGCTTCCCGCGTCCTCCCTGCGTGGAGTTTGCATGTTCTCCCCGTGTCTGCGTGGGTTTCCTCCGGGCACTCCGGTTTCCTCCCACAGTCCAAAGACATGCAGGTTAGGTGGACTGGCAATTCTAAATTGGCTCTGGTGTGTGGGTGTGTTTGTGTGTGTCCTGCGGTGGGTTGGCACCCTGCCCAGGATTGGTTCCTGCCTTGTGCCCTGTGTTGGCTGGGATTGGCTCCAGCAGACCCCCGTGACCGACCCTGTGTTCGGATTTAGCGGGTTGGAAAATGGATGGATGGATATATTTTGCTAGCATTTTAGTCTGATTCGTTTATGTGACCTCACTGTAACGTTTGTTACGTTCTAAATTTTTCACCGCTGTCACTCTCGCTTAGTGGATGAACAACGTTTCTTCTTGTGTAGCATACAGCAGTTAGCTTTTTGTCCATATGGGCTCTAGTGGTAGGTTTGTTTTTGACTTTTTGACTCTCGTTTTCTCCCACAACTTCCGTTTGACGTCTAGCCATTTGAATCCCTGGTTCTCTTATGATCTCCTGTTTTTATTCCATTTATGTCTCTGACTTCAATATCACCTCCTGGTCTTTTCATGCTCTCACAATAATCTTCAAGCACTTAACATGTCCCTTAACTCCACTGAGCAACATCAAAGCCAAAAATGTTATGCAGTTGACAGCTGTGGCATGTTTCACAGATTATTAATTTTCAATACACTTTAACCCTACACATACAGTATTTGGAGTGGTGCTTCTTTTCACTCTTTGTGTTTCGTCCAACTTTTGTAGTGTGGTGAGAAAGAAGAGGATAATCACTTTGTAAAATGTGTAACATCAGAAAGTTTCTTTAAGATGATCTTATGTTCATAACATGTTCACAAGATGTTCATAACAATGTCCTTGTAGAGGGTGAAAAGATACACTGCTCTCTGTGTCTTTGCTCTGAATCTTTGAAGGGATGGCATCACAGCAGATACGGTTACACCACAAAGCTGTGTAAAGTTTCTGTGCCATCCTCTCCATCGTGTGAGGTTCTTCCAGAGACTTCTATATCTTTTCATATTCCAGCAACACACAAGTCTTATGTGGCTTGCTGTGTGTATGAGTGTGCCCTTGTGATGGACTGGCATCATGTGCAACACTGGTTCAAGCACTCACTGGTGCTTTTATACAGATGCAGTTTTTTTCAAAAATATAAAGATGGGCTAAAACATACTGTATTCTGGGGGTTGCATTTTTTTTTGTGAAACTGTGAAAATATTTTTGTTTTATCCACAATAAAGCCACAGAAAGGTTTGGGGTAGCCTCCTGTATACTTGAACCAGGCTGCAAAATGGTAAATTGATTGCACAATTACGTACAGATTGGAGTCCAAAGCAGAACTGGCTTGGATGAGGAAATGACTGTAAGTAATGTCATCGGGGCCGGGACCAGACGTGACATCCACCAAATCGAGTCCAGAAGTGTCATCTTCAGGGACAGGGCGGAATTTCCTGTGGAAAGAGTGAAAGGATTAGCGCACTCCGCCACACAATTACCTTCGTTCGAGCCCTTTAGGTGCCTCCCATGCACACGTGTGACAATGTGTTTTAAAATATTATTAAACAGAAACAGCACACTGCACGACAACGTGCAGTGTATACACTTGACTTATAGTTTTCATCCTCTTTCTCTGTACGTTTAGCATTCGTTTGCTCAGCGGTCGATGCGCTTGCTGCTTACTGAGCAGCTCTTGTTTTGTCCACCCTAGCGGCCCGCTTCTTCTCTTCTTTCATTGACATCTTTTCACGTTAAAACCGATTAATTCAGTGTTTGTGTTGCAATTACTTAGTACGTTTTCCTTAATTTTTCACTGAACCTGGTACTTAAGTCTTCAATCTGCCTCAAGAATGATTTAAATTATGAAGCGGTAGAGGAAGTGATGGCGAAGGTGGTAGGAATGAGAAAGGCGCCCGTACACATGCGCCACATGGGCTCCCTGCTGGCCGCTGCCGAAAGTTGATTCTACAATAACATAAAATAAAAATAAAAAGAGGAATAATCTTGGAGTTCAATCATCACCCCCCAAAAGCGGATAGTAGACATCACATAGTATATGTCTACCAAATATCACTCTTTAATTTAATATCGTTCTTTATCAATATGCTGCTGCTGGAGTATGTGAATTTCCCCATGGGATTAATAAAGTATCTATCTATCTATCTATCTATCTATCTATCTATCTATCTATCTATCTATCTATCTATCTATCTATCTATCTATCTATCTATCTATCTATAATATCAGGTCAATAATAATAATAGTTCTTTGCATTTATATATGTCAAACGGTTTACGAGCTAATCCTGGACAGACAAACAGACAGCCACGGTAGTGTATTATATAAGAAGATTAAAACATTTCAACCTAACACATATATTTTAACACAATAACTGAATAAGTGCATTTACAATTGGAATGTAATTACAGGTGCTTTAAAGTGAATAGGTTCTGAAAGAGCATGCTTATGGCCCTAATTTTATTTTGGGAACATAACATGGCTGAGTTCTGTCCAGCACTGGCTCCTGCCTTGTTTCCTCATACTGTTGGCAAAAACTCTGGCCCACTGAAACCCACAAATGGAATAAATGGATTTTCAAATGTTATGTTATATATCACAGAGTATGTTTTACGTATAGGGGATTAGCACCATACCTTTTAATAAAAACGCTGCCCTTCACAGTAATGGGATTATACCCATGGGAAGAGTTTAATTAATGGTTTGGGAACCCCCATGAATCTTCGATAAAGGGTAGTTGTTTTTTCCTCAAATGTTCTTTACTAGATAACAGCTAATGTAAAGTTGTTAATAATCAACAAATATAATAATCAAGTCCTTCCTACCCTAAGCAATTCCCTTTTGCAATATCGCCAGTCCTTAAAACAAACCGAGCTTCATTCTGCATGACTTCAATTACGGATTAGTTTACTGTTTCATATTTAGCCTGGGAGAGGTCACTTCACCTTGTATATTTTATGTACAGTATTTTCCTCCTTTACATGTCATTTAGCTGCTCCTGCCAGCAAACATGTCCTCAGTAGTCAGTCCAAGCGATTGAAATAGCTGCAGAGCCGTGAGTTTCTGTGTGCCTGTGGCTTCTCCTGAATTTGCTGCCTGTACAAACAGCAGTGCCACGATAAACTTTAAAACACACCTCATACACGCCACAAAGACAAAATATTTCATAAACAAGAATGTCTCTTTGACGAAGTAACTAAACAGTTAAAAACACACCAAAACAGTTAACCCAATCACAGAATGCACCCAAATGTCGTGCCATCCGTACATTTTCTAACTTAAGATACTTATTTGGCCACAATTTCATAAAGTGGAGAAACAAGGTAAAAAAAAACAATTGTTTGTGATTTAAATATCGTTAACAGTTCTTGTACATTTTTACATAATTTCAAAGTTTTAAAGGTGTCACTGTAAGTGAGATTTAGTTGATGTTATAACTTTATACTATGAACATTGTATGAAATTTGACTTGGGAAATGTAAAGACTGTATGCAGCAGTTTGATTTTGACTTTGAAAAAATGTAATTAATTTTTTATGGTCCGTCCTCAGCCTAAATGTCAAACTCTGCCCTTGATATTTATCTCATTATGATCATGTGGTGTTTTATAAGCATAAATATCTCATAATTGGACAAGTCATCTCAAACTGTGTATGTTATTTGATAGTTATGAGATAGTGTAACCTCTTGTTATTATGAAATATGAATAATATTCTGGCTTATAATTTGTTGTATAGTATATTGTAATTGCATAATAAGCATCTTGTAATTATAATTACATATGCACTACATGAGGAATCTACTCATATACACAAATCAAGAAGCAACTGTTGGAGCTGAACATGGAACAACAAATTGGTTCAAGATAAGAGAAGGGGTTTGCCCAAGGTTTTATACTGTCACCCTACATATGCCGCATATATCATGCAAAATGCTGGTCTAGCGGACTCAGATGATGGAATCAGAATTACTGGAAGAAATATCAAGACCCTTAATCTAATAACTGAAAGTCATGAGAATCTGAAGAGGCTTCTCATGAAAGTGAAAGAAGAAAGTGTAAAAGATAGCTTGCCGCTCATCATCAAGAAAATCAAGATCATGTCAACGAGCCCTGTCCACTCTTTCTAACAGATGAAGGGGAAATGAAAGCAGTATCGGGTTTGTTTTTTTTTGGATCCAAGATTTCAAAAGGTGGAGCCTACAGCCATGAAATTAAACAACACTTTCTTCTGATATGGACATCTACAGCAAATTTAGATAAGACACTAAAGAACTGAGACATCACATTGTCCACAAAGGTCCATGTTATTAAAGCTACCGTGTTTCCATTAGTGATGTATGGCTGCCGCTAAAGCTAAACACAAAAGAATCAATGTCTTTGATCTTTGGTGCTGCAGAAAACTGATGAGAGTTTGTGGAAGAAAAATTAAACTTAGGATCACATAGTCATTCAGGATCATGTGTTCCCATATTAAAATATAGCATTCATCTTAAAGAAATAGCATAGAGGGTTAAACCCATTCAGGCTTATCAGGAAACCAGATTAAGGTCAAGTGAAGAACAGAGACAAAAATGTAACACACAAAATGTACTGAAAGACGACTAACAGATCGACAAGATTGGACAGTTGTTATATACACTGAACTTTCATGGGTGGGGGCTCAACCCAAATGGTATGAGAATAACAAGAAAAATAATAAAATAGCTGTTTATTTTATAGAGATCATTTGGGTGTAAACCAATGAACCAACCAGAGTAAATGTATGCATTGATTGACATTGTCATGTAAATTCAAAATGAACCTGTTGCGAAAAGGAATAGACTCTACACACGTAAAAAGGTTTGGGGCAGCCACCCGTATAATATTCCTAGCTGCAAAGGGTTTCTTTTGCATTCAACAGAGTTGTTGACAGTACAGAGTCCAAGACAGAACTGATGAAGGTTGGAAAAGATGGCGGTTTTAAGTGGTCAGACAGGAAGTGATGTAGGGTAACCGGAAGTGACGTTCTTCTGGCATTAACCTGGGCGCCGGAAGTGGAAGTGACGTTCTTCTAGGCGCCAGAACTAGAAGTGACGTTCTTCTGGCCACCAGAACCGGAAGTGATGTTCTTCTGGGCGCCGGAACCGGAAATGACTTTCTTGATTCAGATACGTTTTCCTGCGGCTGGTCTGCAGAGACAACAGGAGAAGGTTTAGTGCACCCCGCCCTCCCCTGGCCTGGCGCTGAATTACCTTAACTTGGTCCACACAATGTCCCCCTACTCGCACATGTGTGACACTGTATCCTTTGTTTCTCTGAACATTCTCATCATGTTGTAACAGACTGTTGTAAGAGATTCTCTCTACTCAGCATGACACTGTAGGTGTTAGAAATGATGCAGATGGACAAGCTTTTCTCCTGTCTGATTACTAACTCAAAGATTTTATCAAACTTGTGTCACACACATGCGATTGGGAGACAGCTGAAGGGCCTAAATGATAGTAATTGCATGACTGACCAGGGAGAGGCAGGGTGTGCTGACTGCCTCACTCAATCTCCTGCAGACCATCCATGGGAAATCCTGCAGGGTACCGCCACCACTGATGATGTCACTTCTGGTCCTGGTGACATCACTTCCCGGTCCCGGCGCCATCGATGATGTCATTCTGGTTCTCACAACATCACTTCCGGTTGCAACCCCAATGACATAATTTCCTTTACTGTCCTTTAAAGCCGCCATCTTACCTCAATAACATCAGTTCTGTTTTGGACTCAAATCTATAAACATCTCTTTTCAGATTAACTCATTTTTGCAGCCATGGAACAATATACAGGTGGCTATCCCAAACCTTCATGATGTCTGTGACTGATTCTTGTGACACTTGTCAAATTTGTTTAATTAAGATGACAATTTCTACCAGAAGTTCCTTGGACAACAAGAAGATCCAGCAACTGAATTCTTGAAGAAATATAACCAGAGTTCTCTTTAGAAGACTTGATTGTCAAACGACTCTCATGTTGGGGAAAATTGAAAGCAAAAGGAAAATAAGACAACCGAGGCTAAGATGGATGGACATCAACACTGAGACAATGCATATGACCTTGAAGGAGCTCTGACAAACAGTTTCAAATAGAAAGGGTTGGTGTGCTAAAAGAGTCGGATTCGACTAAACAATGAGACAACAGCAAAAAAAAACATCATATAGTATCTCAGATTACTAGAGATATCTCAAAATCTTGGTGGTACAAGATTACATTATGTACCTGTAACATAATCCAGATCTTACCTATATGTATAATTAGAATGTCTGTCTATCTGTTCACTGTCCAATTCTACCCCCTTTGACCGATCCAGACCAAATTTTGTATAGTTGCTTTTTAAGACCATATAGATAACACAGACCACTTTGGAAACCAATAATTTTGACTCTGGGGTCCCAGTGGGTTTTCTTTTCCTGTGTGCTACAGTGCCACCTGCTGGTGAAAACATCCAAAATGAGCGAAGCCACACTAGCAGACAAAATGGCCAGAGCTTAACATTACTTACCTGGGAAATGCCGCATGCTTCTTCTCTCTACTGTTATATAAAAAAGTGTATTGTGTGCTTCTGCAGGGACATGTTGGGTGAGCCTCGATGGAGAGTGGAAGTGTCTCGCAACAGAAAGGCTGCTTGTTTAACTCCTGCTTTATCAGATTTTCTTCATAATTTAAGCACTACAGACTGTCCACCTTGAACTAAGAGAATGAGTCAGACATGACAGTGTTCATGGTTACAACCTAGCAAGGAGTTTCCACAATTGTGGAATCCAATCAGACCCAAAAGGAACAAATGCCAGACTCCCGAGAGCAGAGACATTGATAGACAACAATGTGGGTGACGGATTGAGCAGCTAGAAATAACAGCAGGGTCACCATTTAAAAGACCCATAATCCTTTGCTTTCTTTTGTTAACTCTTTCTACAAATATACCTGGGCAATGCCAGGTACTTCAGCTAGTTATAATGCAAAATTAATATCTCTCTCTGATTATATGATGCTTCTCAGAGTTATGATATACTATAGCGTCATTATTGTCACTTATACAGAATACAATGAAACTCTTGCTTGCATGTACTAATCAATATGTAATATGTATCCTGTAGTTATGCCATAAAAGTTGTATTTACTATAGTATAGATAAACTTATTTTATTTTATTGTATATAATGTGAATTTCCCATCGGGATTAATAAAGTATCTATCTATCTATCTATCTATCTATCTATCTATCTATCTATCTATCTATCTATCTATCTATCTATCTATCTATCTATAATAACTACAAGATAAATAATTTCTAATTATGATATTATGTAATTTCTGACTTCAAAGCATAAGGACAATCTACTGCAGGTAGCTTTAAGATGATCGTACAGGTCAGACAGCAAATTGTGTTCTTTCATCCATTTTCCAACCTGCTGAATCTGAACACAGGGTCACGGGAGCCAATCCCAGCCAACACAGGGCAGGAATCAATCCTGGGCAGGGTGCCAACCCATCGCAGGACACACACAAACACACCCACCACACACTAGGGCCAATTTAGAATTGCCAATCCACCTAACCTGCATGTCTTTGGACTGTGGGAGGAAACCGGAGTGCCCAGAGGAAACCCATGCAGACACGGGGAGAACATGCAAACTCCACGCAGTTTGGAGGACCTGGGAAGCGAACTTAGGTCCCCAGGTCTCCCAACTGCGAGGCAGCAGCGCTACCCACTGCGCCACCATGCCACCCCGTGTTCTTTCATGAGATACATATTTTGTAACTACATATTTTATCTTAATTAGAAGGTAAATATCTTGCAGTTACGGCTTATTTTAAATGTAAGTTAAATGCCTCATAATTATAATGATGTGAGTGCCAGGATTTTTCTGTGAAAGTCTTGATGGATCACTGTTGAAGTTTAAAGGAATATTACTTGGTGCCAAGATGCCAAGTTTAAGAAGTTTACAAAATTCATAATTTTGAAAAAAAAGTATGATTAAATCAGAATTTTCTCACTGGAAAAGTGTTAAAAGAAGTTCTTTTCTTTTATTTTTCAATTACGTTTGGACACCTTTTAGTGGGTGGTCAGTTTGTATAACCACCACCATGTCATTTTTTAGATAGATAGATAGATAGATAGATAGATAGATAGATAGATAGATAGATAGATAGATAGATAGATAGATAGATAGATAGATAGATAGATAGATAGATAGATAGATAGATAGATAGATAGATAGATACTTTATTAATCCCAGGGGGAAATTCACATACTCCAGCAGCAAAAAAATATTAAATTAAAGAGTAATAAAAAATGCAGGTAAAAAACAGACAATAACTTGAATAATGTTCAACGTTTACCCCCTCTGGTGGAATTGAAGAGTCGCATAGTTTGAGGGAGGAATGATCTTCTCAGTCTGTCAGTGGAGCAGGACAGTGACAGCAGTCTGTCGCTGAAACTGCTCCTCTGTCTGGAGATGACACTGTTTAATGGATGTAGTGGATTCTCCATAATTGATAGGAGCCTGCTGAGTGCCCGTTGCTCTGCTACGGATGTCAAACCGTCCAGCTCTATGCCAACAATAGAGCCTGCCTTCCTCACCAGTTTGTCCAGGCGTGAGGCATCCTTCTTCTTAATGCTGCCTCCCCAGCACACCACTGCGTAGAAGAGGGCACTCGCCACAACCATCTGATAGAACATCTGCAGCATCTTACTGCAGATGTTGAAGGATGCCAGTCTTCTAAGGAAGTACAGGCGGCTCTGTCCTTTCTTGCACAGAGAATCAGTATTGGCAGTCCAGTCCAATTTATCGTCCAGCTGCACTCCCAGGTATTTATAGGTCTGCGCCCTCTGTACACAGTCACCTCTGATGATCACGGGGTCCATGAGGGGCCTGGGTCTCCTAAAATCCACCACCAGTTCCTTGGTTTTGCTGGTGTTCAGTTGTAGGTGGTTTAAGTCGCACCATTTAACAAAGTCCTTGATGAGGTTTCTATACTCCTCCTCCTGCCCACTCCTGATGCATCTCACTTGCATCATACAACATCATAACCATCATATGCTCAAAACAATGGTATCCATACAAACAAATACACAAAACGATGGCAACCATGAGGAAGTACATTTACAAAATGACAACATGAGGACATAAGGCGGTCGACAAAGGAGAGAAGATCTTTCAGTTTATCGAGATTGTTTGTTTTGCTAATAGTTAAGCTGTTCTCAACACCTTATCCAGATGCTTCTTCAAGGTGGTCAAGGTTTCAGCTTCAACAACATGTCTTAGTCGTTTGTTTCTGTTTCCCACAACTCTTTGAGTAAAGAAGTGCTGCGTTAGCAGAACACTTCCCCTTAATTTGCACTGCTGTGCTTCATTCCGTGTTTCACAAATTAAGCTGAAAGAATTCTGCTGGATTTACTTTATCAATGCCTTCGAGGACTTTGAAGACCTGGACTTTGAAATCTTCTTCTTCTTCTTTTGGCTGCTCCCTTTAGGGGTTGCCACAGCGGATCATCCAAAATTGTTGTCCGCATATTGATCAACTCTAAACAGTTTAATTAAGTCTGTCGCAGTACGACATGTCTGTAAGTCCTGGTGTCCACCTACAAGTGCTGCTATGTCTTTTTTGCCGGATGACGAAATGATGCCACTAAAATACTGGCAAAAATATAAACTCGACATTACATTTTATAGCCATAATGTACTATTACACAATTATAAAATAAACAACTTGCATGTGTGGAATAGCATTTCATAATTATGCGAGAAATATTTTGTAATTATTAGATTGTCCTAATTTATGATGACATCTTAAAACAAAACTCACAAATATTTTAGAATGATTAGGTAATACTATTTAACATATTTTTTTTTTAATTACAACACGGTTTCTTAAAATAGCAAAATATGTTTCTTATACTTCACGTTACAAAGAGAAAAAGAAAAAAAAATCTACCAGTAGTTTTTAGCTGGCAGATATTGGCTTTTAAAAGTGACCTTTTACACGGAAAGACCTGATTAGTGGCGCTGCTCTGGGGGACTCTAAATTGGCAATCAGCTCAGGGAAGCAAAGGGGGCTCACTGTGCATAAGTTAGTGTCTCGAGCAAAAACAACAAAGCTCTCATTAGGCGCACATGATGAGCTCGAAATGGACTGCAAAATAAAGACTGATTGCTAAACTTCAGCTTTGTTCATTCGTTTTTTTTGCCGCTGCTTGAAGAGCACTTTTCCGTCTTTTATTGGTTATAGCAATGGATTTCTCTAACGTCTTTATTGTGCCATTTGATTGAATAGATTTAAGCTTTAGAGTAGATCCATTTGCAAATAACAGCGGGGCTCTGTTGAAACTCACTGTCTGCATTGTACCTGATACTAGGCCTACCAAATAAAAGGGGCTTAGCTTGGCTTAAATTGCTTACTTTTCATTTAAAACCAATCAGTGTTTATTTTATATAGCATCTTTTGGAAAATCTACCATTAGATGGTACTTGCTTTTAAAACCAGATAAGAGAATGGTTTAAGGTAAGAGAATAATATACAGAATGATTCATTATTTGCCTTTGTGCTCCGTTGTCTGCCGTAACAGTGATAATACGTTCATCTGAACATAACAGTGATAGCAGGGAAGTTGGTGGAATTCACTTTAAATGGCGCAAATAATTATTAAGCTGACGTTGATGTTGTGTTTGGCATCATTGTTCTGAAGAAAAATGAATGTTTGTCCTAGGTTCTGCATTTTGCAGCATTTTCTATTTTAACCAAATGCCTTTTCACTGTTTAATGTTACCACCACCGTACTGGAGCTGTAAGCAGTGTTACATTTGTGCCACACGTACTTCTTTGAACTTTGGCCTAAAAGCTCTGTCTTGCTCACATGCGACTGATAAGCCTTGTAACGGTCATCTGAAATACGTGTGCGTCACTGTGAGTTTGTACCTTTTCCCATTCCTGTTATTAGTGGAATGGCTTAATTTGTAAGGCTGGCCAATTGTACAGGTGAGGGGTGCACCTGGCTTGGAGGGCCAACAGACTGTACGGGGAAGAGCCAACAGAATGTAAATGGGTGGTGGGATAAAGGAGAGAAGGAGCAGAGAGCCAAGAGAGAAGGAAAAAGGAAAGAGGGAAAGAGATTGACACAGCATGGAAAATGTCAGGTGAACCCAGGTTCATTTCAAGACAAATTATTGTTGCTTTCTGGTGAAAGGTATTCGGGAGAACACCTGATGGGCCAGCACAGGAACTGTTCCTCTGTACGTTTCCTGGGAACAGGAGGTATGGTCAGCGCCTCAGTCCCCACCGCAGACATTCTGCAAAGATAATATTTAAAGGACTACAAATACATTTTTTTTCTCTTGTTCAAATTTCTGTATTAGTAGCTTATGTGTTTAAGTGTTTTGTGCCATGATTTGTGTTGGGTGGGAAGGGCTGCAGCACAATATTATGTAAATAGGGTTTTTTTGTTAAAATAAGTGTGTGTATCGTCTTCCAATAATCATTTTTTACTTAACCCTGCTTTCACTTGTGTGTCTCTATACTTGGCGTGGTGTAGTAGGAAAGTAGTGTTGGTCACTCGCGCCCCAGATTATTATTTTTTTCTTTTTCCTTTGCTGCCGCTCTAGCAGGGCAGCACATATTATAATCGTACCAGTTCTAAGAGCGGTACAACCTGTTCCCACATGGCAAATGGTTCACTCTCATGGTTTCCGATGTGCTTTCCCATGGTTCCTTTTGAGTGCAGCATACTGTTAATGTGGTACCCCAGTCTTAAGATACTAAGCTCTGTATAGCTTCTTCCAAGTGTTTGTTGGCCTCTCTGTGGTTTCTGTCACAGGACTTCTCTTCATTTGCACAGAGGCCTTTCATGAGCTGCATTAGATAGATAGATAGATAGATAGATAGATAGATAGATAGATAGATAGATAGATAGATAGATAGATAGATAGATAGATAGATAGATAGATAGATAGATAGATAGATAGATAGATAGATAGATAGATAGATAGATAGATAGATAGATAGATACTTTATTAATTAGGGTGGTGTGACGTAGTTACCTCTTCCACATAATTGCACCAACAGAGCTCACTTAACCCACTTCAGGCCTATAAGATGCTGGAGCCTATCCCAGCCATAATGGCCACAATTCACTTTTTTATATTATATCTACAGTATATAGATTCGGGTTATGTAACAGGCTGCAATTACAAAAGAACTCATTCCAACAAGGGAGCTAACACCTCCTGCTGGATACACCAACTAGGAGTATGAATTCACCTTTGGGAATGAATGACTGACGTCAAGATTTTACACTGCCCTGAGCCACAGTTTTCTGATGCTAACATTAAGGATATTAATAATAATTATAAGGTAGAATATTGTGCTAAGCTACATTTAATTGTTGCCACTTCACTACAACATCATGAATAACACTGTAACGAGCACTGAGATGGAACGACTGAGACATGCATATACAACACAATACAATACAATTTATTTTTGTATAGCCCAAAATCACATAAGAAGTGCCGCAATGGGCTTTAACAGACGCTGCCTTTTGACAGCTCCCAAAAAAAAACCCTTGTAAGGAAAATAAATGGAAGAAAGCTTGGGAAAGGCAGTTCAAAGAAAGACACCTTTCCAGGTAGGTTGGGTGTGCAGTGGGTGTCAAAATAAAGGGGGCATAAACAATACACAGAACAGAACACATATTGAATGAGAGTAAAGTGTGTTTATTAAACAATGAATGATCCACAGCCGTACATTCAGAAGAATCACCTTCCCTAGTTATGGCCATGGGAAACACCTTGTAAAGTAAGAGTTATTGTGAAAAATGGCATCGATATTCCAGTGCTTTTTCTGAAGTCATGTTCACTCTTTTGGTGATTCTGATAGATAGATAGATAGATAGATAGATAGATAGATAGATAGATAGATAGATAGATAGATAGATAGATAGATAGATAGATAGATAGATAGATAGATAGATAGATAGATAGATACTTTATTAATTAGGGTGGTGTGACGTAGTTACCACTTCCACATAATTGCACCAACAGAGCTCACTTAACCTACTTCAGGCCTATAAGATGCTGGAGCCTATCCCAGCCACAATGGCCACAATTCACTTACCAGCCCTGGGGCCTCATTTATAAAACTTTGCATGGATTTCGACATGAAACGATGCACATGCCAAAAATGAACAATAAAAAATGTGCGCAATAAAAAAAATTGAATTACAAAACACACATTTCATAATCACCTTGTAAATATGTATATGTGAACATGCCTCGAAGACTGCCCTGAAACATCCATATATATACTGTCGCATGCTAATCGACCTCATACAAATGCAATCACATTGCTGCACAATTTCATTGGCTGACAGAGCAGCCTACCACCTGATGCTTTAAGACCCCGGCACCCACATTCAACAGTTCCCAGCTGTGTTCCACAGCTGAGAGTGCAAGATCATGCGCGGCATTACAGCAACTCTCCTCTATATTCTGTGGCTCAGGAAAAGGAGTAAGGCGCCAGCGTCTGAGCAGGTAGCTGTTATTAACTGGCACATATAATGACATGATTGTTGATACAATGGATAGTACAGGCCATATTAAAATCTAAGGACCAGTTACCTAACTAACCAAGAAGCCAGTCATGATGTACAGTACCATCAAGTCGTCTAATCAACACTATTTTTCCTCAAAATAAATGAGTTGTGGATTAACCCAGACCACTCAGCCATGACGTATCTCAGCCACATCATGGCATCACAGATGACTTGTGAGTTAATAGAATTTCACTGCTTATGATTAACAAAAGCAGCCTCATTCATGCCAGGTGCCCTCATTTGAATATGAGTGCTGTAAAGAGCTCCAACTACGTCGGAGAACTGGACCCTGCTGAAAAATATGCAAAAAATATATATATAAAAAAATATATAAATAAAAATATATAAAAATATGCAAATTATGTTGGCAAAACATATTATGTTTTATGTAATTGAACCTGGGGCGGCACGGTGGCACAGTGGTAGCGCTGCGGCCTCGCAGTAAGGAGACCTGGGTTCGCTTCCCAGGTCCTCCCTGTGTGGAGTTTGTATGCTCTCTGTGCGGGTTTCCTCCCAAAGACATGCAGGTTAGGCAAACTGGTGATCCTAAATTGTCCCTAGTGGGTGTGTGTGCCCTGCGATGGGCTGCCACCTTGCCCGGGATTTGTTCCTGCCTTGTGCCTTTTGCTGGCTGGGATTGGCTCCAGCAGACCCCCGTGACCCTGTGTTAGGATATAGTGGGTTGGATAATGACTGACTATTTGAACCCAAAAAACTGGATGTAGTGCCTCACTGGTCATTTACCAGCATAGTAGGCATGACCAAGTGAAGCTTGGCTAAAATATTCCTGACTTGTCAAGAGCCAAGAAGTGACAACAGGTAGCTGATATAAACGGAGGAAAAAACAATAAAGTTCTTCAGTGCAAATACGTATCATTGCCCCTCTAAAAAGGGAACTAAAATACAGTCTGTACATTATATTCATCATTTTCCAGGTGCAATATGTTTGTCAAGTCAACACACATTATAATAACGGCTCCGTGATATGCATTATTATGCATGCGAGTCTTCATTTAGCTGTTTTTTCTGCATTTCCCTACTTGATCAAGGATGTCAAAATTCCCTTTTCTCCGAAATGTTTCATACTTATAGGTCAGAGTTGACATAAATAAATGCATATTCTCCTTTCAAGTTTTCTTTTTTTAAATCCTGATGTTGCCATGGGAATTTGCATTCACTCATTTATAAAAGAGGCCCTTGCACTGTGTACCATCCCATCACTAGGCACGCTCACTCATACCAGTACCAGTCTGTACATTTGAACCAACAACCTCAGGGTTTGAAGTCCAAAGCCTTAACCACTGCACCACAATGCCTAAAAAACATTCTGGTCCTTTTAATTACCACCCCCCCCCCCACCCAATTCTCCCATGCAGCTAACCAAAAAATATGCCACATGACAAAGAGAATTATCTGCATACTTTAGTTTGACACTTTTTCAAGGCACGTTCTTAGCACCGGGCTGACTACACACTTGAATCCATGTCTGTTGGTGTGATGGACATTCCATGATGTTAATAGCTGTGGAAATTCAGTGCACTCCAAATCATGGTGGTGTAATTAAAACATTTTTTTAAAAAGTAATAAAAATCCCATCATTCTCATTGTCATCATGGGCATGTGTAAGGCTGGCATTGCACTATGTGACTTTGAGTCGGAGAGCATGTCAAACATGCATATAAGAACTGCAGTTTCTGGATCTCTTAGCCTTGAGGATGTCAGATTACATAACTAGGAAGAGCAGGAGATGAAAAAATGCAAGGCTTCTTCACGACTTCTCTGCACAGTTTCACATTTCCTATTATGCCATGGAAGTATTGTAAGGTCAACACATTGAGGCAGAAAGTCAATATGGAGTATGTTTTTAATTTCTCCACTCACTTGTGGTTCAACAAAAAGACATTAAATAGACATATTTGCGGCTGCAGTGTTCCACAAGCCTCTTCTTATTGTCCTCCTATTTCATGAGGCCATCATGGCTCTTCTCTGATCTGAGTAAGCTCTTTTCTTTTTGTGGAGATTTGCATACATTGTATTTAATTGTCAGTCAACTGTCACACAAACAGAAGCCTGTCCGCTATGACAGAGGGCTCGTCATACAGAATTAGGTTACGAATGCCCGCCAGAGAGCTCCCTAATCAGCTCAGTCGAGATAAGTACTTCCTCTCCGTAGTGAGAGGGGGCGCTGTCGCTAACGGCCTCCTCTCCTTTTTTTTCACAAACTAGAAAACACGCCCAGTGAGGGCAACCAAGCCCAATAGTAAAGTCAGAGGAAAGCCCCGCCCCTTCCGGTCTCCTAGAGACATAAAAAGCTGAATCCCAGGAAGGTGACATCATCTTGAGAGGTCCTTGGATGAGCGATTACCTGCTACATCATTTCAGTTCTTTAAAGCCTGTGTTCATTTTTTGGGACTGTTTCTGTTGCTATTTTATTCTTTTTGAGTTAAAAAGTAAACAGAGTTATCGGGGTGGTACCCCAAATTTTGACATTGTCTTGCCTGCTTCCTGATCACAATTATGACTGAGCACTGAGGACGTGCCATGAAGTTTACCTTTGCCACGACTGTCCACGACTCTGAATAAGGTTAGGCTTAGGAAAGTGACATATGAAAGTCACGGGAAAAGTCCGATAGTATGACAGGGTCTTAACTACATGGGGGATTATTCTGCTGAATGACTTGTGTTCAAAGTTACCACACAGAGATGTTTAATTTTGTATTGAAATGGAGCAGTATATTTAATATGAAAGTATTTACATGGTTTAAAGTTAAAAACCCAGCTTCAAAGTGCAGAATCTTCACATCCAGAACAATCCAAAAGCAATGTTGGAATTTTGAGTTTTGTGTTAAGTGAACAGTTATTTGGAACACAATTCTGAATTTAAAGACTTGTTTCAAATTAATTCCAACAGACATGTCCTTCCTCTTCTCCACTCAGCTGCCTAATTAAAGTCTCCATAAAAGCTCCCTTTAACTGCCAAGCACAGAAGAGCTCTTGCATTTTTATTCATGGGACTCCTTCTCTCAAGTTCACTTAAGATCGATGCAGAGGCGGCACTCTGACCCTCAGTACGTGCAGAGTGTAGATATGAAACACAGAGACCCAGCGAAAGCCTCAATTCGGCTGATCTCTCCTGCACAATCTTGAAGTTTTGTGTTTCACTAAAAATGTTTGATTTCTAGGAAGGGCACAATTAATGAGCAACATTGACTACCACAAGAAATAGAAAGAAAGAATTCAAATGCCTACACACCAATTCCATCTTGAACAGAGATTTCTCATAACTGGGCCTATAAACAGTATCCGGCCTCATGGAAGTTTAAACATTTTATTCTTTTTACAACATTGAATCACAGTGAATTTCATTTGGCTTTTTTAGACACTGATCAATAGAAAAAGACCCTTTAGTGTGAAAATGAAAAAAATAACAGATATCTGCATAGTGGTCTACATTAATTATAAAACGAGTATGAAAAACAGAATAATTGGTCTCATAAGTACTTCCCCTTCCTTATGTCAGTATTCAGCAGATGCACCTTTGGCAGCCATGACAGTCTGGAATTGGTGCGCACAGGTCTCCCTCTATCAGCTTTGCACATCTGGACACTGACATTTGTCTCCATTTTTCTTCTTTGCAAAACTGCTTGATTTTGGATTGCATGGGGATTGTGAGTGAGCAGTAATTTTTAAGTCCAGCTACAAGATCTCAATTGGAGTGTGATCATTTCTCAAATTTATCAAGCGATTTATTAAATTTATCAAGCAAATTTATCACTTACTCCTAAGAATTACACTAAAGTCTGACTAGGATGAGAATTTGTCCCACCTCAGAGTAGTACGTGAGGAGTAGTTTTGAAGTGTCCCTCAGCAACTCCCAACTGTAATAAGTGTATACGTTTAATATGTCACTGTGCTCTCTGCAAATATATTTTATAAATCTGTCTTTTCTGCTCACATGCACAGTTGCCACAGAGCCAGATTTAGCACAGGGCTTCACCACATAAGAACTGTTAGGCAAGCATTATAAGACAAGAAAGTTAGGGACAACTGCGAAATGGGCAGTCAGACTGAGGACCATTGTATACTATTTCTGTATGTCAAGGTCAGCATGAAGTTGTATTGCCTTGTTCGGAATGGCATGATTCACCTACGTGGGGGCCTGCATTTGAAGAAAGAGTATAAAACCTTGGAACATTGCCCATGTGGCAAACACACCTGGAAGGTCCACGAGAGGGACAATACCTCCCCTCGGCCAGAAGAGCGCAGCCGCCCTGGACTGCATGGAGGCCACGGGAACAGAGCTGGGATGCTCATCCCTGTTGGGGCCCGTGGCCACCACCAGGGGGTGCCTGAACGATTATGGAACCCTGGATGGCAGCACTTCCGCCACACTTGGAAGGAATTCCAGGGACACCCGGAGTGCTTCCGGGTGCTCATGCGGCACTTCCACCACACCAGGATGTGCCCCCGGAAGATTGTCACAGAGCACCTGGAGCACATCCGGGTTGTTATAAAAGAGGCTGCCTCCCTTCAGTAGAGGGGCCGGAGTTGGGAGGAAGAAGATGGAGCTTGGGAGGAGAGGAGTAAGGGCAGCAGAAGTACAGAGAGAGACTTCAGAGACATTGTGGTGCTGTTTATTATAATAAATGTGTGTGTTTTGGGACATTCGGTGTCTATCTGTCTGTGCCCGGGGGCTGTCTTTCCATACCCGGCACACCTTTGAAGCTGATGAACAGATGGAAGATAATGTCATCCAATCCAGAAAATCCTTCCACTGCAAGGCGAAAATGGCAGACTCTATACATTGGGCCACTACTCCCATACTGGGTTCTTGCCATTGGCTTCCTTCATCTATTATGCAGCGTAATCCGTCATTAAAAAAGCTAAGTTATTTCTCCTATGTGATTTCTTACCGCCGTATCACTAAGGGAGGGGTATCACTTTTTTATACAGTATTATATCTACAGTATATAGATTCAGGTTATGTAACAGGCCGCAATTACAAAAGAACTCATTCCAACAAGGGAGCTAACACCTCCTGCTGGATACACCAACTAGGAGTACGAATTCACCTTTGGGAATGACTGACGTCAAGATTTTACACTGCCCTGAGCCACAGTTTTCTGATGCTAACATTAAGGATATTAATAATAATTATAAGGTAGAATATTGTGCTAAGCTACATTTAATTGTTGCCACTTCACTACAACATCATGAATAACACTGTAACGAGCACTGAGATGGAACGACTGAGACATGCATATACAACACAATACAATACAATTTATTTTTGTATAGCCCAAAATCACATAAGAAGTGCCGCAATGGGCTTTAACAGACCCTGCCTTTTGACAGCTCCCCCAAAAAAACCCTTGTAAGGAAAATAAATGGAAGAAAGCTTGGGAAAGGCAGTTCAAAGAAAGACACCTTTCCAGGTAGGTTGGGTGTGCAGTGGGTGTCAAAATAAAGGGGACATAAACAATACACAGAACAGAACACATATTGAATGAGAGTATATTCAGAGTTTATTTAACAATGAATGATCCACAGCCGTACTTTCAGAAGAATCACCTTCCCTAGTTATGGCCATGGGAAACACCTTGTAAAGTAACAGTTATTGTGAAAAATGGCATCGATATTCCAGTGCTGCTTCTGAAGTCATGTTCACTCTTTTGGTTATTCTGATAGATAGATAGATAGATAGATAGATAGATAGATAGATAGATAGATAGATAGATAGATAGATAGATAGATAGATAGATAGATAGATAGATAGATAGATAGATAGATAGATAGATACTTTATTAATCCCAAGGGGATTCACAATGATCATCTGCCAGACTCACATGTCGTTGCTCTCTTTCCATGTTTCTCCTCCTTAAATTCTGCGAGGTTGCATTTATCCAGTGTTTGCTTTCTTGAACCTTCCCAGGCTTGTAAAGTGTAACATGAACATTCCAGGAGTTTGTGGAATGTAGAGTTCAGCGTACCTGTGTCATTGTCAATCGTTCATCCAGCTCTGCTTATCTTCAGAGTAATATGCTGACTACTGCAATACAGACTGTACAGAAGACCACCTGTGTGTCGATAATGTGATATCTCTTTTTCAATTCACTTAAGCATGCTCATCCACACTTGGAGTAATGATCCTCATGTGCGTGTCAGTTTGCATGAATGCGGCCTGCTTTAACATTTCCTCATGTGGGTCAAAGGGAAACATAGAAATCTGGTGACAAGTGTGCATTTGAGGATCATCCTCCTGACTCTCCTTGGTAAATGATCCCACCCAGGGGTGAGAGTAGGCACTGTCACTAACAATATCATCACTTTCTGTTGCCACAGCCCAGAAATGATGCCCAATGAAGGTAAGTGACTCCACCCCTTATAATCAAAGGACTATATATTCAAAGTGCTCACAAAAAGTGCCGCCTCATTCCAGACCGATGCTCATTAGAGTATGGAGCACCTAACTGGACTTGAAAAGATAGCAACATCGGCTCTTTATTTTGCTTTATACGTGCCATCATGCACTATTTCTGTTAATTAAAGGGGGCAATCCAGTTGGTGCCCCAACATTTATCGGGATCCAGTGTCATATCTCACACCACCTCATGACGTATTACCTCACACATTGTAAGGACATTCTGGGCATAAGAAGTAGACCTGATAATAATCTCTCTATTATAATAAAAAAATCCTAGGACGAGACAAGACTTTTTAGCCTGGGACGAGATGTGACTTTTTCAGACGGATACTTTCACATCCTGCGAGACGAGACTTTGTGCCAAGAGATTTAACCACGCCTGGGGCCAGAAATAAAAGATAAAGAGTAGATGAGAGTAAAGAATTCCAAAATGTTGGCATGATACACATGCAAAGCAGGCTAGAGATGAAAGTACTAAAATTCGAAAGTCTCAAGAAAATGATAGTAAAGATCGCATTAGTGCAAACAAATGGAAATTATTACTCTGTGAAATAATGGAACAGCGAAAAGAGATCGAATACACCATTCAGATTTAAACTTTAAGTCGGAGACTTGTAGATCGTCTAATTTGTTTTGCCATCAGGGAAAAATAGTGTTTCTTCCCAATGAAGAGGCATATCCATCAGAATGAAAAGATTTGTTGTTTGGTGAAAGTGAAATCCACTTATGTGAGCGGCAGAGACGCGAAGTGGCTAGCGCGTACCGCAGGCCAGGGGGGCTGGCGAGCAAAGCGAGCAGGGGGCAAAGCCCCCTAGTAATAAAAATAATAATACTTTACAATTATATAGCGCTTTTCTCTTTAGTCAAAGTGCTTTTACATAGTGAGTGGGGAGCCAATTCAACCACCACTATTGTGCAGTATCCACCTGGACAGCAGCCATTTTTGTGCCAGTAGGCTCACCACCCATTAGCTGTTAGGTGGTGAAGGGGTGAGAGAGATAGCCAGTTAGGAGAGTGGATGATTAGGTGGCTAGAATGACTAGGCCATGGTGGGCAATTTAGTTTGAACATTGGGATACACACTACTATTTACGAAGGATGCCCAGAGACATTTTATGACCACAGAGAGTCAGGGCCTTGATTTTACAACTCATCCAAAGTACGATGCCATTTTCACAGCACAGTGTCCATGTCACTGCACTGGGTCATTGGGACTCACATTCAGACCACGTGCTGGCCTCGCCAACACCTCTTCCAGCAGCAACCCAAGATTTTCCTGGTTGGTCTCCCATTCAAGTACTGGCCAGGGCTGAACATGCTTAGCTTTATGTGGATGACCTGTTCTGAAGTGCATGCGGTATGGCTGCTGAGGAGTTGTCTTCCATGGTGCTAGTAGTACTTGTAGTGTTTTTTTACCTGCTTGTACACATCTAAATGGCTTTTTGCACACTTTGAATGCTGCATACATGTGCAAAATATAAATAATATATCAGTCGCTACAGTTTTGTGTAAATAGGGTTTTTTTGTTAAAATAAGTGTGTGTGTCGTCTTCCAATAATCATTTTTTACTTAACCCTGCTTTCACTTGTGTGTCTCTATACTTGGCGTGGTGTAGTAGGAAAGTAGTGTTGGTCACTCGCGCCCCAGATTATTATTTTTTTCTTTTTCCTTTGCTGCCGCTCTAGCAGGGCAGCGCATATTATAATCGTACCAGTTCTAAGAGCGGTACAACCTGTTCCCACATGGCAAATGGTTCACTCTCATGGTTTCCGATGTGCTTTCCCATGGTTCCTTTTGAGTGCAGCGTACTGTTAATGTGGTACCCCAGTCTTAAGATACTAAGCTCTGTATAGCTTCTTCCAAGTGTTTGTTGGCCTCTCTGTGGTTTCTGTCACAGGACTTCTCTTCATTTGCACAGAGGCCTTTCATGAGCTGCATTAGATAGATAGATAGATAGATAGATAGATAGATAGATAGATAGATAGATAGATAGATAGATAGATAGATAGATAGATAGATAGATAGATAGATAGATAGATAGATAGATAGATAGATAGATAGATAGATAGATAGAGCTAAAAATATAAATAAATCAAACAGAAAAATACAGAAGATAATCATTCCGCCCTGCCATAGACTACTGGCTGCTCAAGTGTAACTGTTATGAATTTGTCCCCAGGTGGCTTTTTCCAGTGTAGTCGGAGGTGTACAGAGTGAAGAGAGAAGAAGACAGGCCCGTTCCTTGTGGTTCTCCAGTGTTGCTCACATCCATATCAGAAACCCAGTCCTTGAGTCTCAGAGACTGCGGTCTGCTCGCTAGAGGTCATTATCCAGGATATGTGTTTTCAATCATGTTAGTGCAGATGAAGGTTCTTTGGTAAATGATGTGACAATGCTTGTGTGGATTGAGATAATTTTCAGTTAAGAATAAATGAAAGTGGAGTAGTGTGGACATAGCCTTAAATTACCGCCTCACTCATTTGAGTCAATATAGATAACCTCACCCCAAGTTGTGCTCTCTCCTTTAACTGTACTCTCCATTAATCATCTTGCAGTCTCAAAGTCCCCCATACTACCTGGACCGCCATGCTTTGTGTTTAAGCTACTTCTAATAATGAGATCAAGGTTATTCTAAAGTTTACTTGAAGGATGGTGGTAACAAGGGATGGAATGAAAAAACACATCTGTCCAAAACTGGCTTCCCTATCGAAATCCGATTTTTTTCAGCTATCACCGGAGAGCTTGGGTGTAGATTGTATTGAACACAGAAAGTGACAGCATCATTGGCTGGTTCTTTTGCATGTTATGTGGAACTAAGTACATGAAAATTGCAGTGCGCTCTCGCAGCTATTCACTGTGAAGAGGTTCCTTAATATAAAATGTCAGCTGATACGAGGGTGAATGATTTCTTTCATTATTCCTTGTTACCAAACCTATTTTCATGTGATTTGTCTTTTTATGAAGCAATTTAGTTTAAATGGGGCACTGAAGTCCTGTATAATCAAAGAAAAGTCCAAGGCTGAGAGTTTATAAAATGAAAAAAGAAAAGTATTTTTAAGTATTCCTTTTGTTTTTCTACCTGTCTATGATAGGTAGAGGTCAGTGCAGTCTTCTTTGTGATACAATTTTATTTATGGGTGTAAGATAATCACTATTATTTTTAATGTAACAATAATGAAAGCTTACTTACCTTTCATTTATCCTTTCATTTCCAAGCTCTAGTGTTTCCAGCACATTTTTTAGAGGGAGGAAGGCAGAAACAAATCCTAATTGAGACAACAGCCTGCGGCATTGCGCACACTCCTGCTCATGCCCACCCTCACATTGGGACGATTTACCAGCGGTGTGTTGATGTGTCCATGTACCCTCTGGGAGAACATGGGAACTCCATGAACACAACAAGCTGGCAGGGATTTGAGCTCAGATTGCTGGAGCTGTGGAGCATCAGTTCTGAATGTCATTTTTTTTATGTATATAGTAACTCTACTATAATAAAACTATAAAAGCACTGCAAAAATGTAACACAATGCATATGAAAATAAATGTCTTAAACAAGGAAATTGCATCTAAGGACCAGCGGTTTTCATGGGTCATTGAATGAGCCGAATGTTTTGTCATGGAATCCCACCGGGGTCCCAGGTTACACATTTGGCACTGTGATAGCTACTTGGAGTTTGCCAAATGGCGTTTAAAGGAGGAAGAAGATTCTCTGCTCTGATAAGACAAGAACTGAATCCTTTGGGCAGAACTTCAAGCATAATGTCTAGCAAAGACCATGGACTGCTCATTATCTGTTAAATATATTCCCTGTGGTGAAGCATAATGGAGGAGCTTCGTGTTATTGCAGTGCTGGTCCAGGGAGACTGGTCAGAACTGAGGGGAGAAGTGCAGCCAAATACAGAGGGGTCCTTGAAGAAAACCTACCTGAGAGTGTATGTGACCTCAGACTCAGGCGACTGATCACCTTTCATCATTAAAGTGACTTGAAGCATAGAGCCAGGACCATTCTGGAGTGGCTTTGGGACAAGTCTCTGAGTGTCCTTGAGTGGTCCAGCTGAAGCCCAGAATTAAACCCAAGTGGAGAGACCTGACAATGGCAGTTTACAGATGCATTCCATCACATCAAATGGGGTTTGAGAGAATCTGTCAGGAAGAATGGGGTAAACGTCCCAAATCCAGATATGCAAAGTTTGTAGAGACTTACCCAAGAAGACTCAAGGCTATAATTGCTGGCAAAGGGGCTTCTACCAAGTACCGAATCAAGGGCCTGAATACTGACATGAATGACCGATTTCAGGTTTTGATTTTTCATAAATTTGTAAACCTTTCTATTTAAAAATCCTATCTGCAACACAAAAAAGTGTGCAGAAAGTTCAGGGAACTGAATACTTTTTGAATCCACTGCATGTTCAAGAGCAAATTGATTGTTAAATGAACAGGGTATAGTGAAATCCTCACTTGCACATCTGACTGTGGGATATGATATGCCGATGGAGACAGCAATTTGATTCACGATTCAAATGTAGGTTCAGCTCGATACTTCACTTGATTTTCTGTTTGTTTAAGCCCAAATGCAAAAGTTATTTTTCTGCAGCATCGGAACAAGCACTCATTAAAAACAAACAAAAATGACGTTCTGTATAGAGCAACAGTATAGAATAAGACAGATGTCAAGATGATTGAACAGTATAAGATGGATGTCAAGATGAGAAGATAGAGTGAAAGGAAGGAAGTTTGGCTAATAAATTCAACATAACATAACACCCACTTATTCCAGTTCTGAGGGGCCAGAGCTAACAGAGACAGTATTAGGCACAAGGAGGAACAACTGCAGTCAATTGCAGGACTCCTTTCCATGTACTAGTGTCAGCAGTGGGATTAGAAATGACAACCTCAGGGTTTGAAGTCTAAAGCCTTAACCACTACATTACACTGCATGCCATTATACCCTCACGCACACACACGCATATGCACAAAAACACACACAGGAGCTGTCCAAAAATGAACAATCCCCGTTTTGGGGTACGGGAGGAAAATTGCAATACTCCAAAAAAAGACCACACAGACATGGAAGGAATGTGCCAACTCTGTACAGAGAGTAATGGTCCTGAATTTAAATCTAGACTCCCAGATCTGTGAGGCGCCATCACCAACCACTGCACCCCTCTAAGTGCTTTGCTTCTATTCAGATTGGCCTTACCATACCCAATGATCGTAACAAATGGGGTATCACCCTACCATGAAACCCCAAACAGTAGACGCATTTTGTTCTGTTGGCCCCATGTTTACAAAGAACAGAGAGCTGGTATTATATAGTGCCTTTCATGGTGGTACCAAAGATGTCTATGTTAAAAGAAGTCAGTCATATCAGTGCATCTCACTGTCTTTTTTAAACTTTCATCATTAATTGATGACTTCCACAAGGTGAACAACTGCTGTCAAAATCCTCCTGCAAATTATGGATTATTCAGGCCCAGCAGAGCTGAAGGACTTCATTTTTCTCTTCCTTCCCTCCCACCCCAATTTCAAGCAGGTAGTGCAGATTAGTCTCAAGGCTGCTGTCCAACATCACATACACAAACAGCGCAGCTTGCCAATACTGTTTTCCAGGAACTTCAGTCATCACTAAACACTGTGGAGACTTGCTGCCTGCGAGTGGACTGAGAGGAAGCAGGGGGTGTTAGGCCATCACAGGGGTCAAACAATACTCACTGATTCATTTTAACATCTGCTGCTTCCTGGTTTGGGTGATGGGCAGCCGGAGCCGTTTAGCCCAAAACAAGGACTGGTTTGTGAGGAGGTATCACTCTATTAAGGGTACCCAAAGATCCATCCACACACCACCTCTTGTGTATTGTTTTTCTGGCCATGGGGTGTGTGTTTGAGAGAGAGAGAGAGAGAGAAGGAGGGGTAGAGCGGCCAAATTTATACATTCTCTGTCCAAATCCTAAGGCCAATAGGGTGTTATGGTACAGGATAGTGTCACCAAAATAGAAAACAAAGATAAAGTGTTGGGGAAGCTTCCCCGTTTAATCTCCAAGTGAAGACTAGTCAATTTGGACTGATTTTCTGGACATATGCAAGGATTACATTCGACAAACTGTTACAGCAATGATTATTCTTATATATCATGAAAGACAGGAAGGAAACGGCATAAAACAGAGGAAGTGGAAATGACATTAAGACAAGAACGGGAAATAATGCTGTCAGACATCAGCTGGAGACCGAGAGTGACGTTATTGGATGAAGACGGACGTGATGTCATCAGATGGGGACTGGAAGTGGCGTTATTGGAAAGAGAAAGAAGTGATGTCATTAATGGGGGACCGGAAGTGATGGTGTTGTGAAGGTAAGTGCGTTGTGGTTAACTGGAAAAGATTTGTTATTCTTTCATTAGTCTGTTGAAGAAGGGGAAAAGGTGTTAATTCTTGTTTCCAACCCTCTCTCTATTAATTTTTATTAATAATAATCCTATTAATTTCACTCACATTTAGACCCTTTGGTTTCCCCCTAAGTGCACATGTGTGACAATGGCTTCTGATTCAAAACCAATCTCAAACAGCCATACTTCAGACCAATGGGGGAACACAATGCCTTTCACACCTGCCCCCAAAACCATGTGATGAGCTGATGCTGGCCTCCTAGACAGTTTGGCTTCCATGTGTGGGTTGGTTGAGAGAGTATGTCCTACAGAGAGTCACTTGCCAAACTGATTTTAGGCGCTTTCCCCGTCCCTGCCATACAATTTACAACCTGAGTCAGTCCTAAAGATTCGAGGGCCTGAGCACTGCTGTTCTCATCAATGAAATCCCAAAACACCAATACCACATTTGCTTTGTGTGACTTACCAATAAAGACATGCAAAACATTTGTCATGTTATATGCAAAATGTCACAGCACAACAGCACCCTGCATTACAAACCCCCACTACTCAGCAAGGAGAAAAAGCATTGATGGTTAGAGTTAGGGTTAGGGTTTCATCTAACATTAATGCTCTGACACTGTGGTGATCGCACAGGACTCTACCCTCCCCTACTCAGACAATTACATTAAATTAAATTCATGCAGGGTGAACCTAGATGAGTCACAAACACACTGGGAATGTGAAAAGCTGGGTCATGGCACCACAAAGATTGTGAAAAACACTACACTACAGATGCAATCTGCTTTGCTCACGTTTATGTCATTTGGGGTTCATTTTCAGCTCACAGGGAAGAAAGACATTATAGTATTCAGCCAAACAGGTAAGTTTCTATTTGCAAACAGTTTTGCAAATGCGACTCTAAAAATAATTTTGCTGATTATTTTGCAATTGCAAAATCCAAGAGGGGTTTATGGGTGGAAAACAAGGAATCCTGTACCCTAAGGCCTTGTTCAAACTTCGGTGTTCACCTGTGTTCTTTTCTGCAGCTATTGAAAGCATGGAATCTCCACCATGCAGGTGGCTTCTGCAATGGTAGGCAAGAAGGGGAAGACATATTGTTCAGGTCATTGTTGCTGCCAGACTGAAGGGCCTGCAGGACAGATGTGGTAAGTCTAAGCTGGCATGTTGTGAGTCACTATAAATGTCTTCATCATGTGCCCAGTACAGGGCTCGTTCCTGCTGTGTATTCTGTACTATCAGGGTGGGCTCCAGCCTCAGTAACCCTGATGTGGGTCAGAAATTGCATTGATGGATGGACCTTTTTCACACAGTCTGGCTGCCTCACGGGCTCAGGAACTTAAGTTCAAATCTCAGCTCACTTGCCATCAATGTGAGGTTTACATGCTCTCCCTGTGTCCTCATGAATAGTTTTTAGATATTCTGAGTCCCTCTGTAACATTAAACTGTGCAGGCTATGACAAGTTTACCTTAAGTGAGGATACCCTGTGATGGTCTGGTGCTCCTTTCAGGATTTCTTGATACCACCATGGATCTCACCATAAAAAAACAGGATCAGTAAACAAGGAGGTGATTGACTCTGTTAAATATTGTCTATATGTCCTGTGCATCGAGTGTCTCATAGAAGAAATATGCCCAGTGCATTAAAGGCAAGTTGTGTGATTCTCTCTCTCTGCCTCGTATTCCCCTGGGCTGTAGAACACTTACGCTACATCAGTAATCACATGTTTTTAAACACCATCATTTTGGCTTTCTATTAGAAAGAGAACACTCTCTTTTTAATATAAGTTTTTCTCAGTATTTTTTATTGTTATACCATAATTCTGACAGGCTGAAAGCATTTTTATTACTTCTTCTCAAATATACGTTTTAGCACTTGAAACGCAAGTATGAATTGCAGAAGATTTTGGGATGAGATGATAAATTGTCAGCATTTACAGTGAGGAAAAAGATTTTGAGTTATGTACAGTATTCTGTAACTGACAACGCATTACATTGGAAGAGACTTATTTGCTCTTTCGTGAAACGTCTCAGCGCTGCTGTCTTTTGTGGCAACTCAATGACACCTTTTCTAGGCTTCTGATTTATGTGTTTATTATGCGTCTGGTCCGTCCCGCTGCACCCGACCTGTTATAACTGACTGAAAGAGAATGAGAATATGCCGGTGCTGTTGGGTACCAAGAGTCCCGACACCTGAGGAAGAGCTGGTCAGAGAGGGAATGCACCAAGTCCACCTGTCTGGTGGGTTTGAAATATCTTTGAACTGACAGCACGAAAGAAAAATGACAAAATGGCAATCTTCTCTACAAGCCAGCCCTGACACCCCAGCAACTGACAGGTAACGTGGTTTAGTGACTTGAGAATGGACTGTAAACCCCAAGTGGTTCAAATGGTGACACTAACTCAATAGGTGACCCTGAGGAAGTCACTTAACCTCCCTTTGCTCCAGTTGTACAAAACACATGGAAACAGCTGTAGTTGAGATGTATGCTATTAAACTGTCCGGAAATGGTACTTGTCATAGAAAGCACAATCTATATATATAAAATTGAATGTCTGTCTGTCTGTTCTTTATACAGGAGATAGATAGATAGATAGATAGATAGATAGATAGATAGATAGATAGATAGATAGATAGATAGATAGATAGATAGATAGATAGATAGATAGATAGATAGATAGATAGATAGATAGATAGATAGATAGGCACTATATATGATAGATGCTTGACCTTCTTTTCCATAGTAGGCTCTATTCACAGGTAATTTCTAAGTAAAGTATACACTTTTGTCCTGTATGTCTACATTTGTAGCACAGTCAGATTGAGCAACTCGCTCTGAGCCATGCAGTGTGTTAGTCCTTGGGAACAATCCCATTGCAGACTTCAGTATTTTTGCCACCAGATGACAGCACTATGACCAGGACAGTCTTTGGTTTTAAGTCATTCAGATATTTTCTGAATTTGCTGCTATACGTACATTCTTACAGTGGTCTAATTAAGTACTATCAATCATCTTATCACACACATCTATATGAAGTGGAAGCAAACTATACTAGTTGCAGGAAAGGCATGAAAATCCAACCTGGGCAGTGACCAGGTCTGGATTTGAACCGATGTTCCTGAGATCAGAATGTCAACTGTACACAGAGAGTGGCCAGTCTGAAGTCAGATTGCAGGACCCAGGAGCTCGAGGGTCAGCAGCTCTAACCACAGTGCCGCCATGCTCTCCTAATGCTAAAGTTAGAGAGATGTTTTCCTTCATATTTTTGTACTTTACAAACACAAGAAAATTAATATAATTCTAATTAAATATTAATACCTGTAATATTGCCGAAGTTCTAGTCAGTTTAATGAATTCTGCCAACAATTTTCAAATTAATAATAAGGCAGCTGAACAGAAATACATTGGCAAATTTACAATTAGTTGAATCAACATGAATATGTAAATCACTAGTACCTGTAAAGCGGCACACAATGAACTGCCAGATGCAAATAAATTAGAAACTCAGAAAATAAACTTATTTTTGTTATTAAGCCAATTTCTTATTACAATGCAGAATTAAACAATATTCACACAACAGTTAGTCTTCAAAATAATTGTACAGAGTAGAGATATTCATTATATTTCCAAGTTAAGCCCCACTCACAAAAACATCCCCAGGGTGTTAAAGAGTTTTAAGTTTGGAATATTTTTTTTTTTGGTGAAATTAGAAAAAAAATATAATTTTCTCATACTTTTCTCAACTGAAGTTGCATTGGTATCTGCAGATTGGCAACCCTGGCACTCACAATAGCAGATTTAGGGACAGCTTCCACCCATGGGACGTAAGGTTACTGAACAATCAATGATAAGAACAAATATTGTAATATAAAAACAAAATGGACCATACATGCACACACACACACACACACACACACACACACATATACAGTACATATACCTGTAAATATATACAGGGTGTCCCACTCGGGAGTACAACTTTAAAAATGCGAATTACTCGCGAACGCGTGAACGTAAAGGCGAGCTGTAAGAACTAAACATACCTGTATTTAGTGGAAAACAAGTCCACATTATAAAAGGTGCTGAAAATGTCCTCCCCCAACGTCCGCGCACAAGGAAACGCGACGCTCCATATTTGAGAATGTCCTCTGCAACATGTCACTGTCGATGGAAACAATTTCACGCCTGATGTTTGCTTTCAGTTGTTCGATGGTCCTGGGTTTGCTTGCATAAACCTTGCCCTTTAAATATCCCCATAGAAAAAAATCTGGGGGAGTTAAATCGGGCGATCAAGGTGGCCACAAACCTTTCGAGATCACCCTGTCTCCAAAAAACGATTGGATCTCTTCCATACTGGCATGAGAGGTATGGCACGTTGCCCCGTCCTGTTGCCCCATAGCGGCGCCCGCTATAGTGCCCGCCTCTTTATGACACAGAATCAATTCTTCATTAAATAAGGAATATTTTGAACCTTGTTGCATGATGATACATGCACGCTTTGCAGAGTAATTCGCATTTTTAAAGTTGTACCCCCGAATGGGACACCCTATGCTATATATTTGTCTAGGATTAAGCCAGGGAGACAGGGAAGTATGGTAAGGGAGAGAATGAATGGATAAGAAAGTCAGGAGGGGGCCAAACCTAAAAGAGACTGAGAAGAGGGTGTGACCAGGGGTCTAGCAATGGGTTGGAAATGTAATTAAATTGATCACCAAATCCCTATATGTAAAACAAGAACGAAGTCAGAAAATGCAAGAAAATATCCAAACAATAAATTGCGGTGGGACAACCTTAACTGTCAAAGGGGGGAGTTGTTCTATTTTTTTAGTGTTGCGTCTTTTAATTTTACTCTCTGAATAAATCCATGTCGGTGATAAGGTGGCTCTCTCTGCAACTTTTGACCTTTTCCTTAAGATGATGATGATGATGATGATAATAATAATACAATTTATTTATATAGCACCTTTCCCATGCTCAAGGTGCTTAGGCTTTCCAGTATTAACAGCATCCAGTTCTTTGTTGTAAAGTTTTACAGGATCATGAGTTTCAATCAGAATAAAAAAAATTCTCATTGTCATTCCGCTTCTGTCATCCCACCACAACAAACACAATTATTTTTTAGTCAAACAATCACACAAACCACACCACGTCTTCTGATTGGAACTAGAAGTGAGAATAAGCTTTTTATTTCATCATTTGTCAAGATTTTAGTAATCTGATATTTTTTTACAGGTTTATCAAGGATTTTGTTTACTATAGAAACCAATTTTCAAGTTTACAGTTTTATTTAAAGAGTGTTTTAATGTCTTAAGATTTGTTCACATATTATTCCAATGCCATTATGCTTTCAGGGGTACCGACATTTTGTGGAGTCTTTTGTTTACTGTTGTTATAGTGCCGTTGTGACTGACCTGTGATATCACTATTGAGACTGCATAAAGGCCAGCGCCCTGCACCTCCAAGTTATCCGAGATTGTGGATTCTCCTTCTAAAGTAAATGTTATTATGTGATTTAGGGTTTTTTGAAACTCCTGATTTTTGACCACAAAGTGTGCAGCGATCCCAGAATGATTTAAAAAAAATATATATATATATAAATGGAGAGAATGGGTGACTAACACTGCCGACACCACACAATTGCAAAGCATACCACAAATTGAATTTCCTGATTAACTGGTATCCAAAAGAGGGAAATGTAAGACTATTTCAGTGTTCTTGTTAGCACACATCCATCTTGATTTTTGACATACTACAGTCTCTGGAGAGACTTTTTGGGAAGCCCAACAAACAGAGAGCTCCCACAGTCCAAAGACATGCAGGTTAGGTGCATTGGTGATCCTAAATTGTCCCTAGTGTGTGCTTAGTGTGTGTGTGTGTGTGTGTGTGCCCTGCGGTGGGCTGGCGCCCTGCCCAGGATTTCTTCCTGCCTTGTGCCCTGTGCTGGCTGGGATTGGCTCCAGCAGACCCCTGTGACCCTGTAGTTAGGATATAGCGGGTTGGCCAATGACTGACTGACTGACTGACTGGTGTTTTTGTCGCGTAGAAGGCCACCACAAAGACTGCACGTATCGCAGGGTTGAATTTTAAGAACTGTAGTTGTTAATAAACACAATGAGCATTTCCTGGAGACAGGACTAACTAAAGCATTGTATTTAGAACCATGTTTGGCTTAGCACTTGTACAAGCCAACAATGATGTTTCCGTACAGTATTAATGCACCTGCATTTAAAATATTACAGAAAAAAAGATAAAACTTTGACCCGAAGGTCTAATGTTGATGAGACAACTGACTCAGAAACAGCAGCAATGCAACATACCAACCTTATCACACACACACTGATACACTCACACTGTAATTAGAGGTCAAAAATATTCAGAAATGATTGGTAATAGCTACCAAATAAATAGATTATATATATTTTTTATTAATTCTAACAAATAATATCCATTTTTAAAATGTTTAACCTGACAGTGAAGCTAGATAAATCAGTTCTTAGATCAAATAGGTAAACTGACTTCTGTGAAAGACGAAAGCCAAGCAGGTTTATTCTGGCCAGCTGGGTAAAAGGCCAGGGATGAAAGGAGTTGATACAATAGGCCCACTCGTCCAACGGGTGTGTCATGAACCACAGGACTAGATAAATTAAGAATTACAAAAGTATGCTGCCACCTCTGGAGCCCCATCCATGCAGGCAGTCTCTCTGAAATTCCATCCATGGGCCATGCTGAACCACGTCAGACAAGAGACCAATCAACGTACTAAGACAAAGAGCCACCCGGTTGCTTTAGCAAGCAAGATGACCTGCTTATTATCAGGTTGTATATTAGGTGTTATTTTTCCAACATTCCTTTTTATTATCTTTACATTTTAAGCACAATTGCAAACCTTAAGTTAATATATGTTTGAATAAATATCCTTCTCTCCTGCCTGTTCTGGCAGTCTATATAATTGCCTGGATTTCCAGATGTAAAAGAAAGGGAAATGTATTAATTGATCTCGTCCATTTTGGTAGATGGACGTCTGAGACGGAACTCCGTTAACAGCGATGTTTTTGTACCTTTTTTTTTTTTATTTTTACTATTGTCCCGGGGTATCCTGCATTTACTCAACCCGAGGTGATTTAATTACAGTATATTCAAGCAGATACAAGCATGAGTAACAGAAAAAAGGCTCAGAATGAAATGGAAAAGACTGTGGGGAACATCCTGGACACAGACAAGCAGACATTGTTGTAAGTCACCACACATGCTTTATTTACAATATTTACAGCACACAACCCAGTGCCACAACACCAATCACCCCAAAGTCCAGGCCCCACAATGCCTCTCTCTCTCTCTCTCTCTTCAGGTCTGCCTCTACTCCTCTCCTCCGAGCTCCATCCTCTTCCACCTGACTCCAGCTATCGAATGGAGAGAGGTGTCCCCTTTTATATCCACCCGGATGCTGCAGGTGCCTCCCAATGAGCGACTGCCAGCACTCTCTGGTGTGGCGGAAGTGTCAGCTGAGCACTCGGAAGCACTCCAGGTGTCCCTGGTCTTCTTCCCCCCAGAACTTCCAGGTGTGGTGGAAGCGCTGAGGGCCAGGGCTCCACAGGCATCGGGGTGCCCCCTGGCAGTGACCAAGGCCCCTATAAGGTTGAGTTTCTAAGCTCTGTTCCTGTGGTCCCCAAAGCCACCAGGCCGTCACCCCCTCGTGGTCTGGAGGAGGCGTAATCCCTCCTCTGGTCCTTCTGGGCGTCCCAGCTGGGTACCACCCCCAGCCACTCGCCACAACAGCTAAATCTTCATCAAAGCTTAAATAGGCCTCATCGGCTCCAGCTAAGAATGAAATTGCAAGTGAGTAGGGCCAGGAGAACTCATCAATTCCAGGCTGTCCATTGGAACTGAGCATGGCCTTACTATCCACACTGTCAACAGCATTGAATCCAACCAGGCTTGCTACTCTGTCCGCGGAGCATGGAGAAGACAGAAATGAACCATCCAAGCTGAAAGGTAACGATCAAAATCTTTTATTGAGCATATCTATTTTGTTTAAAGTCATCCAAAATGTTTCCAAGGCAAGATCCAACCTGTGAATGCTGCAATCGAGCTCCAGCCTCACTGGGCCACAGTTTTGGGCCTGCACCAAATTAACCCCTTAACCGCCCTCTGCCGGATATATCCGGCACCGTTGTTTTAATGCTAACGCCATACTGCCGGAATTATCCGGCACATTTGCCTGTGGTTATATGAATGCCTGGCAAGTAGTATAACTGACGGTTTGGCGTGGGTATTATTACTACGTTGTATTTCGACAAGTCTGTAGTTGTTTTGGCCGGTCATGTGACGTGATTCGCATGTAACAGCTGTGAATATGGCGAAACGTAAACTGACTTCAAGTGAGGCTTTGCAGGCGATTTTGGACAGTTCTGATCATGATTGTAGCAGTTCTGAAGAAGATTTTAGCGACAGTGATGAGCAGCAACGTGCGCTGCATGATAATGTGAATGAAGACGCATCGGATGACGGCGCTGAGTGGGTGTATCCCCAGCATCTCAGCTGGGCTGCTGCCCGTGGTGAACTACCTTTTCTGCATTCGTTTGAGGGAACGTGTGGCTTTACTGTTGATGTAAACAATTACACTGCTGAGCAGTTTTATGAGCTGTTTGTGTCACCTGATTTGATCAGACATTTTGTTCATCAGACAAATCTGTATGCAGCACAGTTTATTGAGAAAAATCCCAATTTACCTCCACATTCCCGTGTTCGTGCTTGGTTTGACACTGATGAAAACGAAATGAAAAAATTCATTGGGATTTTGATGTTGATGGGAATAATCAGAAAACCAGATATTGAGATGTACTGGTCTACAGATCCTATGTATGCAACACCTATTTTTGCAGCTGTCATGACACGTAACCGATTCTCTTTGGTGCTGAAATTCTTTCATTTGAATGACAACAGAAACGAGCCAGATAAGAAAGATCCAAACCGCGACCACTTGTTCAAGCTACGTCCTTTGATTGATCATTTATTTGAAGCATTTCAGTTGCCCTACATGCCAGGACCGTCAGTTGCAGTTGATGAAAGTTTATTGTCGTGGAAGGGCCGCTTACAGTTTCGACAGTATCTACCATTGAAAAGGGCACCGTTTGGTATCAAGATGTTTTGCTTAGCTGAGAATTCAGGTTACATTTATAGATTTTGTGTATACACTGGCAACTTGCACAACATTTAGTGGTCAATACTGCTTGAATAAATGTAAAAAATGTAAAAAAAAATGTAAAAAAGTAAAAAAACGAAAATTGTTCAGATTTCGCCTGGCGTGGGGAATATTTAGGGAGTTGGCGGTTAAAGGGTTAACATCATTCTGGACAAAAACATTCACAATCGTTCCTAACCCATTAAACAGCTGTGTTTGTTGGACTTCCAGATGGGCTTAATGTGGAGAAGAACAAACAAACTGTGATTGCCTTTACTTCACTATTGGCACATAGACTTATCTTGCTTAGCTGGAAGAATCCTGGCCCACCTCTTTTAAGTCAGTGGGTAACTAATGTTATATATTATTTGAAATTGGAAAAAAATAAAATTCTCACTTAGAGAATCTTAGAATACGCATTTATATTGTGTGGAAGAATACTTTTAGGGTAACATAGCATCTATATATATAATTCACTAAGTAGCCGACAGGGCACGCAAGACAACCATGGGATACGCACGACATAGCCACACCCTCAACTAACAGAGCCCCGCCCACCAACTCTAAGACCATGGGATACAATGACAACTCACAGAGCCACACCCATCAACTCTAAGACCATGGGACCCCGCCCGCCCGCCCGCCTGACTGTTACCAGCATTCACTGCAATGTACTGGAGTGTAAAACTATTGCAGCTGCTAAGCTTTCAGCCACATGAGATTGAGCAATAACAGGTCTGTGATGCCCTTAGATGTCCGGGGCTGCACGCGCACTACACTGAATGGATGAAAATGTGTCTACGCGGCGCCGAGAGGCGTGGGTAAGCCATTGAACCCCATTTGTGATGGGCTTGCAATTGTTCCCCACGAACGAGGAATTCCCAGTAAGTGCGGGTCATAAGCTCGCACTGATTAAGTCCCTGCCCTTTGTACACACTGCCCATGGCTACTACCGATTGGATGGTTTAATGAGGTCCTCGGATTGGCTCTGCCGCGGTCACTCACGGCCTCTGGTAGAGCGCCGAGAAGACAATCGAAATTGACTATCTAGAGAAAGTAAAAGTCAAAATTCCGTAGGTGAACCTGCGGAAGGATCATTACCGGTTGTGCAGACCTGTCATTGGACATTTAGGACCTGAAACCTCTCGAGCCCGCTTCCCCGCCCTCTCTCCGAAGAGGCGGAGGGGGTGGAAAGGGTGTCCTCCCTGGGTGTCCTTCCCGTCTCCCCCCATTCCGCCCTCCACGCCTGACCATCGTCCAGCCCAGTCCCTCACTCTGGGAGGTGGGGACGTGGCGGCGGTCCTCCAGTTTTCAGTCACGGACAATTGTATGTTGCTCTCTCCGGAGTTCCATCTTTTCATTCACTTACAGTCGTATCCTCAAACCCACCCCATTTGGACAACTGTGTCTTTCAGGAAGTGTTCACCCATCAATACATAATTATGCGGCGTATGCTACGCCGTGGGTTGGCTAGTTCATCTTAAAGAAATAGCATAAAGGCTTAATAAATGTCAGAAACCTTTGCAGGCACACCAGGAAACCAGATAAAGGTGAAGTGAACAACAAAATGTACACTGAAATATAAGAATTGGTTTAGGAAAAATACTGAGATGGTCAAGAAAATAAAGAATGTGCCAGAAGAAAGGTTGATGTAATATACAAAACGTACTGAAGGATGAATAAGAGATGTCCTCTAAACGAGAATGGACAGTTGTTATATGCACAGAAATTTCAAGGGTGGTGGCACAACTCAAAGGTATAAGAAGAACCGGAATATAATATAACAGACTTTTGTTTTATATAAATTATTTGGTTGTAAACCAACAAACCATACATAAAATGTATGTATTGATTGACACTGTATGTATATTAAATAGCTTATAAAATGAACCTCTATCCTTATTATTCTGACCATTCTGACCAGGCTGTAACAGACTGCTTTTGATGAATGCTCCCTCCAAGGCATTTTGCCAAGGAGTAATTAAAAGATACAATGAGCAGCTTTTCTCCTGCCTGATTACTGAATTATCCTGTTAGAGGATGTTTCTTTCTTTAACAAGATGTTAAATTTCTACCACAATTGGGAAAAGGATTCTCTACTCTCTTTACTACTCTTACAATTTTACTCTGGCTGTTGGCCTTCCTCTCTTTCTCTCAGGTGGGGTTTGAATTTAGTTCTGTTAAGCTTGATTTGATTGTATCGAATGTTATTTGCTTTTAAAAAAATCAATAAAAAAAAGAACTACACTAGTAGTCAACCCTGACAGTGACTTCTGGTAAGAATAACCATACAAGGGCTGTGGATGGGATTTGAGTCTGATAGGGAGAATAGTATCACAATGGGACCCTAAAATGACAAAACACTTAGCGTAGCTGAAGGGTACTTGTGCCCCATTTGCAAATACTGTTTTGTTGAGTGTGTGTGTGTGTTTGAAGTGGTTATATGTTAAAGTTAGAAGTTAGACTCCAATAGAGTGGACTCCAGCTAAGGTGTATTGGCCTCCATGTGTCCCAGGGTCCCACACATACACCAGTAACAGTGGACAGCAATTTCAAACAAGATAACAACACAATCTATTAGGTAAAACATTCCTTCCTTACATTAAAATATTGCAGAGCTCTTATCAGTCACATTAAAATGAATGCCTAAGCAGCAGACAATCACAGCATAACCTTCAAAACTTCACTGATGTATAATTGACTCTGAAATAAATCCATTGAAGTTTTTAGCTGGCTTCTCTTATTCCCTTTCAGTGGAATCAAAGGAAAAAAAATAAATGATTTCCTGCAGATCATTACTTACAAACAACTGAAGAGAGTGATAATCTATGATTTGGAGTTTTTGATCCCTTGAAGAAGGCATTTGAAGAACTCAGACTTTTTTGAACATTTCAAAACACGTTGCCCTATAAATCCTGAAGTGCTTTTTCCATGCCTCATGGGTAGCCAGGTATTAGATTGCATCTCGTTTTCACGAGTGATAAGCCTTTCCTGAAGTTGGCATGTTTTTTTCTGCAAAATAAATCAGTCATTATATGATGTATCTTTAACAGGATGGATGCAATTGAAAATCAATTCAATAAATTCGCTTGATGGAAGATAAGCTTAGAGTGCATGCAGGCATTGATAATTTGATGGAGCCGATTACTCTATTGAAGATATAATCGGTCAGTCATTCTTAAACCTGTGCAGTGTTCTAAATATCCCATGGTAATCTGGGGTCCTATGTGGGCTCTAGTGTTGGCTTTACACTAAAATCTTACTCTGGAACTATGGACAACAAATGAACAATGGAGAATACTGTTTTTAGGATGTTCATACCATGAGTAGATGAGTTATTTCATGCCTGGATACACACTCTGCAAACCCAAAGCAATGCAACAGTGTATTTCTGGCGAACATCATGTGAAGCAGACACTTCTAGTGACACATGAGAACTGTGTGGTGCTCAACTTTGGTCTTTTCTCTTTGAACATCAGCTTCCTTTAAAATACCCCCCAATCAAGGCTTCCTCAAATCAGACCCTGTGCAGTTTTTCTGACTGCTGGGAATTGAAGTCCTATCAGTAGCACTTCCATAGGTTCTTAATAATAAATAATAATAATTATTTATTAGACACCTTTCTTAGCACTCAAGATCACCTTTTAAAGAATTAAACGACTAAAAAAAGAAATAGAAACAGATGAAAATAAAATCAACAGCAACACAGCAAGAGAGAAGTAACAAATAACACAAATTCATTGACAAATAATAAAATCATATTTGATATGCCGATCTGAAGAAGTGTGTTTTAAGAATAGTTTTAAATTTTGTTATCAATCTAGTTGGCGAATATGAGCACAGAGAAAATTCCAGAGTTACGGAGCACTGTAAGAGAAAGCTCCAGCTCCCGCAGAATGAAATTTAATGTGTGGCACAGAAGGTAAAGATGCAGATGAGGATCTGAAAGTGCGGAAAGAGGTAGAAGTCTGTGAGCGAGACAGATTGTGGAGAGCTTTAAATGTTGAGAGCAGTATTTTATATTGTATACAGTAATAGGCAGGGAGCCAATGATGCTGGAAAAGAATTGGTGTAATATGTTCAGTGGGATTTAAACAAGTGATTATCCTAGCAGTAGAATCTCTCTGTATATAAAATCCAGCATCTGTCTGTCCACTTTTCACGAGAGAACTACTTAATGGATTTAGATCGGGTTTTTTTTCTAGAATTTGCTTGAACATTCCAGTTGATTTTGCGACTTATCTCATTACACTAAGTATTATAGTTCACTTGCAGGAGCAAGTTATTCACGCTAATCTGAGATAGAGGCTGCGGGCCGAGTTTTAGGGGGAAGCGTGACGTCAGGAGTGGGGAGCCAGGCAGGCTCACGCTCACGTGCCATCTTCTGTTCAAAACAGTCTACCTCTGGCCACGTTTTAGAGTGTACCTTGTCTCTGCTTAGCTGTTTGCTTATTGATTTTTAAAGTTTGTCCTGTTTCACTGCTGCGTGGGCAGGGCCATGTGGGACAGCTAGTTTTGTATAATTTGCAAACAATAGATACATTTTTTAGGGATACCGGACAAAATGACATTGCAGTAGTCTATACATCAGGTAACATATGTATTAACCAAAACTTTAGTATTATGTTTTGTCAAATGTGAATGAAGTCTAGAAATATTTCAAAGATGAAGTAAAGCAATCCTAGAAACATTATTTATATGAGATTAAAAAGAAAGGGAACTATCGAGAATGACACCCAGACTCGTCCTGGGAGGAGATATTTGTAAATGTATTGTTTACCAAAATTGGAGAGTTGTTAGCCTTAGGAAGTAAAAGTTTAGTACCAAACAAGGAATACTTCTCTTTTATTACTGTTTAATTGAAGAAAATTCTGCATGAACTATAACTTTATGTCCTATAGACAAGCAGTAAGAATATTAGGAGGAAGAACCAAGGTAGATTTAGTAGGTAAATAAAGCTGCGTGTCATCAGCATAACAGTGAAATTGAATACCATGATGCCGAAATATATCACCTATAGGAATCTAAGCGATAAAAGACATTTTTAATTTAACAATTATAAATAGCATTAATATAGTTGAAGAATCGGATGAGAGCATCAACTTCAATTTTCTATTTTTTACAAGACACATGAAATGTTTCCAAAATAATAAATATGAACAGGGAACAAGACACAGCTGTACTGACTGCAGCAGTAATATTGAAATTGGAAAGCAGGAAATGAAACAAAGTTAAGTCCAAGCCAAGAGCCATACCAAGGGAATCAATAAACCAATAACCAGAGCCACAAAGTTGATCTAAAATCACAGCCAGAGAAGAGAGTAGTATTTCATGAATTAGAACTATTTAAGGAAATGCAGAAATCTTTGTCAAAAGCTTTAGGTAAATTCTAATTTTTCAGACAGCCCCATGCAATGCCCAGGCATGGCCTAGCATCCAGAACCTGAGCCTTAGAAATGGATGCTCAAAATTAGGATTCAAAGCAAAATGATATCGCAGGATGAATTTTTAACATCATAAAAATTACTCAAAATGAAAAATGAATATTAAAAATTATTTTGATGTTTTTTCAAAAATGCAAGTTTACACAAGGAGTCCTAGGAGTGGCAAGAAAAACGTTAATTAAACACCATCATCTATGCTGTTCCCAAACTGAAAACTAACAGTTAAATAATATAAGCAATCTCCCTCACACTCCTCATTATTACTGTAATTGCCTGCACTGAGCTTTGATTTATTTGTTTCCTATAAAAGTCTCCAGCTTTTTTCTCAAGTCCTCATTATTTAAAGGATGTTGTCCTCTTCTTTGCCATCTTGCTGCTTCGGCCTTTATAATGCTGTCTGCCTGCTGCTACAATAATTTCTCACAAACTCTGTAATTGGCACTGAGTAATTTTTTAAACCCTAAAATGTTCATGAATTTTATTTTCAGGTAACTCTACAATTCAGGTTTTCAGGAGGTCCATGAGGTTAATTAGGAAAAGCTCAAACCTTACGTATTTCATACCTGGGATAGTTTAATTTTTTGTTTTTGGATATATTTTTGGGTATTTTTATACCTTAGAATATGAATTTAGTGTTAGTTTGGTGATTGGTAGCTTAACTTTGATTCCGTGGACCATTAAGTTAGTTTACACTCACCAACATTTTGATCTCCCATCAGTTGGAAAACAAGTGTTGTTAGGGACGTGTCCTCAGAGGAATTTTAAAGTCAATGAAAGGTTAATATCTTGTCTGCGTTTGTGGATTCAAAATACAACCTTTTTATGCCTTAAACTTTGTTATTTTTTATTGTCTAACTTTCGACTCAATGCTCTAAGTTTTTGACTTTGCTTTTAGTCTCATGGTTTGGCTTAGCGGTGTCCTTTCTGGTTTTGACTATTGTTTTCAGGTTTTTGTCTAACCCTTTTCTCCTAGTGACATATTCTTGATGTTCTCATAGAATAACACTTGCACGGTGCCCACTCACACACAAACACCCCCAGAGGAGCCATTTGACATAATCTGAACATGGCTGGTAAAGTGGAAGGAAAACCAGAGTACCAGGAGAAGAATCCATGCAGATGAAGAAAGAATATACAAACTCCACAAAGACCACGGTGTTACTGTTCCAACCTATAGATGGGACACCAAAACATTACCTTTTGTGTAAGACTTTTGATATTGTAATTTGAAAGTGTACACTTGAATGCATTTTCAAAATTGCTTATTCTAATTCAAGGTCATGGAGAGCTGCAGCCAATCCTGACTGTTCATGGAACCTACCATGGACAGGACGATAGTACAATGAAGGTTCTACTATGAAAGTAAAGATGTTAAGTTTTGAACTATATTTAATGATAAAAGTGGTGAAATGTGCAGAACTTCACATACAAGTATTGAAGGATAAACTTAAGGTGCCTTTGGGATTGATAAAGTCTTTCGAAAATGGTGTCAGTGATGTTACCGTACATACTCGCAGATAAGTCGGGCTTGATTTTACCATATAATTTCAGGTATTTTATAATGTCAGCTGTATAAGTCGATTGCGGAAAACTCATGCTATTGGTCCAAGAGATAATAATATGCTAATGCCCACCTGAGAGAGTAACCACAGAGCACACGGCCTATTTTTTCTATGTATTGTGCCTACGTGACCACACGGTAATACCCGAACTATTCCGAAGCGACGTTTGCACTGTTTTGTGTTTTTTGTATCTCACACCCTCATACACCTTTATCGTATGAGAATCCCTTATTTACAATGAAGCGTTTGACCAGAAGAAAATATGAGGCTGGTTTTACATTAAACATTGTTGAGGTAGCAAAAGAAATTGGTAATTGCGCTGCTGCAACAAAATTCAATGCGTCTGAGAAACGGATGCGAGATTGAAGCAGGCAAGAAGAAAATTTAAGGGTTGTATTTTTGAATGGGCATATAAGTTGGGGTCTGATTTTATGATCGATTTTTCGGATTTCAAGACCCAATTTATACACGAGTATATACGGTATTCTATGACCACACTTTACATTTGCCTAGAGCAAATTAAGCACACAAAACGTTCACTAGTAACTGATTAACACAAAACTAATACAATGGACCTTAAAAAGGAAAATAAAAAATATTTACACTTTCCAATTTCAGAAACCCGCTTGGGAGAAATGTACATATGGAGACATAGATAAACATGCTCAGAAATACACACTTCATATAAATACATGAGCCACATACAAGTTTAGGACTCTGGAGAATAAAAAATGACAGAAATTCCATCTTGGTTTAGTGTAACCGGTGCAACATTTTTTTAGCAAGTGCAGGGCCAGGATCCAGGTGTTGAGCAGCTTCTCCCTTGGGTTTATTTGCTATCAAGTTCTGCTTTCTCTGCTCGGCAAGAATTGTTATATTTATTTTGGAGCTTCTTTCTTTCTTTCTTTCTTTCTTTCTTTCTTTCTTTCTTTCTTTCTTTGGCATACCTGCCATAGTCTCACAATCTCCATTCTTTTGTGACAAGAGCAAGTGGTCCTTCTAAGGATAAAAACCGACCTAAAAAAAGGCAGCACAATGTCCTGACAAGTATCACACATATCATTATACTATGTTTCTGACATTGATTTTTTTATTTGTGATTTGCAGTACAGTATTTCCAATCATTAAATCCTGCATTAATATTTTTTTTGTGCAGCCTGTAAGATGTAAACAGATGAAGCACATATTATTCTGTCTCACCATCATGCATTAAATATTTACTAAGTGAACGTGGATTACCCTCACCTAAATCTTATATGCAAGCCAGATGCTTATCAGTCCAGTCTGAAAAGTTTGGAACTCCTTTCTTCAAACTAGCTTTCCAAATCTGCTCTTTAATTACTCGGCACAATTTGCTAGTGAAGATCCCTGCTGAACTTTAGATGACTTTCTTATTACAGTCTGATCTGTCTTTACCTTTATTGCTTCTTTCTTCACCCCCATCGTTCCAACAGTACCAATCATCAATTAACCTTTTTCTTTACTACTACCAGTTGTGGCCCAGTAGAATTTCCAGCTGATGGTTTTCACACAGCAATAGATGATCAGTACGTCAAACACCAGTTTCAGTTTGAAAAACATTATGAAAATGTATTCACTTTACTTACAGTACATTCAGTGACCATTTTATTAGATCTACCTGTCTTATCATACTGGATAGGACCCTCTTTTGCCTCCATAACAGTCTGAATCATTCATGTGATGAATACAACAACATGTCTGAAATATTCTTCATGGATTGTGGTCCTTGCTGACTTAAAGATTTTTTGTGGCTGAGAACCTCTCATTTCACAGCATCCCAAAGGTCCCCTACTGGATTTAGGATCTGGAGACTGTGCAGATCACTAGAGTAAACCTAACCACTCTCATGTTCATAAAACCCGTTTGACATTTTATATAGTATGTTCTTTGTGATATGGTGCATTATCCATATACAGTACATGCAAAGGTAGACTGTGGTCATAAAGGGATACACGTGGTCTGAAACAATGCTTAGGTATGCTGTGACGTGGAAATGATGCTAAGCTCGCAATAAGAGGCCTAACATTTGCCAAAAACACATTCTCCACACCATTTCACCACCACTGGTAGCCTGTACCACTAAAACAAGACTGGATGGAGCTATGCATTCATGCAGTTTACACTAAATTCTGCCCATAATATTCATTTTCAGAAGAAATTGGTTTTTGTCAGGCTAGACAGAGTTTGTTCAATATAAGGTCATCCACTTTTCATGGTGATGTTCTCACTGCAGCTCAATGTTTTTATTGTTAACTGATAGGAGTAGAAGCCTTTGTCTACTGCAGAAGACAATCTGTTGTACATTGATAGATGCCCTTCTACATACCACCATTCTAAACAGTTGTCATCTGAGTGTTTGTGGTAATTCTGGTTACCTTGAACGAATCTGGCATTCCCCTGTGAACTCTCTCATTAACAAGGTGTTTTTTCATAGAATAGCTGCTCTACTGGTTGTTTTTATTCTTTGTACCATACTTTTATACTAAGCGTTCTTTATACAGCTTTCAGTTAATTGAAAATGCTGCTGCAAGAATTATTACAAGAACAAGAAAATACAAGCACATAACTCCAGTGCTTAAATCCTTACACTGGCTCCCGGTTAAGTTTAGGGCAGATTTCAAAGTCGTCCTTTTAACATATAAAACCTTAAATGGCCAAGGTCCTACTTATTTATTTGAACTTATCCTTACTTACAAACCAGAGCGTACATTAAGATCTCACAATCCCGGTCTGCTTATGATTCCAAGGATTAATAAAATAACAGTGGGAGGCCGAGCTTTTAGTTACAGGATCCCAAAACTGTGGAATGGTTTGCCTACTACTATAAGAGATACCCCTTCAGTCTCAACTTTTAAATCCCGGCTGAAGACTCACAACTTCAGTTTAGCACACCCTGACTAGAGCTACTGATTAACTGTACAGACTGCATCTCTGTTGTTACTTATTAGCACTAAAACATAAGTAACATGATATTTATAATTTGTTGCTAATGCACTCTTACTCTGTTTCTCTTCGTACTCAAATGTGGTGCTTGGTGGTACTGCTCTACTGCCAAGTTGTTTGCCTGCCTATTTAAAAGTCACCTCTGATAAAGGACCACTGGAATAATTTTCTAGAAAGGTTCTTTAATCAGATTGGCTAGCCCAGCACTATCTCAGCTGTGGAATAGCCGGTAGTGGGAAGGCAGCTTGTTGGCTGGGGTCTCCAGAACTCTGAACAAATCTGTGTCCTCATATGTGACAGTTCTGTATTTAGTGAGCGATATAATCTTCTGTCCTTGGATTTTGCTTTATAGTTTGCATTATTGTACAGTACTATCATATTGAATTTCTGAGGTGGCCATCATAGTTTGGCCATCTAGCTCTGTGAAGAGGATTACTTGTGTCCTGTTTTATGTATCGTATTTACCTCTTTTTTGAAACCCATTGCACACCCCACCTACCTGGAAGGGGCTGCTCTCTGAATTGACTTTCTCAAGATTTCTTCCTTTTGTTGTTTCCCTACAAGGGTATTTTCTGGGGAGTTTTATTCTTGTCTTCTTAGGGAGTCAAGGCTGGAGGTCTGTTGAAAAAACATGGCCTGTTAAAGCCATTGAGGCACTCCTTGTGTGATTTTGGGCTATACAGTACAAGAAATAAATTGTTGTTGTTGTTTTTATAGATGAAAATTTCAGGATGGGCAGCTGTTTATGAGATGCCGGAACCATCACGACTGCCACCAACAATCGTCATGAGAGGGAAAGCCATTTAGATCACTCGACTTATCCATTATAGTGTTTGGTTGAACAACAGACAATCCTGCTGGCCATGTCTGCATGGCTGTTTGGGTTAATGAACAGGTGACTCTCATAAAGTGACCACTGTACATTTTTATTATTTCCTTCCTACTACTAAATTATTTCGTACTTGATTACAGTTATGGATGTTTTTAAAAAAAAGTTTGATAACCTTCTTAACTGTGCTTTGGTACATTTGTGAAGTCAGATGCCCCTAGGACTGGGATCAGGCCCAGTAAGGTGTGCTCAGATACAGTATGTCTGCTGGGGTAGCGGGATAGACTTTATCTTTATTTCCTTTGAACATCTTGTTGATTTTTGAGTAATAATTCCTTATTTTTAACAGCTTGTGGTGGCTTTAAGCTTTTGTACTGCTTTAGGGTGAGCCTCCTGCATCACCATATATTCTTTTTTACAAGAAACAACTATTAAAGCGTGAATGTAGAGCTTTTAATAAGGAGCAAATGGTTTGTACAGAAAGCAATTTAATTACTATTTTAATTTTCCTGATTAGACAGGTTTTCTGTGTTTAGGAGCAAAAGGTGGCAATTAAACCAAAAGAGTAAAATAGGATGCAAATAATGTACAAGAAGATAGGATTAGATAAAAGAAGGGAAAAAAAATCAAATTATTCATCTCCCTCAGTGAATACGAGCAGCTCCAGGGAAGAGAAAATCCAGCAGACAAAGCCCCCATCTAATTTAGTTTTATCGAAACGGTATTAAAGTGTACACTTGAATGCAAATAGACAGCACAGGGGGGACAAAAACAAATGACTGCCTTCACTAATAAATGCTAGCTCATGGCTTGAAACAACTGATTAGCACATAAGCAGGAATTTACACTCTATGGAGGTCTCATTGAAGCTTTATTGTGGGTTTGAAGGCAGGCTCTTTTATGTAGTTACTATATTTCACCCTAGAGCTGGACCAGAGACTAACAACATGGACCGTGTGGTATGCAAGACAGAGTACATTCTGATTGGATAACGAGTGACACATCCAAAAATTTGAGATCGTTAATAACACTGAAACCAGGAAATTCACCACTCAATTGCTTAAACATTTTGCTGTTTATAAACTTAAGAGGTGACAAACCTTACCTAGTGGGTTCTTACAGTAGACTGAACTGCATCTTTATGGCTCATTACATTTTGAAGAGCTTCTTAGTGCTGGGTAAGCTTGGCACAACTGCCACAGATTATTGATTCTTGTAGACAATTTCCTCATCAATGACAACATTAACAATGCATGATTTGTAGAACGGCTTTAGAGCCTTCTCCACTCCAAACCCAAGAATGTTTATGTTGTCCATTTTAGGACATCCTCCTCCTTCATCAAAACTCTATTCTCCTTCCTAACAAAACGGCATCCATCTTCTGACAAAGCTTCCTCACTCCATAGGAAAACTCATTCCCCGCTGCCACTGCTGAAACAATTTCCATTCTCTGATAAATGTCCTTCTGCTTCCCCACCTTTGACAAAAGCATCATGCAAATTCTGCTCTCCAGCAAACCAAAATTTCTTTCCACTTCATACAGGACTGACCCAACATGGCAGGCCTCACCACTTCAGACAGCCTACCTCCAAAATCAACAGAAGCCTGTGTGAAAGATTAAGGTCTCTGTGACCCCTTGAACCCTCTGATCAGACGTCAGACACCAGATAAAAGTCCAATATGACTTTATTTTATCAATAAACAGTGCACAAAGCACCCTACACACCCCAATACTCATATAAATAAATCAATAATCAATCAATAAACCAATCCTCCTCTCCCAGACGCGTTGCCACCCTTCCACCCAGCTCAGCTCAGCGTACTGGGCTTTCCCATGGTCCTTTATACCTCCTGACCCGGAAGTGGTTCCTGTTCCACAACCCACAAGTCCTTATTACTTCCGGGCCAGGGTAAACAGTCCTTTTCTTCAACCCGGAAGCACGCCGTTTCTTCCTGTCATGGGATTATGACGCACTTCTGGGTTATAGGGCATGTAAGAGTCCACGAGCCTCCCTACAGCGACTCCTGGTGGTCCCCAAGGCATCCAGCAGGGCTGTGCATAAAAACTACATAGTCCATGAATCCCTGCTGGAACTCGGGGCACGTCCACGCTGTCGGGAGAGCTCCTCCTGGTGGCCTGGGGTTGAGGGCCGGAATATGTAGCTGGCCATCTATCACACCTGTCTAGACTCAAAAGTGAGGCAAAATGCTCACAAATTCAGAGGGGAAAACTCTTGTCTGTATTCAAAACAAAAATGAGTTCACTATATTTGGATTTATTCTAAACAATGATATGAAAATGTAAACTGGAAAAACAAGGTATGAACAAAAAGGAGCAAAAATAGGTTGTGACCACTATGACCACCTCAGTGCCCCAAACCCCAGACACAATTGCAGCAATACAAGTCCCAGGTTTGTGTAAATATTTCTTTATCTCAGATTAGCTTCTTATCCAGTACAATCCACCCTACAACATTCTCTCTTTCCCTTTTGTCCTCCACTCCACTCCATATGAGCTTCAACCTTCTCCACTCCCGACTCTGGGGAAGGCAGAGCAGTTCTTTTTCAAACTGGACCCAGGAGTTCAACTATATTACATAGTGGAACACTTCTGTGTCAGGCAGAACTTCTACCTTACAGAGGAGTCTCCTCCCAACAGCTGCCTCCAAGGACCCTACTAGAGCCGCCATCAAGATCTACAACTTCCACATAGACCTGCAGTTGTCCAAGTGGGAGCTGCACCAGACTGATGTAACCACTCAGTGGAATGAGGGAACTTGTGGCCCTGGGAGGCAGTCATTCCCCATTCATCCATCATGTCATTCCCTAGACCGTGAAAGGGAATAGAAATCATCCTAATTGTGATGAACATACAGTACATCCATAAGTACCTCCTGGTCAAATAAGGGAGCGTCACCTATCCCGGTCAGCATACCAGTATATCCATGATGTTCATCACAAGGTTTTTCCATTTTGACTAAAGAAAACAAATCCAGAAAATTGCTAAACAGAAGACAATATCTGAAAGACGATGCAGGGGTCAAAGTCAGAAAATCCAAGCAAGCATCACAAAATTACTAAACAGAAATCAAAATCACAAATGCAATGTTGAAGCTGTTGAACATTCCATAGCTTTGGTTTAAATACTGTTGGAGTTAGTACACCAGCTGACTAAGTAGGTGGCCCGACTCTTTAGGCTTCAAATAGATTAAGCAGGGCACACTAAGTCTGTCCCTGCACCTAAAGACAAAATCAAACTTGTTGTCATGGAATGAGTGACTAGGTATGTCACATTAGGCAATTAGTTCACAGGAAACTTGCTTAGATTACAGTGGTGTGAAAAACTATTTGCCCCCTTCCTGATTTCTTATTCTTTTGCATGTTTGTCACACAAAATGTTTCTGATCATCAAACACATTTAACCATTAGTCAAATATAACACAAGTAAACACAAAATGCAGTTTTTAAATGATGGTGTTTATTATTTAGGGAGAAAAAAAATCCAAACCTACATGGCCCTGTGTGAAAAAGTAATTGCCCCCTTGTTAAAAAATAACCTAACTGTGGTGTATCACACCTGAGTTCAATTTCCGTAGCCACCCCCAGGCCTGATTACTGCCACACCTGTTTCAATCAAGAAATCACTTAAATAGGAGCTGCCTGACACAGAGAAGTAGACCAAAAGCACCTCAAAAGCTAGACATCATGCCAAGATCCAAAGAAATTCAGGAACAAATGAGAACAGAAGTAATTGAGATCTATCAGTCTGGTAAAGGTTATAAAGCCATTTCTAAAGCTTTGGGACTCCAGCGAACCACAGTGAGAGCCATTATCCACAAATGGCAAAAACATGGAACAGTGGTGAACCTTCCCAGGAGTGGCCGGCTGACCAAAATTACCCCAGGAGCGCAGAGACGACTCATCCGAGAGGTCAGAAAAGACCCCAGGACAACGTCTAAAGAACTGCAGGCCTCACTTGCCTCAATTAAGGTCAGTATTCACGACTCCACCATAAGAAAGAGACTGGGCAAAAACAGCCTGCATGGCAGATTTCCAAGACGCAAACCACTGTTAAGCAAAAAGAACATTAGGGCTCGTCTCAATTTTGCTAAGAAACATCTCAATGATTGCCAAGACTTTTGGGAAAATACCTTGTGGACTGATGAGTCAAAAGTTGAACTTTTTGGAAGGCAAATGTCCCGTTACATCTGGCGTAAAAGGAACACAGCATTTCAGAAAAAGAACATCATACCAACAGTAAAATATGGTGGTGGTAGTGTGATGGTCTGGGGTTGTTTTGCTGCTTCAGGACCTGGAAGGCTTGCTGTGATAGATGGAACCATGAATTCTACTGTCTACCAAAAAATCCTGAAGGAGAATGTCCGGCCATCTGTTCGTCAACTCAAGCTGAAGCGATCTTGGGTGCTGCAACAGGACAATGACCCAAAACACACCAGCAAATCCACCTCTGAATGGCTGAAGAATAACAAAATGAAGACTTTGGAGTGGCCTAGTCAAAGTCCTGACCTGAATCCAATTGAGATGCTGTGGCATGACCTTAAAAAGGCGGTTCATGCTAGAAAACCCTCAAATAAAGCTGAATTACAACAATTTTGCAAAGATGAGTGGGCCAAAATTCCTCCAGAGCGCTGTAAAAGACTCATTGCAAGTTATCGCAAACGCTTGATTGCAGTTATTGCTGCTAAGGGTGGCCCAACCAGTTATTAGGTTCAGGGGGCAATTACTTTTTCACACAGGGCCATGTAGGTTTGGATTTTTTTTTCTCCCTAAATAATAAAAACCACCATTTACAAACTGCATTTTGTGTTTACTTGTGTTATATTTGACTAATAGTTAAATGTGTTTGATGATCAGAAACATTTTGTGTGACAAACATGCAAAAGAATAAGAAATCAGGAAGGGGGCAAATAGTTTTTCACACCACTGTATATAAATAAAGGCCATTGCTGAAAATTGCTGGAAAAGGCTTCTCATGTGACATGTCCTTAAGAAGATCCCCATGCTTGACCCTCTGAATATATGGGCATTTGCCGCCGATTAGGCACCATACATGTTCTACCGATCTGTAAATTGTTAAAGAAATGTCTATGGCAATCAAATATTTTTAAACCTCCCTGATTTAATTAATGTAAATATATGCCAAGTAATTAGAAGCAATCAATCAATCTGTCTTTATTTGGCATCTTTCACAGGTTGTGCCATCACAAGTTTTTCACAAAGATAACAAGGAATCAATTTAAAAACAACACAACATAAACATGAAGTTTACTGAAAATTTTAAATCAATGAATTTAATCTTTCAATGAAACTTTACGTTTCATGGAGGAAATATGAATGCACATTTTGATATCTACTTGGTATGCTATAGTGCATCATCAAAGTACGTATCATCAGGATTAAACAAGCACACAATAATGGTGCTGGGCTGGCAGTGAAGGTATTGGACTGTAAACCACAACATTTCCAATTCAGTCCTGAGGGAGTCACTTAACCAGCCAGCCTTACAAATCTACAAAAAAGTGGCATACCAAGAAGAGTGATCTCCTGGCATCTCTTCTCACCAGGAGTAATGCCGAGAACACAACTCTTTTCAATAAGGTGCATTTATTTGTAATGTTAAAGCTTGCATAGGAAAAAATGCATAAAGGAATAGTTTCAGTAGCAAAGAAAATGAAGGACAAACTGAGCTTGGCCCTTACTTCTCATGTTTCAGTCTTGTTGATCTGTACTTCTTCTATTTATTCCAAATCTCTTCTGCCTTCTTCTTTACATTTCACCATGTCAAAATCCTGGCCTCCTGGTCTTGCTCATGGATCTTCACTCTAAACTCCACTCTAGTTCTCTTTCTCAGTTTACCTTTTAAAACCATCTTTTGCTTTAAAGCCGTGCCCTCTGTGCTTGTGGAGACATCACTCCAGAAGTCAATCGAGTGGCCCCAGTTGTCTGTTCACCCCATCAGCATTGTGAAGCTATGAAAGGCCCAAGTCTATCAGGCTGCTTGCCTTAAAAAGGTCAATATTGTGTCATGATTCAAAATCATAAATAGTGCATTGTTACTTAAAACTCTAAACGGAAAGTAGCTATATACCCCCCTACCCAAAAGGCAATAAGCTCCTGGCTATATCAGTAGGGTCTGTAGCCTAGAGATCTTGAAGACCCTTCTCGTTTGAGTCAAGAGATAACTTGGTTCCTACCTCTTTAAGCAGGAGCTCCATACTGCCACCTTCTGACATGGCAGTGACCTAGCTAGATATTGACCGTGCTTAGCTTCACTCTCCCACTGAGGAGATAGATGTTCAGGCATTGACCGGGGCTGGGGGTCTCACGGAGACTGCTACAGGCCAGCACATTTATCAGCTTCATTATAGTTATTAAGATGGTTCAAAGGTGATTGCTACAAGTCATGCCTCATACTCTAAAATTCAATCCCATGTTCTTGAAGCTCTGAGGTTGCAGTGTTAGGTATTGAGCCCCTATGTTTATTGAGATATTCAAATCAAAATTAAAAATAATTGTGCCCATAGTTAAGCCTGTAAATGTCTGGTCATAATCTCATCAAACAGTACTTCAAAATATTTAACGCTTTCAACATTTTAACATTTAATGACCTCTTGGGCACAGCCAACAGCAGTGTGTCTGTCTGCGGAGAGTGTCAACCGCGTCAAGAGGTTTACTTATCTCAACAATGACATTCATGTCTCTGGTGACTCTTCTTATGAAGTCAGTAGATAGACTGGGAGAGCATGGGGGGGTCATGAGGTCTCTGGAAAGGGGTGTGTGACACTCCTGATATCTTTGCAAATAGACAAAGGTCCAAGTCTTTAGAGTCCTGGGGCCTCATGTATAAATGGTGCGTATGCACAAAAATGTTGCATACTCCCATTTCCACGCCCAAATCGTGATGTATAAAACCTAAACTTGCTGTAAAGCCACGCACATTTTCATGGTGGCTCAAACCCTGGCGTACGCAAGTTCTCCGTTCGGTTTTGCAAACTGGCGGCACCCAGCGTCAAAGCAGTGCTTTTGTTTCAGTGTGGTTTCCCTTTCTTTATTAGATCCACATCCCTGACGCGGCTTTATCATATACACTGAAATTAACTGCATATTGTTTATTAGTTTAAGGCATCTGATTGTAATTAACCTGCAGCAATATAATGGTCCATGGAATGGCCAAACTATTCCAAATACCATAGCTGCTTTAGCATTGTTCCTCTCACTGCACCTTCTTCTTCTTCTTTCAGCCGCTCTCGTTAGGGGTTGCCACAGCGGATCATCTTTTTCCATATTACTCTCACTGCACCACTCGGAATATTTACATCACTGTATCTGAGTGTGGAATCACAGCTCTACAGCAGCTGATAGGAAAGAGAATTATTGGTATACACCATCAAGCACACGCTGCCTCAGCTGTGCTGTCTATTGAACTGCTCTCATACGGAAAACACTTCAGAGCCTTTCCTATACTGACCTCGCAGTTCAGAAACAGTGTCATCCCAAGACCTATAAACGCAGTCAATCAGTCCATCAAGTGCTCATTGTAGAACTGTTTGTACTTATAAGTACAATTACCTCACTGTAAACTTGCACTGCAGGTACAATATTGCACAACCTGAGCCACATTATAAAGCGCGTATTTACATATGATGATGATATCATTTTTAAGGTGAAGTGCAGCAAAATATGTTTATTATATTATACAGATAACTTAACTTCATTTAAATAATCTATATTGTTAATAATTAAACATGTGAGGACACGGCGTCACAGCACTAGCGACGATCTGGCGCTCCATTCATGGATTTTTCCTGCCTCGCGCTGTATTGTTGCTGGGGCAGGCGCGACACTGGAAGGATAGATGGATAGAATAATTAACCCTTTAACCGCCAACTCCCTAAATATTCCCCAAGCCAGGCGAAATCTGAACAATTTTTGTTTTTTTACTTTTTTACATTTTTTTTACATTTTTTACATTTATTCAAGCAGTATTGACCACTAAATGTTGTGCAAGTTGCCAGTGTATACACGAAATCTATAAATGTAACCTGAATTCTCAGCTAAGCAAAACATCTTGATACCAAACCGTGCCCTTTTCAATGATAGATACTGTCGAAACTGTAAGCGGCCCTTCCACGACAATAAACTTTCATCAACTGCAACTGACGGTCCTGGCATGTAGGGCAACTGAAATGCTTCAAATAAATGATCAATCAAAGGACGTAGCTTGAACAAGCGGTCGCGGTTTGGATCTTTCTTATCTGGCTCGTTTCTGTTGTCATTCAAATGAAAGAATTTCAGCAGCAAAGAGAATCAGTTACGTGTCATGACAGCTGCAAAAATATGTGTTGCATACATAGGATCTGTAGACCAGTACATCTCAATATGTGGTTTTCTGATTATTCCCATCAACATCAAAATCCCAATGAATTTTTTCATTTCGTTTTCATCAGTGTCAAACCAAGCACGAACACGGGAATGTGGAGGTAAATTGGGATTTTTCTCAATAAACTGTGCTGCATACAGATTTGTCTGATGAACAAAATGTCTAATCAAATCAGGTGACACAAACAGCTCATAAAACTGCTCAGCGGTGTAATTGTTTACATCAACAATAAAGCCACACGTTCCCTCAAACGAATGCAGAAAAGGTAGTTCACCTCGGGCAGCAGCCCAGCTGAGATGCTGGGGATACACCCACTCAGCGCCGTCATCCGATGCGTCTTCATTCACAATATCATGCAGCGCACGTTGCTGCTCATCACTGTCACTAAATCTTCTTCAGAACTGCTACAATCATGATCAGAACTGTCCAAAATCGCCTGCAAAGCCTCACTTGAAGTCAGTTTACGTTTCGCCATATTCACAGCTGTTACATGCGAATCACGTCACATGACCGGCCAAAACAACCACAGACTTGTCGAAATACAACGTAGTAATAATACCCACGCCAAACCGTCAGTTATACTACTTGCCAGGCATTCATATAACCACAGGCAAATGTGCCGGATAATTCCGGCAGTATGGCGTTAGCATTAAAACAGCGGTGCCGGATATATCCGGCAGAGGGCGGTGAAGGGGTTAAACATGTACTACGAAGATATTTCAATGTTCCTTTAAAGTTTTGAAGAATCTGCATTCTCAGCTTACAGATGGCTTAACGTCTATTACAGAGCTGATTGTGTGGTAATTGAGTATTTTGAGAAAGAAAAGGAAGGACAGGAATTGGTATACGTTTGAAATTGGAATACGTTTGAAAGAGACAGTACTGCTGCAATAAATTATTTCATCGAAGGTCGCGCATGGTGCAGCAAGCATCTCTGCGTGAGGCATGAACAATCTCTGCGCCACCGTGTTCCCATGTTTAATACATGCTTTAATTCCTATCATCATGAAAATGATATCAAGTATACTGTACATCTCAGTATTTAAATTATTTAGAGAGCTGTAATATCATGAATGTAATGGATTCTGTGTCCTGTTGGAGGAAGAGAAAGCAGGTAGTGATTCACACACATAGAACACATGGAAGAACACATACAAAAAAAAGCATTTAATGTGCTACTTTAGTTACGATGGGATTTGAGAAACTAGTAAATTAAAAGATTTTAAGATGAAGTTTAAGATGTTCTACTTTAATGACAAAATAAACTACATGATTAAAGTGGAAACCTCGAGATTAAAGTTGACATTTCGAGCTCTTTTCCCCACTGTGTCCCAATTTTTTTTTTCTTTTCTCTTTCATGTGACACTCAGATGGTGGGCTACGACTCGCCTTTTCATGGCGACTTTGATATCTGACAACTTCTTTTTTATTTCAGGCACTGTGCAACTTTGTGAACTTGAGCTTTCGAGTTTCTCTGATACTATGTCACTCGATCAACTTCCTTTTGTTGTTTATAACCAACAAATAGTATGTTTTTCCTTGCCTCCACTTGGTATTCGCTGAAATTCTTCTATTTTCCCTCGTGGTTTTGCCATTGCCTTTTCATTGAATACTGAGCTTAAGGGCTATTTATATTGATTTGCATATTCAAAGAAGCGTGATTCTGGGAGGAGTTTGGGGAGTGTCAGCAGGCGCGTGCACATGCGTTACTTTTCACTCTGACCGGGATTTATGGAGCGGAAGAACATGGAAGTTGGCAAACGCACAGATTTATTCATCTGGATTTTTTTGTGCATACGTACATTTCTTCTTTTGTCCTTACACCATGTTTTAGTGAGAATTCTACTCACGGTGTTATGCATGAGGCCCCTGGTGTTTCCTGTTTTGCTATACGTTTGCGAGACATAGACTCTATACAGAGAAGACTGGACTCCTTTGGTACTGTGTCTCTGCAGAGAATCCTTGGGTTCCACTGGTTTGACTTTGTGTCAAATGAGTGGTTGTTCATGGAGTCCCGAATGAGGCACATTACCTGCATTGTGAGGGAGCATCAGTTACTGCACTACAGCCATGTGGCGCGATTCACCGAGGATGATCTGGCTTGCAGTTTCCTCATTGCTGAGGACCCAAGTGGCTAGACCAGGCCAAGGGGACACCTAACTGTGGCAGATAGATTGTCATTTCCGTTGGGTGGGACTGGACTGCATGTCTGCAAGGGGGGTTTCCAACCAGGATTCCAAGCTGTTTCGTCATATGGTGGGTGTGGTGACGCGCTGTACCAGTGCATGCTGCCCAACCTGACCTGACCTGACCTGAACATTTCAAAAAAGCATAAGATGGTCAAATGGGTGACAAGGCAAACAGTTTATTTCGGAAGGATGTCTGAGTAGCTCTCTGGGAAAAGGCATAGAGGAAAATGATATGAACTATGAAATGTAAAGTTAATAACAAAACATTCTCAGGCCCACTTAATTTAGTTCAGGATCACAGGACACAAAGTTGGCCCCCATGCACACTCCCACAGGGCCAATTTAAAATGACCAACCATCCAAACACAAACCTCTTTGGGGATGTGGGAGGTAAAACCCACACAGACGATGTGCAGACTCCTCATGTTAATGGCAATTATCAGCATCATTCTGTCCACTCCCCACCAGATAGCTGTGAGCAATAGAAGAGCCCAGCAGGTCAGCCTCTGTAAAACTACAGAACAAAAAGCCCCTTCAAGTAAACTCCCCTTTCTCTAAGAAATCAAATTCAAATGCCCCTTAATAAAATGAATCACTTCTAGATGGTGAACACAAGGAAATACATAAAGAGCCGCAATGAAAAGCAAATCCTCATGCTAATCTGCCAGATTAAATATAGAAATTGTAATTCAAAGTAATGCCTGTCAAGCCTCCATTGTGTCATTACCATTCAGAACAGTGCCCAAGAACAGAAAGGTTACACGAATAAAAAACATCTAATCTACTCCAACACTGAAAAGACCATTTAACGGTGGTTGTGGTAGATTGATGATCCTCTAAAGACTCAGAAGAGAGCCATGAACAATCATTTAGAGTAGAAATAACATCAGCCCATGCAAAGCGTGGTGGAATAAGTGGCTCTTCGATTAGTGCGTGATTTTTAAGAAGATGGCTGAGTCACAACGGTGCAGGGACTTAGCTGAAGCTGCCAGGAGTCAATCAAAATCTCTAACCTCTCTGTCTTATCTTGCACCCTTGGTAGACCACGTTAATTAATTAGACCCCTAGGTGGTGGTGCACTTTCTTCCCTTAGTGGCCACTATTAGCTCTTTGATGAAGATAAGTAGTAGGAGATGTGGGCTCTCTGTGAGCATCTTTTTATTTCTGACTTTGCAAAGATTTCTCCCTGAATAAAATTGATTCATGAAAACCTTTGGCTGTTTAACTGAAGATTGTGATTGTTGAACTGAAGGATGGTTCATTGTTGTTTAAAAAGTGGTCTTCACTTATCTGCTGATGTGCGGTTTTGTTAATACGTCTCAACATTTGCTGTTTGTTTTATATATATATATATACAAATGAAACAACAATAAAAAGTTCAATATTCTGGAATGCTATCAGTTTAAGCCCTCTCACAATAATCAATTTGCAAAATTGACTTGCAAAACACAAAAACCCTTTGGAGGTGCAGTTTTCCCCAAAGTATTCCATACTGAACAATGACTGACCAGGTCACCTTTAAAAAGCCACCAATTAAAGCTTAAGTCACAACTAGTCCAAAGCCACACTTCTTTTATTTTCGGGATGCCCATAATGCCTTGAATGTCACCAGAAGCACGAGAGAAGGACATTGGCAAGATGCAGGCAGTCATGTCACATGCCAGTCACAATGGATTAAGGTGCTCCACAATGTCCCAATTGCAGAAAAGTTTCCAGTACATTGGCATGACTGATGACCATTCAGGATCTGGCTTTCCTCAAGAAACCGCATCAGAGCAGGACTGACACATCAGACTGTTGCATTTGACAGATTGCTTCAGATCGTGTGTTTCATTCTCGGGTAATGGTTCAATGATTCACTTTATGAATCAAATAAATGACAACTGTTTGACATATTCATCAATCAAATGAACGAGAATTATGAGACTTATTCATGTTTTAAATGCACGAGAACTGTGTGACTCATTTTTGCATAATGATTCAGCGATTCACTTGGCAAATCAAATAAATGAGAATTATGTGACTTGTTCACCAATCAAGTGAACCAAAAACCTTGAGACTCATTCGTGACTTAAATGCATGAGAATCATGTGACTCGTTCTTGGGTAATGATTCAGTGGTTCATTTTACAAATCAAATAAAGGAGAATCATGTGATCCATTCGCAGATTAGATGAACAAGAATTGCGTGACTCATTTGTGAATCAAATGAATGAGAATTATGGGACTAGTGCTCAGGTAATGATTCCGTGGTTTACTTTGTAAAACCAAATGAATGAGGATTTTGGGACTCGTTTGGAAATCAAATCAACCAGAATTGTGAACTCAGTGCATTCAATAAGCCATAAAAAGTGGATGTTAAAGTTATGTTGACAGCAAATAACTGTTAGAAATTAGAATATTATTGTTGTAAGTTTCAGCTTTGTGTGATTAATTCATTAAATGTTAATTAATAGTTTAATATTATATTTAGATATTTTATTTAAAGCAATTTAAATAACAAATTGTATAAAACATTCTAATATAAATGTGTTCTTACTGAGAAGAATAATGTTCCAGTTTGCTGATAACATTCTAACTGGGAAGAATCATAAATGACGTGAACAAGAATCATGTATCAGACGGGTAGGACTTGCTCATTCACATGAATCACCAAAATGAAAGAGGCTGACGGCATCATGAACGCGCTTTAGTACTCTCGTTCAGATTTACTAAATTGATTTGTTCATGCTCGTGAATCTGTTCCAATGATTAAGTGGACATCATTCATCAGTAGCTCCACCTCATTTAGGTGCAGAAGTACCACAATCTCTACTCACTTCCTCCAACACCTTAAGCTGACTGCCAGTAGGTATTTGCTCTCTAGCCATGTCTCCTTTCCATGCTCCATAATAAACTGTTTCATGTTGTTGCAAATAGTGATGAAAACACATGTGCTAATGATGTTTTGTGTAATACAGGGTAACACAGGGAAACAGGAGATTTTGGAACTAGGTGTTGGCGACCCTGAGGTGTTGGCAGTTGTTTGGGACCAATGCAACCTCATTATGAACCCCTTGCCATTAGTTATAATGGATCAGTGGAGTGCTGCGCAACGAGTGTTCACAGTGAAAGCCTTTTATAAGAATGGTGATAGTATGACTGATGCGCAAAGGGAATTTCAGCACCATTACCAGTTTGGACGTCATGACTGTGTCCCATCTGCTCATGCGATTACAACATGGGTGTGTAATTCTGAAGAAACAGGTTCAGCCTTAAAAAAAAAAGTCCCCAGGTGGAGTCACTTCTCATACTGTCCGACAATCGATGGCAGCTATTCGACGATTGTTTGGAAGGTGCATCATTTCACGTAACAGTGACATTCCATGATCTCCAAGATCCCTATCTCCCATTTTTTGTGATTTTTTTCTGTGGGGACATCTTAAAAGCCAAGTGCATCGCACACAACCTACAACCATTGCTGAACTAAAAAGGAGGACTGAAGAGGAAATCGCTGGCATTCCTCTTGACATGTTACTTTGAGCAATGCAGAATTTCCACAACAGGATGTCAAAATATGTACAGAATAATGGACAACACCTTCATGCTGTTTTCTTCAAAACATAAAATGAATATTGAATGAATATTCATTACCATCATTAATTGCATATCCTGTACAATATATTTCATCATTAAATGTATTTTGCAATGTGTTTATTCGTGCATTGCACGTCAATTAAAAATTTCCCGTTTCCCTGTACCACCCAATATTTTGTGATATTTCACCCTCATCACTATCTAAAAATAGTTAAATAATCTTAAATAATGGCACATCAGGAAGCTGTGGCAAGCAGGAGTCTTTTATAATCCTGTCAAGTAACTGCAACCTTTATGCCTGATGTACAGAGACAAGCTGAAAGGCTGGATATTTGTACAGGCTGGACCAAGAAAATGAAGAAGCAACATTTCTGAAGCTACCAGGAAAAAGGTCACTCAAACAGGCTGAGGTTTGTTACTAAATAGATTGAGAAAATTGATAATTGAAACCCAATATGCTAATCAAACTTCAAAGTAAAAAGATTTCTCCTAACATTACAATTGGGATTATTGGTTTTAAGGGGTGAATCCATACCTTGGATAACTTAAGGAGTGTGCCGCCATCTTAAACAGTGGCATTATGATGGTGTCTTACATTATGCTGCTATTGATCGTTTGGAGGCAATGAAATGTTGTTTTTATCAACAACATGGACAAAGTGAAGTTGGAAAGTATCAAAATCCCTGCACCAGCAAGAAAAATAAAATATAAAATTGAAGATACACCAATAAATAACAGCAAAAAATAACAGTAATTAACAAAATAATAATAATTTCAAAACCCCAAATTCCTCAACAGAGGCTCAAAAATGAGATTTGGGTGACCAGAGAGTCCTAACTTAACATGAAGATTTGCCCCGTAAACTCAGCCCTTATAAGAAAAAGTAACTGTCAAAGTAAGGGAGCAAAAGAAAAAAATGAGTGGCGAGCAAGGCGAGGCAATGATGCACTCATTCAAGCGGGTGTGTTTAAGAAATAATATAAAATATTCCGTGATAAAACCTCTATAGCAAAGAGGATATCCATTAAATATTTTCAGAGTTGGCATTTTCATCTGTCAAGAGCAGACTATTTCCTTTCCAGCTCAAGCCATTTGCAGGGCCAGAAAAACTTACAGAGCAGACTGCTGCTGAAGAAGCAAGGCCCATATGTCTCACACAGAAGTAGTGAGCTGCTGCACGGCTTCAGAAAAATCATTAGGCTGCCCTAAACAAGCTCCCAGAGCTGTGACAGCGATATGAAATTGAACATCCTCAAAAGAATCGTTATTTCTTCTGGGGTTAGACTTGCATGTGCCTTCGAGAGATTTCTCATCTAACACCTCCTAATGTGTGCATTAAAAGAAAAACTCTGAGCTTTGAGGTGAGCTCCTGGTGCCAATATTATTCCTTTGAACCCTTGTCTATCTGAATGATTGATTCTCTCTTAAGATTATTTTCTTAGTTTGAAATTTGCAGAATGATTTTATCGGAGGTTGGATGATTCTTCTTATGCAGGCGATGGTCAAAATGTATGAATGTAAGAAGATACATTTTAAGTTCACAAGTAATAATTAAAGATATACTTTAGCTTTTGTTCTTTATTTCAGGAAAAGCAAGGATTTAATGTTTCACATTCAAGACTGAGATGGTGTGTGGGAGCTAAAGGTCTATGCAGCAATTTCTTTTGTACAATTAATAATAATAAAGAAGTCAAAGGTCCCAAGACAACTGACAACTGCATCAAGGCAGAAGATGTTAAATGTCAGAAAATGACTGCAGTCAGATGAGCATTCATTACATTTAAATGTATCCATCTATATTCTAAACCCCCTTTTCTTACTTTGATGTTTTGGGGTTGTTTCGGTCCAAGGAGAAATCTGATACAGACATTGAGGGACACATCTTACAGAAGGTGGTACCCCCAACTCTTTGGGTTGAATAGATAGATAGATAGATAGATAGATAGATAGATAGATAGATAGATAGATAGATAGATAGATAGATAGATAGATAGATAGATAGATAGATAGATAGATAGATAGATAGATAGATAGATAGATAGATAGATAGATGTTTAGTAGTTTTATTTGAATTTTGGTGCATAACAATATTAAATTAAAGATTGATAACAATGCAGGAAAAAACAGAAAAAAACAGACAATAACTTTGTATAATGTTAACTTTTACCCCCCCCACGGTGGAATTGAAGAGTCGCATAGTTTGGGGGAGTAATGATCTTCTCAGTCTGTCAGTGGAGCAGGACAGCGACAGCAGTCTGTCACTGAAGCTGCTCTTCTGTCTTGAGATGATACTGTTTAGTGGATGCAGTGGATTCTCCATAACTGATAGGAGCCTGCTGAGCGCCCATCGCTCTGCCATGGATGTCAAGCTGTCCAGCTCCATGCCAACAATAGAGCCTGCCTTCCTCACCAGTTTGTCCAAGCGTGAGGCGTCCTTCTTCTTAATGCTGCCTCCCCAGCACACCACCGCGTAGAAGAGGGCGCTCGCCACAACCGTCTGATAGAACATCTGCAGCATCTTATTGCAGATGTTGAAGGACGCCAGCCTTCTAAGGAAGTATAGTCAGCTCTGTCCTTTCTTACACAGAGCATCAGTATTGGCAGTCCAGTCCAATTTATCATCCAGCTGCACTCCCAGGTATTTATAGGTCTGCACCCTCTGCACACAGTCACCTCTGATGATCATGGGGTCCATGAGGGGTCTGGGCCTCCTAAAATCCACCACCAGCTCCTTGGTTTTGCTGGTGTTCAAGTATAGGTGGTTTCAGTCGCAACTTTTAACAAAGTCCTTGATTAGGTCCCTATACTCATCCTCCTGCCCACTCCTGATGCAGCCCACGATAGCAGTGTCGTCAGCGAACTTTTGCACGTGGCAGGACTCCGAGTTGTATTGGAAGTCCGATGTATATAGGCAGAACAGGACCAGAGAAAGTACAGTCCCCTGTGGCGCTCCTGTGTTGCTGACCACAATGTCAGACGTGCAGTTCCCGAGATGCACATACTGAGTTCTGTCTTTAAGATAGTCCACGATCCATGCCACCAGGTATGAACCTACTACCATCTCCGTCAGATTGTCCCTAAGGAGCAGAGGTTGGATTGTGTTGAAGGCGCTAGAGAAGTCTAAAAACATAATTCTTACAGCACCACTGCCTCTTTCCAAGTGGGAGAGGGATCGGTGTAGCATGTAGATGATGGCATCCTCCGCTCCCACCTTCTCCTGATATGCAAACTGCAGAGGGTCGAGGGCGTGTTGAACCTGTGGCCTCAGGTGGTGAAGCAGCAGCCGCTCCATGGTCTTCATCACATGTGATGTCAAAGCAACAGGCGGGAAGTCATTCAGCTCACTAGGACGTGATACCTTTGGGACTGGGGTGATGCAAGATGTTTTCCAAAGCCTCGGGACTCTCCCCTGTTCCAGGCTCAGGTTGAAGATGCGCTGTAGAGGACCCCCCCAGCTCCGATGCACAAACTTTCAGCAGTCATGGCGATACTCCATCTGGACCCGCTGCTTTGCTGGCACAAAGTCTCCTCAGCTCTCTGCTCACCTGCGCTGTTGTAATTGTGGGTGGAGATGTCTCTCCTATGCTGGTATCAGCAGAAGGATGTGTGGAGGGTGCAGTACTCCGAGGTGAGAGTGAGAGTGGGTTAGGGTGGTCAAACCTGTTAAAGAAGTTGTTCATTTGGTTTGCTCTCTTCATGTCTCTCTCGATGGTGGTACCCCGCTTCGAACTGCAGCCAGTGATGATCTTCATCCCATCCCACACTTCCTTCATGCTGTTATTCTGCAACTTCTGCTCCAGCTTTCTCCTGTACTGCTCCTTCGCCACCCTGAGCTGGACTCTAAGTTCCTTCTGCACATGTTTGATCTCATGCTGATCACCGCCTTTAAAAGCCCTTTTCTTCTGGTTCAAAAGGCCCTTGATGTTACTTGTAATCCATGGCTTGTTGTCAGCATAACAGCGTACAGTTCTTACTGGAACTACAATGTCCATACAGAAGTTGATGTAGTCAGTAGTGCAGTCAACAACTTCCTCAATGTTCTCACTATGTGATCCCTGAATATCTATATTAATATCAGAATAGACCATCAGTCTAAGAAAAAAAAACATGAGTTTAAAGATTATCAAATGTACGAAAGATAAACACTAACGAGCTTTAAGATTATCAAATGTTCATGTAATCATTGTTAAATTTAAATGAAGAGAGCGTTTAAAGTCTAATGTATGTTAAAAAAAAACAGAGAAAGAAGAAATGGAGAGGAAAGTATGTCACCCATACAAGATATTTTTAAGATCAAGACCTCTGTGGACTGAACAGAAATATTTAGTAGCTATAGATCTTGACTTGGAGGGACTTCATCATCATCATCTGTATCCTTAAGTATCTTCCAATAACACACATTTCAAATACACTTCCTAACCTAAAGCAACACTTTTTGTTCTGGTCCTTCCTAAACAATACATTGTTTGCAGAAGAGAATTGCCAGGGGTTCAATAGTTAAAGCACACAGCAAAGGTGATAATGGGCAGCCTTGTGTGGTTCCTCTTTTTAGAGCAAAATAGTCTGAGTTTAAATGATATATATGAGCTGAAACTTCTTGGCTGGAATATACAAAATTGTTCATGGACATGCATTGGATTCTGAAATTGACTTCAGTTTGCATCCAGAAAGTATTGTTGAAAAGATTAATTTATCTCCTTACTTGACGTAATTTTGTTTGTAGGGGTACCAGCATTTTATTGGCCGGTTGTTGCAGCATTACTAGGTAATCGGCCAGGAAGTACACAGCTGGTGACATCATGGGGACGTGGGTATACTGGTCATGACAAACACTTCAAATTCAAGAACGTTTGTGGAGATGTACCAAAAGAATCAGCTTGAGTTTGTTCTATTACTGTTCCTGGTTAATCGAACTCTGCTCTGTTTATTTTTGACAATGATTTGGGGTATTTTTGACTTCCCTGTTATGAATCTCGCTTCTGTCTCTTCTTCTAGTCCCTTATGTAAACACTTTTCTATCAGATTTTCTGAATTTGCAGGTTTTCTCTATACAAAATCCCTAAGACCAGACCATATCTGACAGAGTATGCGGCACAACTCCTGGTTCAGACTTTAGTCTTAGGGTGGGTGATTATGTGAAAGAAACCAACACAGAAGTGGGGAGAGTAAACTCTAATAAAGTAAAATTGTTTGCAATAAAAATGTGTTGCAGAAATACTGAAGGACCAGCATTAAGGTCAAAAAAACGTGTACAATTTAGTAGCTGCAAATTCAGCTTTATTGACATTAAGCAAAGCAGGATCGTTTCTTTTCTATTTCAGCCCAGACCAGCGAATGCAAATCTTTATTGCCAACCATTTGCCATAAATTAAAAATAAAAGCTTTGCATCAGTTACCACTTTAAACAGAGCATTATCACAGAATGAGACACATTCCTTGCTATAAATCTCCCTCTTAATTTGAGGTGCAAGCACCATAAAGTGAGAGCAGTGAAAGCTAGGTATCATCTAAAAGGCCCTTAATTCTTCTAGCCAGAGTAAATACCACCGACTGTATCATAATGAGATGCAAATATGGATTGTAGCTATTAAAAATGAGAGGTCATCAAATTGATTGATATCTCTCCAATGGGCTGCAAATTCTACTTTCTTGTTTACTCAGCCACCTTATCATTCTTATATTATGAGAGGGGCGAAGGGAAAACAAGGAGGAGGCTCTATGCCAGGATTTTTGAAAGCTACTTTTTTCCATTTCTTTTTTTAATTATCCGCACTACGCATCCTTGAGGCTATTTAAAGCGTGTGTGTTAAAGCATATTCCCACCATGGATGGCGAGCATACAGCCACACAGAGGCCTACATGAATACATATCATTAGATCATATATTGACGAGATTGCCCAGAGTTCAATCTCTCGCTTGCCTTTTGCACATGCATTTGTAAAACAATCTTTAGATCATTTACAATTTAATATTTTGCAGTAGACATAGGCTCCCACAAAAATAAGCTCTTTACATTTCATAACCACACACACACATACACACATATTTCAAAACCTGCAGCAAATGACAAACCACTCAGACATTAAAGAGAAGTAGCACTTTGAATACGGGTGTAACTTCAAGACACATAAGCCGTTTTAGAGGTGCAGTATATCATCACATATCACAAAACGTATACCATCATCATCATCATCATCACAAAAACATGAATCTCGAGCCCTCTCAAAGCAATGTCAATAGCAAGAACACCTTCATGAAAAATAAGAGCGTGTCACTGGTGGCTCGTTTTATTTTATGGTTTGCTGGCTTCTAAAATCGAAACTGTGGGGCTGGCAAGAGCTGCCTGCTTTGACAACCTTCTTTCTTGTAAGACAAAATCAAACTTGTGGAAGGAAAGACTTATACATAAAATCTGTTTAAAGGATTAGGTTAAATTTTGACAATTTTTTTTTAAAGTAAAGAATCGATATACTATTGTAGTTTGTCATTCTTAAATAACCAGCTAAACACATGTCACCAATTGATGCACGTCCAGATTCCCTGATGGCAGCAAGAAGGTATGACTTAGATTCAAGGCACAACTCATAGAATGACGTTATCAACAAAACAAATAAATAATAAGTAAAACATTTCTAAAATAACTAATGTGAAAAAAAATACATGAACATAATACAGACACGATCTTGGTATAAGCCAACTCCTAGGTCACTGGAAAGAAGGTCTAAAGGCTCGATAGAATTTTCACATTAGCACTTGTGGGATATGACTGGCCATTCATCCCGACCAATACCCCCAGACCGCCAGGTGGAGCCCAACCTGTAGCATGGAAGTGCCCCGAATGCCAGCAGTGAATTATGGATAGTGGACTTTTAATTCACAGCCCTGCTGGATACCATGGGGGCCGCCAGAGGATGCTGCAGGGAGGAGTAAGGACTATTATCCCTACACCCCGTAAGTATGTCCCAGTCACATGGACAGAAGAAATGATGTGCTTCCGGGATGAAAAAGAAGAATTTTCAATCTGACCCGGAGGTGCTAGGAAGTCACATGGACTGAGAGTTCAGAAGCACTTCCGGGTCAAGGACTATAAAGGACTCTGGGAAATCCCAGATGGACGAGCTGAGCTGGGTGAAAGGGTGGCAACGCGTCTGGGAGAGTGGAGGATTGATTATTGATTGTAATATTGGTTATTTATGAGTATTGTGGAGAAGAGGGTGCTTGGTGCACTGTTTATTAATAATAAATATTATTATTGGACTTTTATCTGGTGTTTGGCATCTGATCTGAGGGTTCAAGGGAGCGAGAGCACCCCCTATCTGTCACACACTGTAGTGTCAGGACTTGGTGACAAGCAACATCTGATCTGTTTTTAAGATTGTTTAGATTCTTTTTTTTTCTTTCTTAGTTACTAAATCTTTAATAGTGTTGCCTAATCTTAATTGTTCTGTTTTTCTTGTACTTTTCTCTTTGACATCTTATAAAACACTTTGAGCAGCACTGTTTGTATGGAAATGTGCTATAGAAATAAAGGTTGTTGCTCTTTTTAACATCTAATGTGCAAAAATGAGTGCAATGTAATTATTTAGTCACTCTAGGGGCCTATTTTTCCTCTTTGCTTCTCTCTGCAACCAGAACATTCTAGCAATTTCTTGTCAAGATTCAGTGTTCTTATTGCAAAGACTGCAGCCATCAGCTTTTCTACAGACAGGAACACGACAATGGGACTCTGCACAAAGTGTTAGTCTTTCAAACTCTGTCGATCGAGTGCACCCTGAAAAGAATGAGAGCTAAGGTGAAGCCATGAAGAAGGAGACCTGTTAAAAAAGCATGAATTATTTTTAAAAGATATTTATTTAAACAAGCCTAGGATCAAAAAACATACATATATATATATACTGTATATATACTAGGGGGTCTCCCCCTGCTCACTTCGCTGGCCAGTCACTTTGCATCTCTGTCACTCACGTTGCTGAACTCACAATGGGAAACAAATCGTTTTTGGGTTTTTTACCTCCTCTTTGCTCGATCAGCTGCTGGCTTGCTGCTGCTGCTGTACCGTGTGATCTGCATCTCTCGGCACAAAGTCTCATCTTGTGGGACATGAGTTCTTAATATTTTTTAGTTTATAATTTAAAAACCAAATAAAAATGTGTAAATCTAAAATCATCACATTAAAGTTTGATAAATTCTGAAAAGAATGATACCAAACATATATACAGTATGTAGGTTTTAAAATAGGCCAGATTTAAAGCATGACTAAAACGTGACATAAAAATATATACAGTATACTATATCTACACAAACATATGTATCAACCTTAATATACTGTTTATTGCACCATTTATTTACAGTGTTTTGTTTATGGTTGCCACCTTGTTTGCTACCTCATGACAAGTAGAAGTGCTTGACCTGCATGAATTCAGGGCTAATCAACTGCTGGCAAAGAAACATTTGACTTTAACTTCTGTTTAGTGTGTAGGGTTTGGTTCTGAAACTTAAGGAACAGTTTAGGAGCATCTCATTAGCAATTGTTTTGTTTAAAGATTAGGAATTTTGGTCCACAGTTCAATCTTTCTGGTTCTGACTCCTTTAATTTTCTGGTATGTAGCCCTCTTAAAAATCTCCAGTGTTGTTTTCTATATACACAAGCTGTGCTATCAATCTGAGATGGGCTGAATTCTAAATAATCAACATAGGTATCATGCTTTATATATATTTATTTTATTTTATTTATTATTATTTATTTATTTTATTTATTATTATTTATTTATTTTTATTTATTTTATTTTATGTATTTATTTATTTTTATACATGGGATTTCTTCATGTTCTGGTATAATAGGGCGCACCTGATCTGTTTTGAAGTGGCCTTTTACCCTTTGGACTGAGCCGCCCACTTTAGTTACTTCCTTACCAGCCTCATAGTCAGAGTGTTTTGCTGGGTAAGTACGGTGGTGGTCGCTACTGCATTGGCCTGGTTTAGCGATTCTAGCCTAGTTGTACCAGGGCTGTAGTTTCCAGACATACACATTATTTATCATTATTTTTACTCATCTGTCGACCACCACAGAAAGTTATCAGTCATTAGCATTAATGCTATAAACCTTGTTTGTGTGCCTTCAGTAAGTGCAAGAAAGTCACTGTCATGCTTTTGCCAGTATATAACATGGGACAACAGAATAGATTCATAAGACCAATTTCTTATTTTTAGACCCTTCTTTGGTATTTTAATTATATTTTTTGATGTTTTTTTACCCTTCTTCTACATGTTTTGCCAATTTTAAAAATTTTCTTTAAAACCCCAGCAACCAGATACATTGATACACAGATACACTTGTGCTTTTTTAAGTTGGATAATAAAATTGCTGTTGAGGATATCATTATCTGAATTCATCCTTTAACATTTAGTTCATGTATTGTTAATAAAATGCCGTTACTACTAATAATAACTATTATAATGATTATTAGTAATGATGATAAACTGAACAATTCAGCAATGAAATGACACTCCATGCAAGGTCAGGTCCTTCTACGTGCTTGATGTTTCTGAAATAAACTCGAGATCTTGTGACACTGAATTGGATCAACTGTGCTTTAGACTATATTATTATTATTATTATTATTATTATTATTGTTGTTGTTGTTGTTGTTGTTGTTGTTGTTGTTGTTGTTGCAAACAGTAAAACCTCTAAGAAATTTCACATGTCTTTATTCTCCATTTGTGAAGTTTCTCTCAACTTGCAAATATCCATCTCTCATAAATTTTTACATCCAGCGTACAAGCTCAAGAGGAATGCCCAGCATTTTAGCAGCAGAGAATCAATCTTTAGCTTGCACGCTACAGTTTGCACTAATTAAATCTGTCAATCTGACGTATGTTTTGGGCCGCTCGTGGTCAACTACAGTATTTGTGTCACCAGGCAGAGTGCCACATTTTATTTATTTGTATAAAGTTTACCAGAGCTTCTTCCGTTGCTCCATCAAAGCTGCACAAGTGAATCGATGCCTTTGCTTTTTTTTATTATCCACAGTGATGAGCAAACATAAAGCATCCTGATTCTTTACTCCAGCGTCCCCCTGCTGCCTTGAAACACTTACCTCAAATAGGTGCTTAGGGGGCCAGCTTCTGCTCACGTGATTCATGATTCCTTTTCAAATTGCTGCTGAGAGCTCCCTTTGGCTATCCTGTGGATTGATGCATATCCTGATGTGCTGAAGCCATTAATCTCTTGTGTTGGTGACTTACTGTATGCTCCATTCAAACCCAGGCCTTCGGGCTTTGATACTGCATCAAAAAATTCCAGATGTATTGTTTAGCCTCCATCAAGATGTTTGAATTGAGAATTAATTTAATGAAAACCAGCCTACAGAATTTACTCTATATAGACTGTTTGTGTTTTTGTGAAAAGTGACAATAGAGCATGCTAATTATGGAGGTACAGTAGGTGAGAAGCATCTGAAATGCAAGGAAAAGAAAAGGAGCAGTGCAAAGGAACCCTCACGTACAAGATGTGTGGTTGTTTTGTACTGGGGTGTTATCAGATTTTAATTAAGGTGCAAGGAGTCAAATATCCTTGATTGTGGAGGCCATGTGTGTCATGACTAGTGTTGATTGGTGATATTCGGTAAAGCAAATATATGGTATTAACCATCAATCGCCAAATATTTTCCTGCCAGTTAATGGTGTGGCTGGCTTAGACAAACTTTTTTTATTCCACACCACTCCATGATGTTTTGCAAGGCCAGCATGACATCACAGAGCTATAGCAGCCAATACTAGATGAGACAGCCCCCCATGGTAGATAATGCTGATTCTGCTATGGATATTATATAACAAAAGATGAGGCTTTCAAAAGTAGCCCACAAAACAGGTCTCACCCCAAAGCAAGACTGTCCTCAGGAAAATGGGAGGCCATAGGCCTCACTAGGCCTCAAAATGGAGGTCAGGCTCTTATATGCAAAAGGAAATGCCACAAATATTAAAACCTTAAAGCAGCGGTTCTCAAACTGTGGGGTGTGCCCCCCTAGTAACAAAAAAGGGAGCATGAATGTTGCCATACAGTATGTGGCGTAATTTCACTATTTGTAGGAAAATTTTAAACTTGTAGCGGTGTATCGGCAGCAAGAAATATAGGAATAAATTTTATTAAGGTTTCAAAAAAAAACATTAGGGGGGCGCGATTAAAACTGTTATGAAAACTCGGGTCGCAAATACTTAAAGGTTGAAAAACGCTGTCTTAAAATATATCTATCCAGGGGAGAACCATAAAAAGCTCCAGATGGGATTAGAGATAAGTCCACCAGAAATCCTAAAATAACTGAAAATGTATTAACAATAACTTAAAAAAATAAGACAAGGCTCAAAAGGCAAAAAGGGAGGCAAAAGGGAGTTACCTGAAAGCAAACTCCAATATAAGCTCAGGAAATCATAAACCAAAAATAGAACAATACAATATGAAAAAGACAATAAATCCAGAGGATAACCAATACCATAAAGGAGACACTCACCAACAACCAAGCGCCTGCAATGTACAGCAAAGGGACTGCAATTCTCATCAGCCTATATAGGACTGGGAGCAGTCAATCAGTGGTGCTAGGCAGATGGAACCACCCACAAAGCACAAGGAACACAGCAGAACAAGCATCCACACATGAAAAGTAAACAATCCAAACTGACAAAAAATACATAATTAAATAATTAAAAAAAATAGATGATATTAACATTAACAATGATAATCAAATAATCAGAAATAAACTAAATGGACATCCAAAAGGAATTTGAGCATAAAGCAGAGGGGAAACTCTGGCTTACCCATAACAGATCCAAGTAGTGAGCTAAAAATTATAGGACGTCTTGGGAATCTATTTAAGCACACAATGGTGCGCAGAAGGTAAAAGGAAATGAAAAAATACAGCTGTGTCTCCAAGCCTACCTCCTCCATTCCCACCACATTCTATAGGAGCATTTCTCCTCATTGGACAACACCTCCACTCTTCAGCTGCAAGAGGATAAGCAGTTAGTCATCTTACTCTGAAGCCCCAACACACTCCCTCAGCATGGAATGGTTTAACAAGTGGAGGCCACTGACATTTTTCCCTCCTTATCTGATTTTTCACTAGTTTTGCATTTGGCTACAGTCAGTGTCACTAGTGGTAGGATGAGACCATACCTGGACCCTACAGAGGTTGCTCAGGTAGTCCACCTTCTCCGGGATGGCACATCAATACGTGTCACTGCCAGAAGGTTTGCTGTGTTTCCCAGCACAGTCTGAAGAGCATGGAGGAGATTACGAGAGGCAGGCAGATACTCTAGGAGAGGCGGACAGGGCTACAGAAGGTCCTTAGCCCATTAGTAGGACCGGTATCTGCTCCTTTGGGCATGGAGTAACAGGATGAGCACTGCCAGAGCCCTACAAAATGATCTCCAGCAGGCCACTGGTGTGAATGTCTCTGATCAAACAAGCAGAAACAGACTTCATGAGGGTGGTTTGAGGGTCTGCCCTCCTCTAGTGGGCCCTGTACTCACTGCCTGGCACCGTGGAGGTCAGTTGGCATTTACCACAGAATACCAGAATTGGCCACTGGCGCCCTGTGCTTTTCACAGATAAGAGTAGGTTCACCTTGAGATATATATATATATATATATATATATATATATATATATATATATATATATATATATATATAGAGAGAGAGAGAGAGAGAGAGAAAGAGAGAGTGTACAGTTGTATGTTTCCTTGAGAAAGTGTAGGTGCAACGCTTCCTAGGTAGAGGCAGGAGCGATGTCTTTCATCCATTCCTGGATGAGCTCTAGTGTTCAGTGCAGTGTCCAGAGCTTTATGCTTTTCTCACAGTCTTTAGTTCTAAAAACATGTAATTTCCAAACATGCTATACGATCTTTTGTCTTAAAAAGCCTGCCTGAGTTGCCTTCACTTGTCTCTTCCTCTTCTCAGTTTTACCTTCTCTCTGTCAGTTTACTTACATGGCTAAAATGCTTTCTCCCTGTCAGCTGGATTGCATGCTTTAAATGTTTCAGCTGTGTCTATTCATGGCCTGTGTCATTATATTATATAATGATGATGAGCTGTATTACCTGAGATACCATTCTCTGAGTCCTGAAAAATGCCAAAACCTTCCATAGATGAGGTATTTTCAGGCCAAAGTTATAATCTAATTATTTTAAGTGGCAGATGGAGCTGCTCTCGTCTAATACCCCATTCTTCCCCATCGTTTCAGGAAGAAGCCAGGGCAGTCCGGAAGCAGAATGTGGATCCTCTTACACATTAAGCAATTTTGACCACATGTAAACCACCCAATTAAAAATAAAAGAAAAAGTTTACTAAGAACACATCGGAATTGAATTCCTTTTGGAGGACAACACTTAGCATATGACCCTAAAGTCATTACAATTAACTTTCTGTATTCCTTTGACTTTTTAAACACCAGGACCCCATTTTCGTATAAATAAAGAATATTGCTGCCTTGTTAAAATGTAAGCAGCTATCCTTCCCTTTTGACACAATATTGATGCAAAGTATTTCCCAGCTTATTAATGTGTCTCATTAATGTCCAGACATGTCTGAGGGCCAAAATTAAAAAAATAAAATGTCAGGACAAAATTCTTCTTCACATTGCTGTTACTACATGACTGCTTCTGTTGTCTAAAGGTGCAAATTATGAGCAACAACAGCAGATTCAATAGCAGACAAACTCTAATTCACATTTTTTTTGTGTGATATGACACCATTAAGCAGTACAAAGTTAGAACAAAGAGCATTGATTCTCAGTAGGGTGTCACAGTCGATTGCAGAGACGTAAGTTCTGTTCCAGCCCTGTTGATACCTGTGTGCCCCTTTCTCCCTGTGGTCATTTCACAGCCCTAAGATGTGCTTCTTAGGTTTGTCGCTGACTCTAAATTGAATCAGTATGTTTCTCAGAGTCTCTTGAGATGGACTGGCATCCTTTCTTGTACCTGATGTTGCCAGTGTCAGTTTCGGAAACCTTGTCAGCCCTGTAATACAAGGTCCCTGGTCTACTTAAATATTTTATAGGTTTGGCATATAGAGAGCAAACCCATGCTGGCAAGCAATTTTGCATCCATAATGTGTGTTTTGATTTTTCTTAATCTAAAATACCTGGCTGCACCACTGTATAAACTCTACCTAGGGATTTCTTGTTACCTTCACCGTCATCACCTTCAACTGTACGTGAAGCCCCTACTGGCAGTGACTTGCTTAATGCACCAACCAGACTAAATCTGAATATGGGCATTCATTTTAATGTGGCTCATTGCCTATGTAGGGCAACTGAACTGTGGGAGTTTGGTTCAGCACAGTGGGCAGTGTCTGGGACAGAAACCGTCAGAAAAGTGTGTGCCAAGTCAGTTAACAATACACTATACTGAGTCTGTGTGAGGTTTTAACACAAGCAATATCATGTTTCATCCTTGATGCAGTTTTACTTTATCTAAGGTAAAATGTTTGAAAACTTAACACTAAGGAGGCTGTGCGAGATCTCCTGTTACACAGTGCTGTATATTGAGTGTTGTATGTTGAATTCCTGTATGTGTCCCATTGCTATCTGACGTAATTTTGATCGACAGACATGGTTTCTGCTAACTTGTGTTTGATTTTGGTGAGAGAGTTCTGTTTCCTGTAATCTGTAACATACGCGTTCTCGAATATTTGTTGTGGATCGTAGCTAATGTGACCTTTATTTGTATTGGAATCATGCACAGACTCCCCTTGAAAAATGTATTGCCACCCTGTGATGACCCTGGGTAAAAGTCTTCAGAAACACCAACAGGAAGGGTTGGTTACACTCTCCAGTTGAGCCACGGGTTAATGCTGCGTCACTGGGTTATATTTTGATGCTTTTGCTTAAGGTTAATTTCCTCCTGAATGTGATTTTGGCAAAGTTATTGCACTTAAGCAAAGCAGTGCCTTTCTACCAGCACCCTAGTTTGCTAATGAAATACTTGTTAAAGGGCTATTTTACGTGCCATTAAGTGGGTGCAGTTCAATGGTGAAGCACATCTCAATCTTGACACATCAGACGAGTTATGTACAACACAACCGAAGCTCCTGCCTTAAAGAATGTGTGAAAGAGATATGAGCAAACAAATGAAAGTTTCTGGCTACATACAGCACCTACGCCATTAGGGATATGTTTAAAAGATAGATAGATAGATAGATAGATAGATAGATAGATAGATAGATAGATAGATAGATAGATAGATAGATAGATAGATAGATAGATAGATAGATAGATAGATAGATAGATAGATAGATAGATAGATAGATAGATAGATAGTGTAAGAAACAGCCAGCATCTCAACCCGGCCAGGATGCCCCTGATATGAAAGGATGGGGGAAGGCAGATTTTTTAGGACACTTCCTCCCCCTAAACACTAGATGGCAGCTCCCCTGGAGTGTAGTGGTGCCCCAGATTCCCACAGAGTATCCTGGGCATTGGAGTTCAGTATCTCAGCCCTATTGGATATCATGGGTGCCACCAGGGGATGCTGTAGGAGACTGGGAGACAAAGTTCTTCCTGAACCCGGAAGTACTCATAGGTCACGAGGACGGAAGACCCTAAATACTTCTGGGCTGATTTAAAAACTTGAGTTCTCCATCTGACCCGGAAGTGCTGGCAGGTTATGTGAACGGAAGAACAGAAGCACTTCTTGGGTCGGGCACTATAAAAAGGACTGCTGTGAACCCAGCAAAGGAGCCAGTGTTGGGCGGATGGTGGATGAAGCTTGCTGGGAGGTGGAGAAAGAGAGAGAGAGAAGAATATTGTGTACTGGTGATTATTTGCCTGTTGGTCTGTGACTGTGGTGCTTGGAGGGCACTGTACAGGAAGGAAAAGAAATAAAAATACTTCTTGGTGCTTTTACCTTGTGTCCTGTGTGTTTATCTGCTGGGATTAAGGGGCAACAGTGACCCCTAGCGTCCACAATAGATAGATAGATAGATAGATAGATAGATAGATAGATAGATAGATAGATAGATAGATAGATAGATAGATAGATAGATAGATAGATAGATAGATAGATAGACACTATATAACAGATAGATAGATAGATAGATAGATAGGTAGATAGATAGATAGATAGATAGATAGATAGATAGATAGATAGATAGATAGATAGATAGATAGATAGATAGATAGATAGATAGAAACGCACTATGTAACAGATAGATAGATAGATAGATAGATAGATAGATAGATAGATAGATAGATAGATAGATAGATAGATAGATAGATAGATAGATAGATAGATAGATAGATAGATAGAAACGCACTATGTAACAGATAGATAGATAGATAGATAGATAGATAGATAGATAGATAGATAGATAGATAGATAGATAGATAGATAGATAGATAGATAGATAGATAGATAGATAGATAGAAACGCACTATGTAACAGATAGATAGATAGATAGATAGATAGATAGATAGATAGATAGATAGATAGATAGATAGATAGATAGATAGATAGATAGATAGATAGATAGATAGATAGATAGATAGATAGATAGCAGCTGCATAGTGGCTCAGTGATTACTATTACCACGATAGAGCTTCTGGAACTTGTGTCACTGTGCTATCCTAACCAACGGCCTCCTTTACAAGATTCACATTAACATTCTGTCATCTGTTAGCCCATTTAGAATTCAACACCCACCAGAGCACTTCAGAGTTGGCACCTGTTTTTGGCCAGGAGAGCCAATGCTTACAATTGTGTTGATCACAGGTCCTCTAACTTGTCTTTCTCTAGTGTAACAGCTAAACTTATCTCCATGACTTGGAATATACAGTCGCTTAGAGTAGCTTAGTGGTAAGATGTTATCTTTGAGATTTTACTGACAATCTGCAATGATGTCAGTTTCTGCCTTCAGTAAAATCTGCACCTCGGATATGTCTTTTATTTATACTAAACATCTTACCACAGTTTACTCAAATTTATTAAAATAAATAAATAAATAAATAAATGCAATGTTTCTTTTCAATTGGACAGGTTTTGCAAACACTACATCAATTAAATCCAAGGTGTTAATGTGTGCTAATGAATCTGATTGATATATTCATGAATCCACTATTATTAATTCCATGTCTAATTAAAAGCTAACCCCTGCGTTCCTTGATTATAAATGAGCACTCTGTGACAAGTTTGAACAGCTAATTGATTGTTTCCGTGAGTGTTGCAGGAAAACAGTTATTAGGCAGCTCACCGGCTCACGTTGGCTTGCTGATGGCCCTGTCGGGCTGCACAATCTTATCTCCTGCGGGGCTGCGTTCAGCCTGTGGATATCTCAGACAGACTTAGCATTAGTCCTTTTTTTTGATGGCACTATTTTGGTTGTGACCAGAAAGAAGAGCGGCCTTTGTGTATTCTTTCCTCTATACCCCCTGCACTATCTCCTATTTTGAACACCCAAAGGCTTTCCTATCGCTCTCTCTGTCTCTCCTTTTTTTAAAGTATCTCTGCTTATATCTTAACAGTTAGCACTGTGAATTTTTGTCATGTGTACTTCTGTTATTCTGCCAGTGTCTATGGTGTGTCTTGTCTCAAGCGGCAGAATGACGTGTAATGTCGGGAGATTTCTGCAGCAGCAGTGACAACAGCATTACAAAGAAACGGCACAAACAAGTGACAAAACCAGCTTTTCCTTTTTTTCTTTCTTTTCTTTATCCTCCAAGCACATGGGGATGAAGGTTATAGGGAGATTCATTTTTAGTTTGACTTATGGAAGAAGTTTAGGCTGAATTTAAGGCAAAAACTTCTGGCTTTCACCACCATCAAACTGATGCATTTTCAAAAAAAAACCAATCAAAAGTCACAATTTCCATTGCAAACTCACTGATAGCAAGTCAAATTCCAGAGTTTAACAGACTTGAAACCATCAGGGTGTCACTTCAATGTGACACACACTCACATACACTCCCCCAGTGAAAGTTTCGGTCTCCAGGCTACAAAAAGAATATAGTAGTGCTAGAAAGAGTCCAGAGAAGAGCGACTAGGCTGATTCCAGGGCTACAGGGGATGAATTATGAGGAAAGATTAAAAATGATGAGTCTTTTCAATTTAAGAAAAAAAGATTAAGAGGAGACATGATTGAAGTGTTCAAAATTATGAAGGGGATTAGTGCAGTGGATCAAGACTGTGACTTTAAAATTAGTTCATCAAGAGTAAAGTTGGAAATGTGTTATGGGTAAATTTTGCACAGACGTTAGGAAGTTTTTCTTCACAAAGAAAATCATAGACACTTGGAATAAGCGACCAAGTAGTGTGGTAGACAGTAGGGCTTTAGGGACTTTCAAAACTTGACTTGATGTTTTTTTAGAATTAAGTGGATAAGACTGGCAAGCTTTGTTGGACTGAATGGCCTGATCTCATCTAGATGGTTCTAATGTTCTAAAATGTTTAATTTTATGAAGGGAATTAGTGTAGCTGATGGAGACTTTGACTTTAAAATGAGTTCATCAAGAACACAGTTGGAAACTTCTTAAGGGTAAATTTCGCATAAACATTAGGAAGTTTTTCTTGGCACTGATAACACCTGGAATAAGTTACCAAGTAGTGTGGTAGATAGTAGAACTTTATGGACCTTCAAAGTCAGACTTGATTTTCTTTTGGAAGAATTAAGTAGAATTGACTGGTGAGCTTTGTTGGGCTGAATGGCCTGTTCTCGTCTAGATTGTTCTAATGTTCTAATGAACAGTCCACTGAGAGATATTTATGAACCATTTAGATGGTCGTCATTTAGAACATGGTTGGAAAGTTTGGAAAATGACATGGGGAGAACATGCAATTTCCATAAAAACTGTGATTGGAAAGGAACTGTTCCTGGAGCTGGGAGGCAGCAGGACTACAGCCTTCCACCTATCAACCAGGAATCCATTGATCCATTTGTGAAGCCGACTTATCCAGAGGAGGATCATAGGGAAGCAAGGCATTGGGTGCAAGGCAGGACGGTTTACCATTACAGGATGAACACACAGACTCTCAAACAAACACACACACACACACACACACACAACACATACCCAATTTAGAATTGCCATTCCACATAACCTGCACGTCTTTGGACTGTGGAAGGAGACTGAATCACCATGAGGAAACTCACAAGAACACAATGGGATTGTCTCTTTGTTGAGAGACAGCATCAGTTCTGTTACCTTTGTGTTGGTCTTACGCTGAAGGACTCAACTTTAGTATTCTTCCAAACGTCTTCAGAGATGGAGACAAAAAAATATCCAAGTCACCGAATAGCAATGGAGTTCAGCTAAATGAAACATTAAGAAAGACGTCCACAAAAACTGAGTGATCAATCAAGAAGAAGACTAGTGAGGGAGGCCACCAGGAGACCAATGAGAACTCTGAAGGAGTTACAAACTACAGCGGCTCAAAAAGTGGGGAGACTGTGCAGACAACTGTTGTGCTTTACCAGTCACAGCTTTATGGGAGAGAAGTAAAGAGCATTGTTAAAAAAAAAAAACTCCTGAAATCTCAGGTAAAGTTTGCCAGAAGGCACATGGGATACTGCAAAGTCAGCTAGAAGGAGGATCTGTACTCAGAAGGGACAAAAGCTCTTTGAGCATCAGACTAAATGCCAGGTTTGAACACAACACATTGCTAAAAACTCACCATCCCCACCATGAAGTATGGTGGTTGCAGCGTCAGGCTGTCAGGATGCTTCTCTGCAGCAGGCCTTGGAAAAGCTTATGTGGGGAAAATGAAAGCAGCAAATCCTGGAACAAAACCTCATGCAGTCTGCAAAAAACATGAGCCTTAGGAGAAACCCCATTGCCCTGTATGACTACGACCCCAAGCATAAAGCCAAAGCTACACAGGAATGGCTTAACAAGACAACAATGTTAATGTCCTGGAATGGTCCAGACTTCAATCCAACTGAGAACTTGTGTTTGAACTTGACAAAGGCTGCACATTCGCCATCTCTGTGCAATCTGACAGAGCTTGAGAAGTTTGGTGAAGAAGAAGGGCGAGAAATGTCAGATGTCCAGATAAGCAAAGCTCATACAGAGAGAGAGAGAGAGAGAGACCTGTGCACACAGACTCAAGACCATGGCTGCCAAAGGTGTATCTACTAAATGCTGAATTGAAGGGGGTGAATAATTATGGGATCTTTTTATTTTTATGATTAATTTAGACCACTTTGCAGAGCCTTGTTGTCACTTTGACTTTAAAGAGTCTCCTTCTGCTGATCAGTGTCATAAAAGCCAAATGAAATCCACTGTGATTCAATGCTGTATAATAATAAAGTGTGAAAACTTCCATGGAGTGAAGACTTTTGGCAGGCACCGCATCCAGATAGCCTGGGGCGCAGGTCATGTACCAACTCTGGAGGGCATGCCAGTCCATCACAGATCCCACATCCACACTCAGTGGCTCCTTACAGTCACCGATCAAACCACAGATCCTGGGACCTACAAAGCCACTGAGCCATCTGGAGTGTCTAGTCATTCTTTCATAAAATCAAATTTCACTTTCCAACTCTTTCGATTGAAGGAAGGGTGTATAGAATTTGGGAATTATATGTTAGGATGGCATAGTGTTAGACATTTTATTGTGAAAACTAATACAGGCATGAAGTGATATGGCTACCAAATCCAAAACATTTTATAGATGCTGAAATGTGGCAGACAAAATATATTTTGTAAATTGCCAAAAAAATATGGGTGGTTGGACATAAAAAAATATGTACAGCCAACTGATTAAATGCCTTTCCAGAGCTTCTTCACTATTAATCATTCCTAGCCAGGGAGGGATAGTGTTGCATTGAAGTGATCTGCCAAATATATTTAATTAATGTAATTTAAAATATATAATAGCATTTATCAGAATATTCAGTATTATTCATCAGGGTGGCATAATATAATTAATGTAATTTTAAATATGTAATAGAGTCTATAAGAATATTTTATACCATTTTTCAGGGTGGTATTATATGACGAGCAATGTTAAAAACGTATCCATAGTGGTCACTGAGTTCTGAAGGTGATTGACCGCTAGTGGTGGGATGCTCAGGATCAAGGCCCAATGATAAAAGGCCAACACGATTCATATTTCTTTTGTTTTTGGCCCAAAAATGCAGGGCATGCTGTTTTCAGACTTGTTGTGGTGCCACTTGGGATGTGATGCCTGTGCGCGCTCGTCTGTGGGCGTGTGGAGGAGTGCTGCATCTTGAGGCGTTTTCACCTACGACTTGCACTTGGAGATTTCCATTTGCTTATCAAAAACATTGCGCTGTCTAAGCAAGAGGGGAATGTACTTTGCCTCCTTCTCAGTGTGCAACACATACTTCGAGTTTTCGAGGGCACCTAATATGCTCAGTACGCGCAACCTCAAACACACCCGGAGGCATAAAATCTTTCATGCTTTCTTTTGAAAATTCCATACTTTTCATCTCAAATTTCAGTGGGATTAGCCTTCTTGGTTCCCGATGTCGAAGCTGAAAAGCTGAAAATAATGTGCCAGCAGGCCTATAACTGCTTCAGCTAGAGTCATCTCTAGTGCTTTTATAATGCAGAGACCAAATGTAATAATGCACTCCGTTACTCCTGTCCCTGTTCGCCTAATGATCTACCAGCCTGCCTTTTATCCTAAAACACAGTGCAATTTTTCTTGTTAAGAGCTATGTTGATGAGTCTCTTGGCCAATTGCCTGTAGGCTTTCCTAAGATCAAGGCTGTGGACCGCACTTAAGCAACATTTTATGTCACCCAAGATACAGATGCAATTCCTGTACCTCATGTTCACCGTGGAAAAAGGGTTGTATTAACTAAAGCCTGTTTGCAGATATTTGTAAGTGTGTTATATCTAGAGGGACAGTCGACTCGCTCTCTCTTTCTACTCTCTAGTCATCCTGTAGAAAATCTTTCTAAAATAGTAGTTAATTCATAATGGACAGCAGGGTGGCACAGTGCTTAGGGCTGTCACCTCACAGAACCAAATGACTGGGATTCAGGCACACAAACTGTCTAGGTGGACTTGTGGGGTCTCTACATGTCCGTGCAGTGTTTCCTGAGTGTATTCTGTCGATTGTAACATTAATGTGCTTATTTGTGCACATAACATTCCCTTGATAAAACTCCTCTTTATTCTGGCTTTCCTGAGTTTTTGTTTTTTTTGGGGGGCATGGAGGTGGCTTGTGCAGATGTTTTGTACTTGCGCATATTTTGCCCGGGTGCAGTAACAGCAGCACCACAAAAAAGGCATTGTTCATAATAAAGCATTGTTCATAATGGCTCTCAGCTTTGTCTTTTTTCTCTCCTTCACCACTACCTCCAGCAGGCCAAGCGTTTGTCCCACAACTGAATCTGCCTTCTAAATTGGCTTGATGATTCAGCGGTCTTCTCTTGAAGTGATGTTAACAGCCCAGTGAGGCACAGCCTAGAAAATTGCACTGGACATCACAGAGTTGCACAACATGTCAAGAATGTCATCACCCGCATTAAAGGAACAGTAGCACAAAACAACAACAACAACAACATTTATTTATATAGCACATTTTCATACAAAAAGTAGCTCAAAGTGCTTTACATAATGAAGAAAAGAAGAATAAAAGACAAATAAGAAATTAAAATAAGACAACCTTAGTTAACATAAAAAGGAGTAAGGTCCGATGGCCAGGGTGGACAGAAAAAACAAAAAAAAACTCCAGAAGGCTGGAGAAAAAAATAAAAACTGCAAAATGAAAGGATGGATGAATGAAACAAATTATTTAACAGAACTGGTGTGCTGTTCAGGACTTGTTGCAATGCTACTCATAACATATTTTGGATTTTTTTTTGCCATTTTCTTCTTGTTTTTTTTTTCTTTCTACACAGTCTGCTTTGTCACTACACTCTTTTAAATTTTTTTTATTCTTTAGAATGTTTGCATTTACATTATCTGATATAAAGCAAACTATATTACCTCAAGGAAAACACTAATTTGAAAACAAACATGTTAGGATTTCTAGGACTGTCCAAAATCTGTAGAATTTCACTAATCACTGAGCCATTAGGCCCATTACTGTTATTATTATTAGTAGTAGTAGTAGCAGCAGCAAAGAGTAAAGAGAAGTAAAGAGTAGTAAAGAGTGCAAAGGGAATTGTCTGCAACTTAACATTGGCAAAGACAAGGAATTGGGTATAGACTTTATCACAATAAAGAGCCTCTATGTCTGGTCACTACTGAAGGAGTGGATGTAGATGTGGTCCACTTCTACAAGCACTTGGGGGTCCACATTAATGACAGGTTGGATTGGTCTCAGAACACAGCACAGAGGAACTATATCAGAAAGGGCAGAGTACGCTCTTCTTCCTTAGGGGACTGTGTTACTTTAATGTGACATCCTTCATATTTTCTACATCTCTGTGATGGCCAGTGTGATTTTTTCCACTGTGGTGTGCTGGGCTGGTAACATCACCTCAAGAGAGGCCCACTGAATCAACAAGCTCAGCTATGGGAAACACTGTGAACCCTCTGGAGGTCGTAGAAAAGGAGAGAATTAAAACAAAACTGAGTGAACAACTCTGCACATCATCTTCCCAACACAGTAACACTGAGGACTTTCAAATAATGGATTATTCAGCAGAAGTGGGTCAAGAAAAACTACATGGGCTCCTATCTACCAAATGCAATATGTCTGCACAAGGCCTCACTGGGACTGGGACTAGGACTGGGACTACCAAGTCAGGGGGGTTCTTTCTTTTTCATTTTTTTTTGCTTTTTAGTTACTCTTTTGTGTTTTCCAACTATCTATCTATCTATCTATCTATCTATCTATCTATCTATCTATCTATCTATCTATCTATCTATCTATCTATCTATCTATCTATCTATCTATCTATCTATCTATCTATCTATCTATCTATCTATCTATCTATCTATCTATCTATCTATCTATCTATCTATCTATCTATCTATCTATCTATCTATCTATCTATCTATCAGTAGCAGTAGTGATAGTAGTGATCGTAGTGTTATGTTTCAGGCAGGGTTACATCCAGCTCCATCAAAGGACTGCCCTCAGCCATTACCCACAGTCTCTGTTGGTTCATTGAATGCATTGGCACTGATGATTTTTTCAATTTTATTTTTTTATGCTTGTGTTAGTTTCTGATTTATTTTACCTCTCCTTGCCCTGTTTTTGACTATTTGTTAGATTTGTGTATTGGGACACTGAATCCAACTGAGGGTATATGTTCCCTGGAAATACATTCATTAGACATTGCAGCTTTTACTAAACTAAAATTAGCATTGCCATTCCACATAACCTATATATATAGTGTGCATTTATGGGGTACCTGCAGTCAGCTCCTGCCACCTTGACAGAGTGCGGGTGCCATGTTTTCTAGGTACAGGCAGGAGTGATACAGTGCATCCGGAAAGTATTCACAGCGCATCACTTTTTCCACATTTTGTTATGTTACAGCCTTATTCCAAAATGGATTAAATTCATTTTTTTCCTCAGAATTCTACACACAACACCCCATAATGACAACGTGAAAAAAAGTTTACTTGAGATTTTTGCAAATTTACTAAAAATAAAAAAATTGAGAAATCACATGTACATAAGTATTCACAGCCTTTGCCATGAAGCTCAAAATTGAGCTCAGGTGCATCCTGTTTCCCCTGATCATCCTTGAGATGTTTCTGCAGCTTAATTGGAGTCCACCGGTGGTAAATTCAGTTGATTGGACATGATTTGGAAAAGCTCACACCTGTCTATATAAGGTCCCACAGTTGACAGTTCATGTCAGAGCACAAACCAAGCATGAAGTCAAAGGAATTGTCTGTAGACCTCTGAGACAGGATTGTCTCGAGGCACAAATCTGGGGAAGGTTACAGAAAAAATTCTGCTGCTTTGAAGGTCCCAATGAGCACAGTGGCCTCCATCATCCGTAAGTGGAAGAAGTTCGAAACCACCAGGACTCTTCCTAGAGCTGGCCGACCATCTAAACTGAGCGATCGGGGGAGAAGGGCCTTAGTCAGGGAGGTGGCCAACAACCCGATGGTCACTTTGTCAGAGCTCCAGAGGTCCTCTGTGGAGAGAAGAGAACCTTCCAGAACGACAACCATCTCTGCAGCAATCCACCAATCAGGCCTGTATGGTAGAGTGGCCAGACGGTAGCCACTCCTTAGTAAACGGCACATGGCAGCCTGCCTGGAGTTTGCCAAAAGGCACCTGAAGGACTCTCAGACCATGAGAAAGAAAATTCTCTGGTCTGATGTGACAAAGATTGAACTCTTTGGTGTGAATGCCAGGCGTCACGTTTGAAGGAAACCAGGCACCGCTCATCACCAGGCCAATACCATCCCTACTGTGAAGCATGGTGGTGGCAGCATCATGCTGTGGGGATGTTTTTCAGCGGCAGGGACTGGGAGACTAGTCAGGATAAAGGGAAAGATGACTGCAGCAATGTACAGAGACATCCTGGATGAAAACCTGCTCCAGAGCGCTGTTGACCTCAGACTGGGGCGACAGTTCATCATTCACCTGATGGAGCTTGAGAGGTGCTGCAAAGAGGAATGGGCGAAACTGGCCAAAGATAGGTGTGCCAAGCTTGTGGCATCACATTCAACAAGACTTGAGGCTGTAATTGCTGCCAAAGGTGCATCGACAAAGTATTGAGCAAAGGCTGTGAATACTTATGTACATGAGATTTCTCAGTTTTTTTATTTTTAAAAAATTTGCATTTCATTAAGAAGAAGATGTCGCTGTCCATGTGTGCCAGTTTCTTCCACCGGGTCTTCAGTTCCATGTAGTAGCGGTACATTTCGGTGTCTTGTATATCTGTAGTACTAGGGTGTTGTACCGTGTTAGCCATTATGAATGTAGAGAAAAGCCAAGCAAAATGACACCTTTTATTGGCTAACTAAAAAGATTACAATATGCAAGCTTTCGAGGCAACTCAGGCATCTTGCCTGAAGAAGGGGCCTGAGTTGCCTCGAAAGCTTGCATATTGTAATCTTTTTAGTTAGCCAATAAAGGTGTCATTTTGCTTGGCTTTTCTCTACATTCATAACGGCTAACACGGTACAACACCCTAGTACTAATAAATTTGCAAAAACATCAAGTAAACTTTTTTCACGTTGTCATTATGGGGTGTTGTGTGTAGAATTCTGAGGAAAAAAATGAATTTAATCCATTTTGGAATAAGGCTGTGACGTAACAAAATGTGGAAAAAGTGATGCGCTGTGAATACTTTCCGGATGCGCTGTATCTTCCATCCATCTCTCCATAGGTGAGCTCAAGTTTTCAGAGCAGTTTCTATTCTATAGAGCTTTTATACTTGTCTCACAGTCTTTGGTTCCATAAACATGTAATTTCCAAACGTGCTATACAATCTTTTGCTGGCATAAATCAATTTTAAATAACACACAGTAACTTTTGACCATAAACTGACAGTCAAACCAAGGGGTACAGCTGCTCTCCTTTAAAAGCCTGCCTGAGTTGCCTTCACTTGTCTCTTCCCCTTCTCAGTTTTGCCTTCTCTCTGTCAGTTTACTTGTATGACTAAAATGATTTTACCCTGTCAGCTAGAATGCATGTTTTAAATGTTTCAGCTGTGTCTTTCCATGACCTCAGTTATTTACTAAAAGAATGTAATATGAATAAATACTCACAGACCACAGTGGCACAATTCAAACCTTTGGCTACAGACACCATTTGCCTTGAATTGCCTTGTTGTTTCAGGCAACTCCATTGGCCTCTTGTGCTCCTCGGAGCTTATTTTATACTACAGAGCATTTTTGCAAAAATAAGTCTTTTTTTATTTATAAAAATTCTGCATTTGCCCTCTTTGTCACTAAATAGGGCTTGACAGTGTTCCCCCCTCTAGCAGATATTTTGAGTCTTTTTTGGGACATGTTGTGTTAAGGAACCCTAGAGTTCACGACAAGCAGTAGTAATTTATTTGTATGTTTGTTTGTTTGTTTGTTTTAAAAATATTGGAAGGCTTTGTGGTTAGTGCTTCTTCCCTTGCACAAATTAGTTTTGTCCATGATAATTTTCTTGCACCCATCTTTGTGGCTCTGAATTGCACCCAAACAGCACCCACGTGTTTTGGCTCGTCAGGAAACAGATAAATAATTTTTTGAGTCGAACCTAGAGATGCTTGCAAAAGGCAAAAAAAAAAAAAATAAATAAAATGTAAATGAAACAACCGAAACCCAGATGAGGATCCAAACTTACAGTAGGTAAGAAGTCAAAACCAGGCAAGACATGAATATTAATAACAAAGAGAGATTTCCTTTTGGAGTTTAAAGGATTTATCCGCAGACTGGATAATACATGGTGCAGACACCGACCTTTTATCAACTCGTGTTGATGAACCCAAGGTTACGAACCCGGAGACCACGCCCCTAGAAACGTGTGATGTGACCCTGACAACAGTTACGCAAAATGGAGTCTAATACAGAAAAAGGCCAGTAGATCCTAAAATTCGTCCCTGATCATGATAGCACGTGAGACTCTTAGGAGACTCTTGACTGGCCTGCAGTGAGTTTGCTCAAGCAATGAACTTCCTCGGCTCCTTCCATACACGATATGCCCTGTCCTCAAAATGGATGAAGGGATTTTGAGGATGAATGAATATAATTAACATTAATGTTTGTTTGAAATGACCTAAATTACTTAAAGGGCAGTAATATTCTTTAACAGGATAAAGATCTCAAATTGTAATGATAAAATCTGAAAAGATACATTTTGATGTCCTGGCTAAAAAGAATAACAAAAATTCTCTTTTTTTTTTTTAACAAATAACAACTTTAAACTTGCAGTACATTCTTAAAGCAAAAGAAGAAGAAGAAAAGTGAAAAACAAACAGTAAGCATCAGAGAGTCGTACTGGCTACAATAGCTGGTACACGTGGTACTCAGCACCCTGGGATGCTTAAAGCTATGGAAGCCCATCTACTGCTAGAGGACCAGCCTTCATCCTCATCATTGTTAAGATGTGTCCATTGAATGTTCTTCTTTCTGTATGTGGAAACTGAAGAAAAGTCAGAAGGATTCAGTTGTAGATGTGTGAAACACCAACTGAGAGGCATTTCAAAGGCATGTATGTTTGTCTTTCAAGTGCCTGAGCTGTGTGGGTGGTGCAGGAGAAGCGGGACTCCAGCATTGTAGTGAAAAGTCGGGTCTTTAAGGAGGCAGTAAGGATTGATTTGCTTTTCAGCCCTTGTCTTTTTCATAAAAATATGTGTGTGTATGTGTGTGTGTGTGTTTGGTTTCTCTGCCTGAGTTGTTATTATCTTTTGGGACCATGGGCAGTGAACTCATGAGGGCCAGTACTGTGTGCAGCTGAGATGTAAGTATCAAAAGCATTCCTGATAAGCGCACAGCTCTTTGAACAGTCTGGTATCTTTTTAATGAGCAGTAAAACCATAAAAGGGTGGAGAGCTTTGTCTCCAGAGTGACTCCACTTTATCCTGCAGTGCTGAGTCTTTGTCAGTCCTGTCAGCTGGTTCAGGCATTTATTGAGTGATGCCTAGAGTACATCCACTCGACACATTTTGTAGTTACTGCATTTGCTTGTCTTCCTACTACATGAGACTTTAATTGCTGTTGTTTCACCTCATGCAGGGTCTGCTTGACATTGTAAGCTGTGCATATATAGAAGCAACTGGACAAACAGGGATCCCTTACCAGCTAAGCATCGTGGCTGTCAATATTCTGACACTTTTGCTGTGTCTTCCTTTGCCTGACTTACTGTAGTTACAATATGAGAACACTCTAGACCAGGGGTAGGCAACGTCGGACCTGGAGAGCCGCAGTATGTGCAGGTTTTTGTTCCAACCTAGTTCCTTAACGAGTACTCAATTATTGCTGATGAAGTACATATTGTTTAAGTGACATTTTCATGCTTCATTTTAGTGGTCTCGCTTGTTAAGGTTCTCCAACCTTAATTGCTTATTTCAATCTTAAACTGCTGCATTCAGTGTTTTAATTGCTCCTTATTAGCAATAAGATGTAAAAGACAAAGCAGCCAGCAGTTCTCCAGCTAGCTTTTTTCCCCCAATTACATCTGTGTGTGTTCATCATGTACTGTTTGATTTAATAAAACACTTAATAGAAAAATGTGACAGACTGAAAATGATCTGATTTAGGCTTCAAATCATTTGGATGATATCCTTGGAAAGGAAAAAAATCTACGATATAAGAGCCTTACATTGCACAGACTAACAAGCCATAAAATTAAATAAGGTCTGAGATTGGCAATGATTGGTTTCTAATTAAGCAATTGGGTTGGAATGAAAACCTGTAGCCACTGCGGCTCACCAGGACCGACATTGCCTACCCCTGCTCTAGACGAGAACAGGCCATTCAATCCAACAAAGCTTGCCAGTCCAATCCACTTATTTCTTCCAAAAAAACATGAACTCGAGTTTTGAAAGTCCCTAAAGTCTTACTGTCTACCACACTACTTGGTAGCTTATTCCAAGTGTCTATCGTTCTTTGTGTAAAGAACTTCCTAATGCTTGTGTGAAATTTACCCATAACAAGTTTCCAACTGTGTCCAACTTATTTTAAAGTCAAAGTCTTGATTCACTAAACTAACTCTCTTCATAATTTTAAACACTTCAGTCATGTCTCCTCTTAATCTTCTTTTACCTAAACTGAAAAGGCTTTTAATCTTTCTTCATAATTCATCCCCTGTAGCTCTGAACTCAGCCCAGTCACTCTTCTCTGGACTTCTTCTTGTGCTGTTATGTCGTTTTTGTAGTCTGGAGACCAAAACTGCACACAGAACTCCAGATGAGACCTCACCAGTGTGTTAGAAAGCTTGAGCAGAACCATCTTGGGCTTGTACTCCACATATCATGATGCTATATAACATAACATTCTGTTTGTCTACTGAACACTGTCGGGAAGTCGATAGCTTAGTGTCCACTATGACCGCTAAATCCTTCTCATAAGGCAGGGGTGGGCAAAGTCATTCCTGGATTGCTTAATTAGAAAACAATCCTTGCCAATAATTACATTTCATGGCTTGTTAGTGCTTTAACTCTGCTATGTCAAGTCATTCTTATATCCTAGATTTTATCTCCATTCTAAGGATATTATCCAAATACTTTGAAGTGTAAAACGGATGGGTAATTCTCAGTCCTTCACTTTTTTCTCTTCTCTTTCCTTCCAAGTATTTAATTAAACCAAATAGTGCACGATAAATACACACAGGTGTAAAGGGTAACAAGCAAAATGGAGAACTGCTGGTTTCTTTTGTCATTAGCATCTTATTGCTAATAAGGAGCAATTAAAAACTGAGAATGCAGCTGTTTAAGACTTAAATAAGCAATAAGGGTTCAAAATCTTAACGAGGGAGATAACTAAAATGAAGCAGAAGTGTTACTTGAGCAATAAGTGCTTCTTATTAAGCAATTGGTTGGAACAAAAACCTGCAGCCACTGCGGCCCTCCAGGAATGACTTTGCCCACCCCTGTCATAGGGTGTACTCTTGATTTTCCAAACATCCATTGTGTATTCAAACCTAACATATTTACTTCCTATGTGTAACACTACATTTACTGATATTCTGCGGTGGGCTGGTGCCTTGCCCAGGTTTGTTCCCTGCCTTGTGCCCTGTGTTGGCTGGGATTGGCTCCAGCAGACCCCCGTGACCCTGTACTTAGGATGTAGCGGGCTGGATAATGGATGGATGGATGGATGGATTTACTGATATTAAATTTCATCTGCCACAAATCTGCCCAAGCCTATATGCTGTCCAAGTCCTTCTGTAATGATATAATGGATTCTAAATTATCTGCTAATCTACCTATCATCAGCAAACTTAACCAGCTTGTCACTTATATTCCTATCTAAATCATTTATATATATATTAAAAATAGCAGCAGCCCTAGCACTGACCCACTCAGTGCACTCCACTCTTAACATCAGCCAATTCTGATTCTGTTCCTTGCACCATCACCCTCTGCTTCATTTGTCTGAGCCAATTCTGCACCCATCTAAAAACATCACCCTGAACTCCGACTTCTTTCAGTTTGATGCCCAACCTCTCATGTGGCACCTCATCAAATGCTTTCTGAAAGTCAAGATAAATAATATCATAAGCTCCACTTTGATCGTATCCTTTTGTTGCCTCTTCATAGAATTCCAGCATGTTAGTAAAACATGATCTCCCTCTTCTGAACCCATGCTGACTGTTCAGTAAATTCATGTCCTTGCCAGGTGTTCCTCGATCTTATCCTTAATAATTCCTTCCATTAATTTTCCTGTGATACATATTAAGCTTACTGGCCTATAGTTGCTTGGATCTTCTCTGTCACCCTTTTTATATAATGAGATGATATTTGCCATTTTCCAGTCCTTCGGAATCTCACCAGTGATCAATGATTTCCTGAAAATATTTGTCAAGGATTTATATATGTACTCGCTAGCCTCCTTAAGAACTCGAGGGTAACTATATAACCTAACGTTCTGTTTTCTTAATGGCTTCTGAACATGCCTGGCAGTTGATAGTGACGAGTCCATTAAGATTCCTGAACTTTTCTCATAAGGTGTATTTTCAGACCCCCCCCCATTGTGTATTCAAATGTACAAGTAAAGCATAGTAGAAGATGCGCCCGAGTCTACTTTTTATCATTTTCAGTGTACACAATTTTGGTTTGCGTATTTTAAATAGACCTAATCACATAATAAAGACTGTGCAATAAATAATTATGACAACTGTATAGTAGCTCAATACATCTATCACTAAGATACATGAAGTTACCCACAACCATAAAGTTACCTACTTTTTCATCTTCCACTTATTCACAACTGCTCATTGGCTTGTAACCATCATTTTACTCCATGGTTGTCCCATTAAAAAGACTTTATCTTCTCTGTGTATGTATTTTATAGCTTGATTACTTCTCTGCTATGCTGTTTAGTTTATGCAAAATCCAAGAAAGAACTGACGGTGGACTGTTAGTAAGGTGGGATCCCTTCACACACTCTTAACAACGCCACATCGAAAAAAATATGACTTTTACAAATACATTGAAAATGGTTTACCTGATCAGAACTTATTAACCTCCTTGTCTTTAACCCCAAATGCGACTCGGGCTTGGAATTCTCTGTAATTACAGTTAAGCTCGAGTTGGACTCTGGGTGATGTTTAGTGATCCACTTTACAGTGTTAAGCCTGAATAACTCTTGGAATGATATTCTGCTGCCATCTAGTGGATAAAACAATATTATGCTGCAACAAATCATGAATATTTCTACGCATTTTGCCACTGTAAGGTGTAAGCCATTTCTAAATGGGGATGGTAATCTGTTGATATTAGCAGTTCATTAAAGCACCTGTGTTACGTGCTCACCTTCATTAGCACATGCTTTCTTTTGTTTAAGGTAAAGTGCACACTGAAACCAATCTTCTTGGCCCACAGAAACGTTTATCTGCTTAGAGCTGCCAACACTCTTTCTCTGGAAATGAGGACATTTGGGTCAAAAAAATGACGACTTTTGAGGACGCCATAATACGCCTCTATAGTGTCTTATGTTTGTTTTTTAAAATGATATAAACCTTTAGTAGCAGTTTATCACTATAACTATGATATGATGGCCACAATCACAGTCACTGGCACCACTGTTCATCCCTTTGTGTGAAAGTCTATTCTTGGCCTGCCCTAAAGTCCCTAGCCCTCCATCCTTGACTAGCCTACTCATACGCCTCCCCAATATATTGGTATCCCTTCTTTTCAAATGTAAGCCACAACAGAGGAAAAAGTGCCATCTTTTCAAGAAAGAGACTCAACCTATACCTTTCAATCCTATTCCAAAGTCTGGGCCATGCATTCAATGTTTGAATGTCCTCAGTCTTACCAGGATTGCTATGTGGCACAGGAAGATCTTCAGAGACTTCCTAGTCAATTCTATACCTCTGCTTGGCACGTAAATCTTTTAGTTTTGACTGCTGGCCTGCCTTTATGTCATTTGTTCCAACATGGACAATGACCTTTGGATCCACCCCCACTCGGCTAAGAACCCAAGAGCCCCCAACTGTGGGCCCAGAAGACAATACACCTTACTAGAGTGTCTGCTCCTGGACCGAACCTTTATTTCAGTACCTCTACAGACTAAGTCCACCTCTATCACTACGTGTGTCTCTTTTTGTGGACATGTATTGACATGACCCTTTTGTTCCTCATACCGTCTACCACCTCAGAGTTTTCAGAGTCACCATCCAGCTCTTCAAAGTCCTGAAAATTGTTTGACATTTCCAATTCTGGGGGTGATGCCAGAGAACAGAGTGTATTCTTTATTTGCACCTACTCGACCCACTTAGCTCTTCCTCAACTTAAGAAGGATGGACTCGTCCAAGCTACACTACTAAAGCTCCAACACCAAACAGAACTTGAATTATATTGGCCACATTATCAAAATTGGCAACAGCATCAGCTCCCTTTTATTAAAGTGTAAATTATTCAAAATACATTATATTTAAAAAATAGATATTGGTTTAAATTAACTTTTGTAGTGTTTTAACACCTGTAATATGTTCATCGCTTGAATGCCTATGTCTTAATTTCTCATTACTTTTCCCTTTCTCCTGATTGCCTACCTAGGTGACTGTTTACCTAACATGATGCCCTTTTAAAGCTTTTTTAGTTTCACACCCGGTGCTGTGTTTAAAGAATATGTTCTTAGTTATGAATAAATGCTTGTGCTCACGGTCTTCCCATATAACCGCCATGTTGTACTTTATCTAAAGATTATTTTTACACTTGAATTCATTCTCACTAAGGTAACGTGCAGCTTTTTTAGTCCTTAGAGTGCTTTATTTTCTTGCTATCCTAATGTTTCTTACCGCTTGCGCTCTTCCAAAATTTGAACCAAATTCCCTTTTCAGGATAAAGGTAAATAATAATAAAAAAAAATTCAGAGGTGCTTTGGTCTGGGCAAACAGAACAGAACCTCTAGCAGGGACGTGCGGTCAGGGGAGGCAGATGAGGCAGAGCCTCACCTGTCATCATGAAAAGTAAAAAAAATAATGATAACATAAAGTAAATTTCTCCACTGGTATGTGCTATAAATTTTTTTCTGTATGATTTCAATAATTGTGATAATTTTGTAGTCAAAATCGCTGAATTGGCACATTTCCTGTTCAAATAGAGGAGAGAAACGCAAGGAGCAGTAGCAACGAGCCTCACCTGACCTCGGACTGCGCTCTCCCTCACATACTGGGTTGATGCATGCAGTTGGCGTGTGCCTGTTGCTGTCTCTCTGTGTATGTCGCCAATATAACGTTTGCAGATACATTTGTTATACACCCTGACTTTCCACAGTCTTGCTGATATCTTTAATTGAATGTGTGTGACATATTTAATCTTGCTGATCAGAAATAAAACCACAGTGAGAAGGCACAAGGTGAGGCAGACAGTACTGTGCCACCCTGAAGGAGGCAGATGTGAGCCCAGCAGGTGGTTGTTGCTGCTGTTCTTCTATACAGAGGCTCTATAAATTAGCGATATCAGAAAGTCAAATGCACTGCAGCGGTCCGTTTATTTTTATTTTCTTTTCAGACTGACTGCCATAATACAAGGTTAAGATTTTTAAAACTAAAGGAAAATAAGGAGGGACTTTTACAAGAAATTGATGGAGATTTTCATGCATAAGGATAGACGCATGGATGGTTTTCAATTTTATAAAAAAAAACTGGGATCAGACTAAAACAATACAATATTTAAAAACAAAAATTTGAACATAAATAAAATATTCTTTTGTTTTTCTTGTTATCCTTTTGTTGAACAGTCTCTATTAAAATTGATTAAAGCATCAGAATAAAAAGCTTTTTTAAAATAAAATACTAAATATTTCAATTAGCGCTTTGAGTACTGAGAAAAGCGCTATATAAATGTAATGAATTATTATTATTATAATTAAGGTCAAAAGTTTTTTTGTATATCACTCAATACTTTTATTTATATTTAATGAGCATGAATTGTGGAATTCCATTGGCAAATTTAGAACACATAGAGGGTGCAGAGCAAATGCGCTCCCTCCGCTCTCCAGCGGCGCAATAAATGTACCGTTCTTTCTTAGCCAAATATGTGCCTTACCTATGTGTGTGTAAAGAATGCTGATGAGATGTGAAACATAAACAATGTGCATGCTGCCAACTGATAGTCAATAAGCTATTATTTAGGGTTCATATATTTGTAAATCTGACTCTGAAGGACTCAGTGCCTCACCAGCCATGAACATCACCGCACGTAACTGACCTCTAGGCTGCTGTGACCCTCTTTATTTTCCTTGATCTTTGTCTTGCGTCTGATTTAAGTGCGAATATTACATACTGTGGTTTAATGCAGTATCAATTCGGGAGAAAAAAAAGTTATGTGTTATGCGTTATTAATAAATCCTATTGGAATCAGCGTCCTGTGCCTTTATTGGACCCATGCCACGTCTCAGCCTGTTGCGTTCGGGAGTGTGTGACCTGTAACCCGTAGTGCGCGGTAAACCATTGGCCCATGAGCGCATGACACTATCCTGTGATACTGCCCCATGCCACTGTCTCGAGCTTGTTCCGTGTGTGCGTGCCAGTGACTGGTCAGGGTGTGATACTGAGTAGTGCGTGCCACTGTCCGATGCGAGCGTACCCTTGGCACGTGATGATGTCACACTAACAGTACATCCGCACTCTAACTGCTGCTGCCCACTTTGCTCTTCCCACAAGAGCATGTTTGTCAAATGCAGCGGTTTGACATTTTTTTTTGATAAATTTCCAGTTTAAATGATTTCTTGATGTTTTCTTTTGTTTAAAGTGAAGGCAAACAGAGAGGGAGAGAGAGAGAGAGATACATCACTCCGCCAAGTTTGAAGAAACAAAGGGCAAAGCAAAGCCTAAGAGACAGCCAATTATACTTTCAGTCGCTTTAAAGAAAATAGCAAATATAGAGGAGTATTCGACTCACTGTAAATATTGAATTGTAATAAAAGTGAAACTGCCTGCTTTATGCTGAAATTACCTATTGATATTGTTAGGATGTTCAAAGATGAAACTTTGAACTCGTTTTTTTTCTTTCTGAAAACATCTTTTAAAAATGTAGGATGTGTTTCAAATTATGAAGCTTTCCAGAAGACCTTGACACCATTTGTCATGGGGTGTTAGTTAAATTTTATTTTTCACATATTTAAAACACTGAAAGCCTCTGCTGTAATATTTAATATTTAGGTGTAATAACCTTCACTGTCAGTAGCAGTACAGTAGTAATGACAGTAGCATCATCACATTTTTGTATATAGCATGAAATTGTCTAAATCACTAATCATGTGGCAGCAGTGCAGTACATAAAATCAGGCAGGTACAGTTCAGGAGCTTCAGTTACTGAAAGCCTTAAATAATTCAGATTTAATATTTAGAGGTAATGACCATCACTGTCATCTAGTAGCAGTAGTAGAACAGTAGTAATGACAGTAGTACTGTCACATATTGTATATACCATGCAGTTATCTAATTAGCCAATCATGTGGCAGCAGCACAATGCAGAAAGTCATGCAGATACAGGTCAGGAGATTCAGTTAATGGTTACTTCAAACACCACAATGAGGTGACAATATCCATCCATCCATCCATTTTCCAACCTGCTGAATCCGAACACAGGGTCACGGGGGTCTACTGGAGCCAATCCCAGCCAACACAGGGCACAAGGCAGGAACCAATCCCGGGCAGGATGCCAACCCACCGCAGGAGGTGACAATAATATAACCTAAGTAATTTCAACCACATGATGGTGTCAGATGGGCTGCTATGGGTATTCCTGTGCCTGCTGATCTCCTCTTGCAGTGGGGGAAATAAGTATTTGATCGCCTGCTGAATTTGTAAGTTTGCTCACTTACAAAGAAATGAACAGTCTCTAATGTTTATGATAGTTTCATTTTAATGGAAAGAGACAGAATATCAACCAAAAATCCAGAAAAAACACATTACACGAAAGTTATAAATTGATTTGCATGTCATTGAGAGAAATAAGTATTTGATGCCCTACAGCCCAGCCAGAATTCTGGCTCCTGCAGATTGGCTGTTTGCCCATGTGGCACACAAATTACAATCAATCAACTAATCAATCAATCAATCAATCAATCAATCAATCAATCAATCACAGATACTCCTGATCTCAACTTGTTATGTATTGTCACAAACTCGAGACAGAGTCATATAAAGGTTTGGGACAGCCACCCGTATAATTTGGTTTCCTGGCTGCAAAGTTGCTTTCTCATAATAACACAGCACTGATGTGCACAAAATCGAGTCCAAACAGAACTGAGGGAATAGGGAAAAGGTGCAGGCTTTTAAAGGGGAAGACAGGAAGTGAGATCATAGGGATCGGGCTCATGTTCTTCAGCCATTGGTTCAAGCCCGGACGTAACATCACAGGGGCTGGAGCTGGTAAGGTTTCCTTCCATAGGCTCGGTCCCGGAAGTGACGTCAAGGGAGCCAAGTGGAATCTCCCGTGAATGGTCTACAGGAAAGGGAGAAAAAGAGTCAGTGCACTCTGCCACATCCCGGCATGCCTCGGAACTGCCCTTACTCAAGCCCTTTAGCTGCCTCCCATGTGCACGTGTTTATATTATATAAAGCACACCTGTCCACAGACTCAATTTCTTCCATTCCAACCTCTCCACCACCGTGGGCAACACCAAAGAGCTGTCAAAGGATGTCAGGGACAAGACCTGCACAAGGCTGGAATGGGCTACAAGACTATTAGCAAGAAGCTTGGCGAGGAGGTGACAACTGTTGGTGCAATTATTTGGAAATGGAAGAAATATAAAATGGCCATGAATCACCCTCTGGCTGGAGCTTTACTCAAGATCTTGCCTCATGGGGTGACGATGATTATGGGAAAGGTGAAGGATCAGCTCAAAACTACATGGGAGGAGCTTGTTAATTATCTGATGGCAGGTGGGACCACCACAGTCACCAAGAACACCACTGGTAACATACTACGTCATAATGGATTGAAATCATGCAGCACCCGCAAGGTCCCCCTGCTCAAAAAGGCACATGTACAGGCCTGTCTGAAGTTTGCCAGGGAACATCTAAATGATTCAGAGAAGGCTTGGGAGAAGGTGCTGTGGTCAGATGAGACTGTTCATCTCTTTGTAAGTGAGCAAACTTACAAATTCAGCCGGGGATCAAGTTATTATTTCCCCACTGTATGGACACGGCCATGTAAAGTGAATGCAAAATTGTAGGCTCCAGTGAAGAAAACAAAGTCCAAAATGGTGGGAAAATGATTTCATTGTCATGATGGTAGTAGAGCTTTTTTGCACAAGATATCACAGTTTTGCTTTTAAAATCCAACATGATGCATGTCAGAAAGTAGTGTGCCTTATATATCAACTCAGTGATGCATACAAGACCCCAGAATTCCCAGAATTGGCCAACAGTCATGAGAGTAGGGTGCAGTTTACCGAATATATCTCTAGGAATTGTATGCCTGTAGTCTGGTTAATCAGTCCGCCGAGCGGCATCATACTGAATTGATCGAGTGCATATTTCTGGCATTTATTCTACAATTACGCAGGTGACATCTTATTTCTTCTAAGCCACCAGGGCAAACTTTCAAGAGAAAAATGATGGTTGTTTTTTGTGACACCAATGGACTTGTTCATAAAAAAGTTTGGTCCCCATGGTCAGACTCTTAATCAGTGACATTACATTGAACTATAGGAAAGCATCAGGAAAAAATAAATATCAAGAGAAGTGATGCACCCCGGTGACGGTGACCACAGCAGTGCACCTGCACACGCCAGTCAAAGAGCTTTTGACTAAAAACGATGCGGTTGTTGTTTCACATTCCCTGCATTCACCTGATCTCACGCTCTGTGACTTTTGTTATTCCCAAAATTGAAATTGAGACTGAATTAAAGATTGGAAGAAATCACTGGAGTTTCTAGACATGGTAACAGAGGATGAGCACAGACAATGTTAACAGGAATCGGACAAGTGGATTGCATCACAAGAGGGTATTTTTAAAGGTGACGAAAAGGGAAGTGCTGAGAGTTTTATAATAGACTAGGGGGCTCTGCCCCCTGCTCGCTTCACTCGCCAACCTCCGAGTGGGTGCTACGCGATAGCCACTTTGTGGATCTGCCACTCCCGTATGGGGAAGCAGTTTGTTGTTATTTTCATGGGAATTGTTACATATGCATAATATAACTAACTATTTTACGTTGCAGCTAGTAATTAACCATAGTAAAAAATATTTAAATGTAATAAATTGAAAGAAAATTATGTTTCATGTTGCGTTAGAGGTATTCATTGCATTACAGGTTTTTGTTCTATTTGGCTTTGAAATTAACACGCAAATACTTTTTAAACTTACACTTTTGCTGTAACACTTTTTTGAATTAACCTTCCGTCACTATCACATTGAATTCTGATTCCATTTTAGACTTACATCATGACAACACAATGTATAACTGCCCATGAGTGAATGTCGTTTCTTTCTCTCTATTAAATAAACTGACTTTTTCGAATGTTTGTCCCTGTGGTTTGTTAATTGTCATAGCAAAAGCTATTCTAACGGGAAACTGTAAATGTTTAAATACGAATGGCATATCGATATCTCCTTTAGTGTCTAATGTTATCCGGAATATGTACTACATTACCTTTCTTGTCGCCTGTTAAAATTTTACATGTTAGAATTGTTTGACCAATTTTGAATACAACTAATCTTGTCCTACTGCATAGCCCATCACTCAGACATACATTACGCAATAACATTACGATACATTCTTCTTTCAAAAGTAATTCGGCCGGTGGAAGACCAGATGGTGTTAATGGTTGTAGATATTCTACGGGATATTGTAAGTTGATGTTTTCATCTGGGCGGCACGGTGGTGCAGTGGGTAGCGCTGCTGCCTTGCAGTTGGGGGACCTGGGTTCACATCCTGGGTCCTCCCTGTTCTCCCCGTGTCTGCGTGGGTTTCCTCCCACAGTCCAAAGACATGTAGGTTAGGTGGATTGGTGATTCTAAACTGGCCCGGGTGTGTTTGTGTGTGTCCTGCGGTGGGTTGGCACCCTGCCTGGGATTGGTTCCTGCCTTGTGCCCTGTGTTGGCTGGGATTGGCTCCAGCAGACCCCTGTGTTTGGATTCAAAATGGATGGATGTTTTCATCTTCCGCCAACACCAACAGTTTCAGTATCATCTATTGATACACATTTAACCAAATTGCCATGTAACCAATCGACAATTTTTGTGTTAATTCGTTTGACTTCATCGTTTCTCGGTGCTAGGATTGTCCGTGTACTCATTTCTTCTGTTAATAACCCTTCAGGATAAAATTCTTCAATATGATTTGAACATAATAAGTCTTCTTTTATTGGAAACTTAAAGTGAGGAAAACAAAAAAAATGTATAAGAGCTGAGAGTGCAAGAACTGTATCTGACAAAAGCATTCACACGAATGGGAGGTGAGAGGACCGTGGGCGTGGGCCGTAACCGAAAATGGTTGAGAAGAGGGTGAGACTTGAAAAAATCTCTTGGCAATAATATTGTCTCATCTCAAGATTTTCTTTTATAATAGAGAGAAAAGTTTTGTTAAACAATTCCAGGAATTTTTTGGGTGGCCCCTCGTAACTACTCACTTCATGGTATCTGAAGCTGTGCCATCTTCCTTTCTTTAAAACCCTCAGTTAATAATTGATATGAGTAAAACGCATGAAAGCTGGAGGGACAGACGTGTGCCTGCTTGCATTCTGCAGTAGTTCAAATGTCAGCCACTAGTTAGCTGGCTGGCAGACATCTATTGAATCATAATGTTAAGAATAAGAGTTTGAAAACAGCATAAAGTTGCAAAAAGGCAAACAAGTGTAAAATGATTGTGCTGTTTCAGTTGACTTGTCACATTTTTTTTAACACTTCTTTTTACAAAATTGCAAGCAAAGCACCCTTGTTAAATTCCGTAGCATATGAAAAATAATTAGCACTTCACCCCAGGCCATTATTTCTACCCAAACCAACTGTACTCTTTAGAAGAAATACCAATCCAATTTTCTCCATTGATTTTCTTTTGTGACCATTTGTAATATTTTAGCCTCATGAGCAAAGCCCTGAATGATCTAAAGTGGAGGCAAGTGAGAGCCGGTGTGGGTCGCCTCTCAATCTCACTCAGCGCCAGAGTAGAAATGATTCTTAATTATAAAGGACCTCTTTTTTTTTTTTTTTTTGTAAGCAAAGCCCTAAATCCCACTTTAGCCGTTTTTGCCACCTTTAACAATCAAACGGGGTCTGCTACTAATGATTTTGGGAAGTGGCAGCAATCCATTTAAGTGCGGTCATGAAAGAAGATTAATCCTTATAGTGCGCCTATAGATTAATGACTCTGGGGGGAGACTCTTGGCAGATTTTATACTAATTACATTTGGGTTAGCTTGCCTTGGAAAACCATCTCGGCCCTGCAGAACACACGTTGACTTCTTGCTAGTGCCAGCGGCTGGCATATATATAAAGGCTTGTTTCCTCACGGCTCTAATTTACCTTTTTTTGCCACTGGCAAAAAGTGAGAGGAGAGTTTTGTTATGGAGACGGTTGTGATAGCTGATGTCACATTTAGGATAAGGTGCTGTCCTCAAGTGTGCATTTTTTTCAACCTCTGAAACTGTTGTAAGTGCCAGGCAGGATTATCTGGCATCCAGCCTGGAAGAATAGGGGTACCCTTGCTGAGAAGCAAAGCTGAAATGGAAGGACAACAATAGACTGGCAACCCATCCAGGATGGGTATGGGACCCTTACCCAGATGGGATGTCAAAACAAAGGAGCAATGGGAGATGGCTCTATTTCTGGAATATGTTTGCTCCCAATCCGCTACATGGCAGCATTACAGGATCTCGGTAACCAAGTGGACACCTGGAGGCCGTGTCAGTACTAGGTTATTTTGCACCCTAAACCAAGCTTCTTAGTGCACCAACCTATGCTGCTGCCCCCTCCCATATATATGATCTGTGCCCTAGCTGAATGCCTGTATCACCTTATTGGTGGCATCAGCCCTGCCTAGAGGGCATGATGGGAGTTGTAGTGCAGTAAGTCAGCCCTGCTAGGTCCCATAGGTTATGCCAGGGTGAGGGGTATGGGGATTCATGATCCCTGTTTTTCCGGACTTCCACTTCATCCAGAAGTGCTTCCATTGGGCTATACCTTGGCATCGGAAGTGCTTCTGGGTCCAACATAGAATGAAGCCGTCCAGCCTCTTCTAGCGGAGTTAGAGTTGGTAGGAAGGTAGGCAACACTCACTGGAGGAAGGTGGATGGAGAGAGAAGGGAAGGAAGGATTATAAGTCTTTGGTGGTTTTATAATAAAAACTTGTGACTGTATTTGTGTTGCTTGTGTCCAGTGTTTGGGGCTCAGTGGTTACACTGTATATACATTGACTAGTCAGCATAGGTGACAGGAAGGACAGGCATTCTGGCCAGGAAAAAGGAAGAATTTCATACCCAGCCAGGATGGCATAATGGAAGGACCGGCAAACGGGCTCACCGGGAGCAGTTTACTCCCCTGCACAGTAGGTGGCAAACCCGATCAGGACACCCGCAGGGTGCTATGGGAGTTGGAGTCTTGAGGCGCAGCCAGAAGTGTGTCATAGGACTTAGACAGAAGGCCAGAAGCAGTTCCCAGGTCTGACTTAAAAGGAAGCCCACTGCCTCACTTAAAATGAGTCAGAGTCGGGAGGTGGTGGGCAATTCTCTTTTGGATGAGGAAGGTGGAATTATGATTGCTTTATTTTATGTTGTTCAGGAATGTCACGCCATGCAGAAGTGATTGTGTTGAGTCATTCTATCTATCTATCTATCTATCTATCTATCTATCTATCTATCTATCTATCTATCTATCTATCTATCTATCTATCTATCTATCTATCTATCTATCTATCTATCTATCTATCTATCTATCTATCTATCTATCTATCTATCTATCTATCTATCTATCTATCTATCTATCTATCTATTTGCTGCAAATGGAACAGCTATACAGTCCTGCTATGAATGTCCTTGTCCACTTCACCCCAAACATCCTTGTTAGGGTTGCGACCCGAGCTCTGCTGTCACGTTCCTGGAACCATTCGCTGATGATAGGTGCCTTGTAAAATCGTACATTAACATGTTGGAGTGTTTGTCTGAGTGAGAGTAAACTGTCTTGGCTAAAAGTTTTGAGAATAACACAAATATTAATTTTCAACAAAGTTTGCTGCCTCAGTTTTTAGGATGCCAATTCGCATTTACTCCAGAATGTTATGAAGAGTGATCAGATGAATTGCAATTAATTGCAAAGTCCCTCTTTGCCATGAAAATGAATGTAATCCCAAAAAACCCATTTCCAGTGCTGTTATGAAGAAGGCTTCAGGGCACCCAAGAAAGTCCAGCAAGCACCAGGACCGTCTCCTAAAGTTGATTTGGGGGCACCGCCAGTGTAGAGCTTGCTCAGGAATAGCAGCTGGCAGTTGAGGGAGGCGAAGACTTTTAGAGGATGGCCTGGTGTCAAGAAGGGCAGCAAAGAAGCCAAGAAAAACATCAGGGACAGACTGATATTTTGCAAAAGGTACTGAGGATTGGACTGCTGGGGGAATGTCATTTTCTTTGATGAATTCCCTTTCCGATTGTTTGGGCATCTGGAAAAAAAAGAAAAGGCGAGAGGCGCAGTCCTGTGTCATGCCAACAGTAAAGCATCCTGAGACCATTCATATCTGGGGTTCCTTCTCAGCCAAGGCCTTTGGGCTCACTCACAATTTTGCCTAAGAACACAGCTATGAATAAAGAATGGGACCAAAACATCCTCTGAGAGTAACTTCTACCATCCATCCAAGAACAGTTTGGTGTCATTTCTAGCATGATGGAGCCCCGTGCCATAAGACAAAATTGATAACTAAGGGTTTCTGGGAACAAAACATAGAAATTTGAGGTCCATGGCCAGGAATCTCCCCAGACCTTAATCCCATTGAGAACTTGTGGTCAGTCCTCAAGAGGCGGTTGGACAAACAAAAACCCACCAATTCTGACAAACTCCAAGCATTGATTATGCAAGAATGGGCTGCCATCAGTCAGGATATAGCCCAGAAGTTGATTGACAGCATGCCAGGGCGAATTGCAGAGGTCTTTAAAAAGAAGGGCCATCACTGCAAATATTGACTCTGCACATAAACTTAATATCATTGTCAATAAAAGCCTTTGAAACTTATGAAATGCTTGTAATTCTATTTCAGTATACCATAGAAACATTTGACAAAAGATCTAAAAACACTGAAGCAGTAAACTTTGTTTAAACTAATACTCGTGCCATTCTCAAAACTTTTGGCCATGACTATAGTCATGAAGGGATGAATTTGGCAATGATGTCTTCCCATTCCCCACACCGTCGCACCATCTCTGTGCTCCAGTGGCTCACACTCCACAAGACCATCAGGCTGTCCTTGCTATGACAATGAGGGCATACAGCAGGATGGGGCTGACTGTCACCACCAGAAAAACTGAAGTGGATTGCCAATGGAGTACCAACATATCACCTATACCCCCACCAGTCTTCACTGTTGCTGGCGAAGGACTCTCAGCAGTCCCATCTTTTAGGTATCTGCGGAGTATTCTACATGGAGACAACAGTATTGAAAATGAGGTCCAGGTCACTTCTGCAGTTAGGGCCACTCCATGTTGGCTTCAAGGACAAAAGGCACGAGGTCCCCTTAGTGGCCCCTGCTGTCTGTGCTCGCCTGTCTAGGATGCCAATGTCATAAAGTGACAGTCTGTTAGCTTAAAACTGTGTCGGTTAGGAAATCTTTGAACCTTGTTTGTACCCTCCATGAATTCAATCTCTCACTGTGTCTCTGTTTCTTTATTAACAGAGGATCAGACAGCCATGGGAAATTAATAACGCTTGCTCTATCAAAAATGTTATGCATTTCCACCCAAACTGCTTACCCATGTGTCCTTGATTCCCTTTTCTAAAACTTATTTTGGAGTTTCTAAAGCAGAAATTGAGCTTACTTCCTGCTGGTGGTGCCCTTCGTCTTGCACTGGCATGATGGCTTGCATAATCACTGATAGTTCTTGCTTATCTTTCTCTCTCCATGAACCTGTATAACCTTTTCCAGTCTACTGACTACTTCTTTACAAGGACACTTTTCCTTTGACCAATATTACACCACTTGTGGAACTCCTAGACAGTTTCTGATCCGCAGTAACACAGTGGCACATGAGAAAAATAAACATGTGGGCATTCAGACACCCTTTATCAATTCTTATACATCTTGAACTCAGCTCCGCATTTGACACCATATCTCATGAGATACTTTTGAAACGAGTAGCTAGTTTTGGAGTCTGTGGCCTTGTCCTCCAATGGTTTTCTTCCTACCTCACTGATAGGATGCAATTTGTTCAAGTAAAGGGCTTTAAATCTGAGAATGCAGTTGTTTCTCAAGGAGTTCCACGGGGTTCTGTTTTGGGGCAACTCCTTTTTCTCATTTATATCTTCCCAATAGGCGATATCTTTCGACACAATGGTATTAAATTTCATTGTTACGCTGATGACACACAGCTATATCTATTCACTAAATCCACTTCTGCTTTCCCTCCAAATACTCTTTTGGCATGTCTCCAAGACATAAAGTCATGGATAACTCACAACTTTCTCCAATTAAATATCAATAAAACTGTGGTGCTTCTCATTGGTTCTAAATCTACACTCACTAAGGTTAACCATTCTTCTATTTTAATTAACAACGTTAAATCAAACATCTCTTCACAGGTTAAGAGCTTTTTTTCTCGGACTGTCTTCTTCCATTTCCGAAACATTTCTAGACTTTGTCCTGTTCTTACGCAACACAGTACTGAAGTATTGGTTAATGCCCTAGTCACCTCACCTATAGATTACTGTAATGCTATTCTATCTGGCATCCCACAAAAACGTATCCATCGCTTACAACTTATTCAAAATTCTGCTGCTAGGATAATAACCTTTTCCAAATCCACTGAACATATTACACCTATTCTCTCTCAGCTTCACTGGCTCCCTGTTTACTACCAAACACAATACAAAATACTGCTCTTAACATTTAGAGCTCTCCACAACCTTACTGATCTCCTAAAAATTTACACTCCCTCTTGCTCCCTGAGATCCTCTTCTGCAGCTTTACTTTCTGTACCACGCATCCAACTCTGATCTATGGGTGCTTCTCAACTCTGGAATTCTATTCCCTCTTATATCCGTCAACTAGACTTAATAACGCAATTTAAAACTGCCCTCAAAACTTATCTTTTCAAACTGGCATACCAATTATGAATTTAACACGGTTACTGCCTCTTATCTTTGTATGTTTGCTACTACCTCTGTGCCTTATTTCTATTTGATTTTATTGTCCCCTTTGTTTTTATATTCTAATAATGTTGTTTAATTTCATTGTAAGGTGACCTTGAGTGTTAAAAAAGGCACCTATTAAATAAAATGTATTATTATTATTATCTTGATCTGCTGGGCCTTCTTGACAATACCAGTCAGGGAGCTATGAGGACAACTAATTGTGTGCCAGTCACTAGCCGACTGCTCGCTCTTTCACTGACTAAGCTTCCATCCCTGTTGCCTTCCTCTGGCACACTATATAAAATTGCAGCTTGCCCGCTTGACCTTGCTCAGACCCTAATTAGTGTTGATTGCCAACTTGTCTTTAGCATGTGACAATTAACAGACTGATCAGGGTCATTTTAAATTCCATTGATCGGCCTCATGGCAGCTGCTTTCCCTCTCAATATCCTGTCGCCCAACTTCTTCTGTGTTACCTTCCCCTGGGCTCCATTAAAACAAGTCAGAATCCCGCTGAGAATGACACTTGTGGCCTGCTTGGGGGACACCTCAGATGAAAGGTGGGAGATATCACCTTGACAATCAGAGGGAAGCATTTTGTGAACTTTTGAAGGTCTGTGATGGAGAGCTGAAAAGGGATCTCCACATTATCTAAAGGCTGCCAACTACAACAGCAGCAACAACTTTTATTTCTGTAGCATGTTTTCATACAAACGATCCAGCTCCAAGTGCTCTACAAGATGGCAAAGAAGTGATTGCACGCAATGAAAAACAAAGTAAAATTAGGCAAGAAAAATAATGCATAAATAATTTACAAAAAAATGCCCACTTACATAAGACGGATACATAATGAAGAGAAATAGAACTGTTAAATATAGAATTGCTTTCTTTTTAAACTTCAAAATGAGAGGTCCTCAGTCACGGTCTTGGAGGTCCACAGTGGCTGCAGGTTTTCCTTTCAACTAGTTTCCTAATTACAAGACAATCTTAGTTGATAATGAAACTTGGTAGTTAGCTATTTGGCTTCTTGTTGCTTTCATTCATCCAAGGGAAATTTTAATTGCATTGTAGAGTTTCCTTCTCTGAGAACATCATCCACGTGCTTTGTGGACTAGAACAGATTTTAACTTAATAGTCCTTCCAATTCCCTTCTCATTTATTTCTAAACATTTTTTAACAGAGATACTTCATGGTGCATGTGCACAGGTTTAAAAGAAAGCATATTAGCTGGACAGCCTCTGATTTATTGGTTATCTGCATTTCAGTATTAACTAATATGTGGTTAAGAAAACAGGCAACAATTAAAACTTAAAGACAAAAACTAAAAGAGCCCACAATCTAGATGTTATCTTTGACTCTAGCATGTCATTTAGAGCGCACATTACAGAATTGTCCAAAACATGTTTCTTCCATCTGTGGCACACGGCTGGGGGTGGTACCCAGCCGGGACGCCCAAAAGGACAGGAGGAGGGCTCATGCCTCCTCCGGACCGCCAGGGAGCGTCCTCATGCCTGGAGGACTTGGGACCTCAGCACTTCCGCCACACTCGGAAGTGCTGGGGGGAAGAAGGAAAGAGAGACACCCGGAGTGCTTCCGGAAAGACAGCCGGCACTTCCGCCACACAGGGGCGTGTCAAGGGAAGATTGCCGGGAACCACCTGGAGCACATCCGGGTGACTATAAATGGGGCCGCCTCCCTCCTATCAATGAGCTGGAGTCGGGAGCAGGAGCAGGACAAAGCTCCTGGAGAGAGAGTAGAGGTGGCCCAGGGACAAGGCGAGAAAAGGCCCAGGAGAAGGGAGACTGGGGCTAAGGCACTGTGAGTTGTGCGGGACTGTGATTATACTTGTGTTGTGTGGACGACAATAAAAAGGTTTTTTGGATAAAGATGCAGTGTCGGTCTGATGGTGTCCGGGCAAGTCTCACACATCTTAAAAATGTTAATAAATTAAGGAATTTTTTAAATAGGTAGGATACTGAGAAATTAATTCATGCAATTACTATATCTCTAGTAGGATTGACTACTGCAATGCGGTGTTCACTGGATGTTCAAATTGTTCTTTATACAGCTTCCAGTTAAACCAAAATACTGCTGCAAGCATTATTACAAGAACAAGAAAATACAAACACATAACTCCAGTTCTTCAATCCAAATGCTACAAAGTTTAGGGTAGATTTCAAAATCCGACTTTTAGTGTATAAAGCCTTAAATAGCCAATGTCCGGCTTACTTATCTGAACTTATCATTACTTACAATGCTTATGATTCTAAGGATTAATAAGTTAACAGTGGGAGGTTGAGCTTTTAGTTACAGGGCCCCTAAACTGTGGAATGGTCTGCCTCCTACTATAACAGATGGCCCTTTGGTCTCAGCTTTTAAATCCTGGCTGAAGACTCACTACTTCAGTTTAGCACACCCTGACTAGAGCTGCTGATTAACCGTGCATACTGCATCTCTGTTGTTAGTCATTGGCACTAAAACATAAGTAATAGTGATAGTTATGATTTGTTACTAACCCTCACCTATTCTGTTTCTCTTCTCGGTACTCAAATGTGGCACTTGGTGCCACTGCCCACCTGCCAAGTTGTCTGCCTGCCGAACGAAAAGTCATCTCTGACGGAGGAGCACTGGAATCGTCGGGTAGAATGGTCCTTTCATCATATTGGCTGGCCCACCACTGACTCAGCTGTGCAATGGCCAATAGCAGGGAGGCAGCTTGATGGCCGAGGTCTCCACGACTATGAACATATCTGAATCTTATTATGTGATATCATCTACTCTTGCATTTTGCTCTGTACTTGTAATATTATAATTGTACTATTGTATTGTATTGAGGGTTACTTATGTCCTCTTCTGTGTATTGTATTGTATTGTGTTTATTTTGATACCCACTGCACACCCAACCTATCTGGAAAGGAGGTCTCTCTTCAAATTGCCTTTCCCAAAATTTCTTCCATTTTTCTTCAAGGCCTGTTAAAGCACATTGTGACACTTCTTGTGTGATTTTGGTGTATACAAAAATAAATTGTATTGTATGTATAAACAGGTAATTAAGGGTTCTGAATCATAACAGGTAAGATAACCAAAATTATGTTCAAAAAATGCATTGCTTTAATAGTAAATAAATGGGTTCTACTTAAGAATTTGGTTGAAGTGAAGACCTGCAGACCTCCAGGACTCTAACTGAGGACCTCTGATCCACAATGTAACTAAAATTTGTCTTTGATGAATGAAAGAGCTAACATGGCACAGAGTTAAATACCAAGTTTCATTATCAGCAAGGACTGAGATCTAATTAGGAACCTGGCTGGAATGAAAATCCCTCCAGGACCGTGACTGAGGACCCTCTTCTAATTGATGGGCTCGATAATAGGTTTAATCTGGATAAAAAGCAAAATCTGTAGGAATTTCTGGCCAAAGACCACCCAGCACCCTGTGGGCATTCTGCCCAACATAAATATTGTCAAGTCATTGTTTATTGTGATTTTTTTAAGACTTAGTCTTAGAGGATTTGACGCAGTGGGTCTCATGGCAGGTTGGGGTATGTGCTTTCATTCAGACATTCAAACATCAGAGGTGGCTGCACAGGACTTTGATCAGAACACCACCACAGAAAAACAAAGAAAGTAAACGGAGAAAAGTAAAGACTGATGAAGATTGTAAGTTCTTTGAAGAGTATAATCATTCTATGTACAGGTATATCCAGTTAATTAAGGGTAGAACTGAGTTGTAGTTACAAGAAGGCCAAAATTTAAAAAGTGGGTTTTTAGGAGTTGTTTTTTTTTGACGCTTCTCAATGATTAGCCTAGCATATCTCTATTGGCAAAGTATTCCATATCTTTGGTGTATAACAGCAGACGGCCGCCTCACCACTTCTTTTATTATTGGCTGTTGAAATTATATGCAAAGCACCTTTAGAATATCTAAGGTAATAACTTGGAATGTAGGGGGACAAGAACTCCAAATATAGAAAGGGAAGATTATTTAAAGGTTTATACCATTAGTAGTATTTTAAAGCCAATTCTAAAACACACGGATAACCAATGTAATGGTGCTAAGACTGGTGTGATGTACACAGATTTTCTTTTTCTGGCTAAGATTCTTGCTGCTGCGTTCTGGAGTAAGTACAGCCAACTGATGCCTTTCTTAGGTAGACAAGTTATGAATGCATTACAGTAATCTAGTTGACTAAAAATAAAAAAAGTAAATTAATTTATCAGCATCTTGCTACATTATAAGAGGTATAACTTTTGCCATTTTCCTTAAATGGAAAAATGCAGTCCTAGTAATCAGATTAATCTGCGATTTAAAGTTTAGGTCAGAGTCCAGGATTACATCTACATTCTTTAAGTCCACCTTGACTTTCAAATCTAAGGGATCAAGTTTATTTCTAATACCCTCGTTATTTTACTTTTTACTTGACTAAGATTTCAGTTTCTTTCTTATTTAGCTTGAGGAAATTATTACTTAACCATTCAACCAGAGTTGTTCATCTTTTGGATGTGAAAAAGCCCTGTGGACTCTGTGTTCATTAGGTGAACATGCTGACGACATGTAATCTTCAAATGAAAGAAAACAGTAAGGTGAATTAGAAGAGGAATTAGAAACTCTGAATTGAGGGGATAAGGATGCAAAGGCCAGAGTGAGCAAGGGGACCCTAAGAAATGATATTTATCACACAAAAATGAGCCAATGGTGAGAGGGAGCGTGAATCCCTGGTCTAAGAATGAATGATCGTTCCCTCTGTTACATTCCTTAAAGAAATTTAGCTGCAAGGACTTCATCTGGCTAAGAAAACTGTTTTTAACATCCAGATGCTATCTGAAATACAAGTAAACACACATTAAGGGACATCTCATCAACTCTTCAGCAGCGGCGCCATATCACTGCTGCAACCTATGTGTTTTCCTTTCATTCTTGCCTGAAATTGCATTACTGTGTGTTTCTTTCCTTTATGGGTTTTAATTTGCCAAAGTAGAAAAAAAATAGTAGTGGCATGGCAATTGATAGGCTAGGGTATGTGACGACTTACTGCTGAAAAACAGTGGCAGTCTAATAAAAGTGATCAACCTACTTCTAGTGTGCATTTTAATCAGTCACTGCGAGCGAAGCGTTTGCATCTCCTCGGGTCACAAAACTCAAATTGCTCTCTTCTGAGTTTTAGCAACACCTCTAGGATGAGAAGGTGTTTTTTTTATTCTTTTTAAATTCAACAAATATCACTTAATCCAGTGTTCAATCAAATAGGCAGGCAAAAATATTCAATTGTCTAGAATTATAATACACACACTGTCCCCCACGGCTCTGCCTGTGAAGCAGTGAAAAAGGACAAACTTTAAAAATTAATGAACAAACAGGTATCGCTGTCTAGTGGGGGGATGTACGCGTCAACATATGGTGAGAGGTAGACCGACTCGATCGGAGGCTGGCGCGTGACTGCGTGGCTCCCCACTACTGATGTCACGCTTCCCGCTCCTCTTGGCCCGTAGCCTCTGTCTCAGATTAGCGCGAATAAATCGCTGCCACAAGCGAACTATGATACTTAGCGTAATGAGAGAAGTCGCAAAATCAACTAGGATGTTCAAGCAAATTATAGAAAAAAACCTGACCTAAATCCGTTAAGTAGTTCTCTCGTGAAAAGTGGACAAACATACAGACAGACAGACATTGGATTTTATTTATATAACATTTATAATGTTAATTTTTCACATGATAAACATATGGACAAACTACAGTACAAGAGAAATATAAAAAATATACATTATGTGTTGTCACACATGTGTGCATGGGAGGCAGTCAAGGGGCTCAACTAACGGTAAATTGTTGACTCTGAGGGTGACAAAGTGTACTAACGTTTCTTTTCCGCCGCCGCAGACCACTTAAAACCCAACTGAGTTCCACTTCTGCCTCTGGACCACGCCTTCCAACTGACCTCACTTCCACCTAAACCTGTTGGACCCTCCTCTTCCTGCCCCCTATGTATAAAGCCAAACAGCTGCCCCCCACAAGGAGTCACAACTTGGACTCAGTCTTTACAGATTACTCTCTAGCCCTAATGTTTTTTGGAAGATCATCTTGTTAATATACAGGTTGAAACCCCAAACCTTTTTTTTTTGTGTGTATCTTGTGCTTTCCCAAAAGTGTATATGCATGGCCTATAAAAAGTATTTACCCCCTTTAGACGTTTTGACATTTTATTCATTGTTATACAACATTACACTACAACCCAAAGATAAAAAATATACATTATTGGCCTATAAAAAGTATTTACCCCCTTTAGACATTTTATCGTTATACAGCATTACAGTACAACACAAAGGTAAAAAATCTATATTATTGGCCTATAAAAAGTATTTACCCCTTTAGACGTTTTGACATTTTATTGTTATACATCATTATAGTACAACACAAAGGTAAAAAATATATATTATTGGCCTATAAAAAGTATTTACCCCCCTGTAGATATTAACACATTTTATTTATTGTTATCCAACATTAAATCACAGTGGATTAAATTTGGCTTTTTGACACCGATCAGCAGAAAAAGACTCTTCAGTGTCAAAGTGAAAACAAATCACTGCAAAGTACCTTAAATTAACTACAAACGCCCTTCCCATCAGTATTTAGTAGATGCACCTTAGGCAGCCATGACTGTCTTGTCGTTTTGGAGTTTACATGTCCTCTCTGTCACAGCGTAGGCTTCTTCCTCCAGGTATTCCAGTTTTCTTCCCACAGGTGTATGTTAGATTGATTAGAAATTCAAAATCGATGGCATGTGAAAGTGGTTGCTGCCCTGTTCATGGTTGGTTCCTGCTTTGTGCCCAGTGCTGCCAAGGTAAGCCCCAGTCCCCCGTGACTCTGTACTAAGCCTGATAATATTAGTATTTATTAAACCATCATTTTCTTTACAGAGCAGGGGTATAGGAATGTCAAAACCCATCAGGCACAAAGCAAGACTGACAATTATATGGCATGCCAGCCCATTGTTGGACACACTCGCTCATACATTTGGTTTATAATCCAACTAGCTTGAGTTTGGGGTGTAGCAGGAAACTGGACCCCTGCATAAACAATCAGCACAGCCACATCTTACAGGCGCTATAAAAGCCAGAAACTGTCACAAGTTGCTGGAGCTATGAGGCAGCAGGACTCTCCACTACCCCACTGTGCAAGCCCGCTTAATTCAACAGAATTAAAAAAAAGCAACAGCAGTCAAAGGTTTGGTGCCATTTGGAATGCATGATTATCCTCTAATGAGTGAATAGAGGTGTCTCCATTTCAGTGAACGTGTCACTAACTAATTGAATTCTAAACCAGCTGCTGTAAATGCAAATATGTGACAAATTGATTTAATTCCGTTCACATACAATAATGCTGAGATCTAAAAGGTCAGCAGGAAAATTGGGGAATGCCCAGAGGAGTTGATCGAGGCAAGCTGAGTTTACCACACATTCATCACATTTTATCATCTAATTAGTCCCCACAATAGCACTCTGATCAACAGTGGCCAAAACAGAAGTATTGATTTGATATTAGGCTGGTATCTATCATTTCACAGTGGCATCGACAACTCCTCTGGCCTTTTAGATACCACACTTTATAGGATCAGCACAATATTATGTGCTTCACTTGATTTAAGCACTGGCATATAAAAGATGGGCGCACAGGTATTAGCATTTAAAGGATAGAGGCAAAGCTGTGACAAAAAATGAAAGAGCTGAGAGATGGTACTGTAGGCAGCAGGTGGCGCCATAGAGTGCTCTGCCAATCCAGTTTGGTTACTGGCTGTGTGGGGTTTACGTGTTCTCGCTATGGGGACTCTAAAGACATGTGGGTAGTTGGATGGTTGTGACCAGTGTTCCCTCTAACCTGAGCGCCTGAGCAATCGCTCATACACTTTAGAAGCGTCAGTCACAAATTTTATGTTCACTCACACAAAAACCTGACTAGTAAACAGAACTATTAAAATTAGTTAAACTAAATCAATTGCTGACAAATAAATTTGCACCGTACAAAAGTTTATGCTGTTGTTTCTTTGTCACTTTAACCACATTTAAGTGCAAAGCTGAAGAAAGTTCAAGTAATGTATCGAAGTAATGGTGTTTGGAGTTTAAGACACAATGTTTTGTTAAAACGGACTTACTGCATAGTGCCGGACAACAGTAAATTTTAGCCACTCTGAGATAGATGGTGTCATTTGCAAAATTTGCTTGAAAGTAGGATCGCTTCAAGGAGTCGTTCTCACTTCTGGATATTAGTGGCACATTGCAGGCCTCAGGTGCGCAAGTGAAAGACGATTTAGTCTAATGAACAATACATAAGCAAAATCTGGAAATTCCATTTTGTAAACTTGATGAGAATTAAACTCCCTTTAAATTCAGTACAGACTGTTAATATTTGTAGACTTTATATCTTATGGGTGACCTGATCTTATGGATAGTCAGAAGAGAAACAATTTAGATATTCAGTGAAATTTTCAGTAGAGCTTTATATACAAAGAGAAGCCTGTTATGTCAGTTCAGTTAATTTTTCGATACTTAACAATAAATGTCTAAATATGTCATTTCATTTACTAACCCGCTTACTGCAGACCACAGTTGTGGGGGTCAACCCCATAGCTAGCATAGAGCACAAGGCAGGAACAAACCCTAGACACTGCAGGGTGAACGCGCGCACACACACACACACACACACACACGCACACACGCACACACACGCACACACACACACACACACACACAGGAGGGCCAATTTAGTGTCACCAATTCACCTAATACGCATGTCTTTGGACAGTGGGATGCAACTGGAGCTCCACAGACACGGGGAGAACATGGAAATCCACGCGGTGGAGAACTCGAAACGCAAACTCTGGTCTTCTTACTGCAAAATAGCAGTGTTATCACTGCACCACCCCATTAAATATGCAATACAGTAAATAATCATGTGCATGATGGGTTCTTATGCTCTTTACATAAATGCTTTGCTAATACAAAAATTGCCGGTTTTTAGAACACAAAAAAAAATTTCTATGCATTTCTACGCACTACTTAGAGGGAACAAACTGGTGACAGGTGCCCATTGGTATCGCTCCGCACAGGAGCAATCTCATCACTCAGAGCTTTACCACGTAAGAGACGGACGAGCAAAAGGAGAATACGAAGTACCAAAGGTAAAAAAAGAAAGAAACCCCGGTGGTGGGTTTTTGCCAATTTTCCCAGCTTTTAATTATCAACGTAAAGCACTCCTTCTCTCTATTTCCTTTTGATCTTTCAGATCTTTGACTTCGCATCATCTCATCAATAAGTCTTTGACTCCAGATTCAGTGACTCAGCAGCTGGGGGATGTGGTGGTCTTTAAAAACCATCTGGGAGTCACTTCAGGGATTAGGAGAGAGTCTGTAAGTCTCATGAATAGGATTGATGGCCACTTCACAGTGACATTGTCCTGATGTTCTACGTTGATTTGACAGTCTGTATCATAAAGTGAGCAGTGGTGTGCAATGAATCTGAGGCCTACTTATAGCACCTTTCTGTTATGTACCTGTCTCAAATGATTTTACATTTACAGTAAATGTATATCAACTTTATTACACAGTAATGAAACTTTTGTGATTTAGATTACATCTGTCAGCAGTGAGCACTGTTCCTGGCCTCCTTAAAAGTACAATACAATTATTATTATATACTGTAAGAAATGTTGAATGAAGTGACTCATTCAAGGTTAAAGCTTGAACTCTTTTTAAAATAACAGTCTCAATCGCTGGATGAATTCTCTTCATAATTTTAAACGCTTCAGTCATGTCACCTCTTAATCATCTTTTGCTTAAGCTGCACAGGCTCAGCTCGTTTTATCTTTCCTCGTAATTCATCCTCTGTAGCCCTGGAATCAGCCTAGTCTCTCTTCTCTGGACTTTTTTCTAGCTCTGTTATGTCTTTGTTGTAGCCTGGAGACCAAAACTTCACACAGGACTCCAGATGAGGCCTCACCAGTGTGTTATAAAGCTTGAGCAGAACCTCCTTGGACTTGTGGTGTACACATCAGGGTGCTATATAACCCAACATTCTACTGGCCTTCTTAATGACGTCTGAATGCTGTTTGGCAGTTGATAAAGTCGAGTCTACTACAACTCCTAAGTCCTTTTCATAAGGTGTACGTTTGATTTTCAGACCTCCCATTGTGTATTCAAACCTAACATTTTTACTTCCTATGTGTAATACTTTTCATTTTCTGACATTAATTTTCATCTGCCACAAATCTGCCCAAACCTGCATGCTGTCCAAGTCCCTCTGTAATGATTTAACAGATTCGAAATTATCTGTCAATCCTTTTAGCTTGGTATCATCTGCAAACTTAACCAGCTTGTTACTTATATTTCTATCCAAATAATTTATCGATATTAAAAATAGCAGCGGCCCTATCACTGACCCCTGTGGAACACCACTCTTAATTGTGATTGGGTTCCAAACACCGTAACCCTCTTCTTCCTGTGTCTGAGTCAATTTTGCCTCCATCTTCTAACAACACCCATAATATAATATATATAATAAAATATATAACACCTTTCAAAATTAACCACAGTCTCAAATAACTTATTGTCATAAATTGAAGCCTCCATCAAAGCAAAAAGGTGTGAGGACTCGATAATTCTCCAGCTGTGCTCCCAGGCTTCACTGCCTGCCTGAAATAAACCTCACCCTGGTGGGTTAGCGCCCACTCAAATGACTTGCCTCAGGCTTGGAGTCTAAAAAGGGGTGAAGCCCCAAAATAAGCTTGAAATGTCTCTCAATATCACAAAAAGCCTCACCAGGGGAGGGTGACCATAAACCTCACTGGTGTAAAGATGAGCTAACACTAAAATGTTTATAAAAAGATTTTTTTTAAATTTAAAACATCCATCCATCCATTATCCAACCCGCTATATCCCAACTACAGGGTCATGAGGGTCTGCTGGAGCCAATCCTAGCCAACACAAAGCGCAAGGCAGGAAACAAACCCCGGGTAGGGCGCCAGCCCACCACAGGGCACATACACACACACACACACATACCAAGCACAATTTAGAATCGCCAATGCACCTAACCTGCATGCCTTTGGACTGTGGTAGGAAACCAGAGCACCCAGAAGGAAACCCACGCAGACACGGGGAAAACATGCAAACTCCATGCAGGGAGTACCCGGGAAGTGAACCCAGGTCTCCTAACTGCGAGGCAACAATGCTACCCACTGCGCCACCTAATTTCAAACAAATGGAACTAAATCTCTGCCCTTTGTCACTGATTCTGTTCATCAGTTACATGGACAGAATTTCTAGGCGCAGCCAAGGAAGGGAGGGGGTCTTGTTCAGTGACCTCAGAATCTCGTCTCTGCTATTTGCGGATGACGTGGTTCTGTTGGCTTCATCGAACAGTGACCTCCAGCTCTCACTGGAGCGGTTCGCAGCCGAGTGCAAAACAGTGGGGATGAGAGTCAGCACCTCTAAATCCGAGGCCATGGTTCTCAGCCGGAAAAGGGTGGAATGCTCTCTCCGGGTTGGGAGCACAGTACTGCCTCAAGTGGAGGAGTTCAAGTATCTCGGGGTCTTGTTCACGAGTGAGGGAAGAATGGAGCAGGAGGTTGACAGACAGATCGGTGCGGCATCTGCAGTAATGCGGGCTCTGCAACGGTCCGTCGTGGTGAAGAGAGAGTTGAGCAAAAAGGCGAGGCTGTCGATTTACCAGTTGATCTACGTTCCTACCCTCACCTATGGCCACGAACTTTGGGTAGTGAACGAAAGAGCAAGATCGCGGATACAAGCGACCAAAATGAGTTTTCTCCGTGGGGTGGCTGGACTTTCCCTTAGAGATAGGGTGAGGAGTTCAGTTATCCGGGAGAGACTCGGAGTAGAGTCACTGTTCCTCCGCATTGAGAGGAGTCAGTTGAGGTGGTTCAGGCATCTGGTTAGGATGCCCCCTGGACGCCTCCCTGGGGGGGGGGGTGTACCGGGCATGCCCCACTGGGAGAAGGCCATGGGCAGACCCAGGACATGCTGGAGGGATTATATCTCCCGGCTGGCCCTGGAACGCCTCGGGGTCCTATCAGAGGAGCTGGAGGAGGTGGCCGGGGAGAGGGAGGTCTGGGCTTCCCTGCTTAGGCTGCTGCCCCCGTGACCCGACCTCGGATAAGCAGTGGATAATGGATGGATGGATGGAACTAAATCTCCACAGAGTAACAGAAGCATTAAATGAGTATCCTAAAAGGAAATTCACAGTAAATAATCAGAATCTTAAGACAGCAAAGAAAAAAAAGGAATGAAAACCCGACCAGAAACAGTAATAATATTCACATTCTAAAAGACATCACAATGATTCCCATTGACCTGCCTGACTCCACAGTCTTTATAGGACTGGGGGGGGGGGGGTTCCTAAACAGAGATGGACAGGTGGCCCCACCTCTTTGGGTTTATAAACAAAAACAATAATAAAACACATTTAAAACACATACACATAACTTCATCTCCAAGCAGGACACATATAGCACCATTTGTACAATGGATTCCATATTTCTACACTATGAGCACTGGCAGGTGAAAAGACTCACTCAGGGTCAAGCAGGGAATCAGTGATGGCCTTGATATTTTATATAGCACCATTTAATAGTGACATTGGGACTTTAGGGGTATTACAAATTGTATCCATATATTACAAAGTGAATATAAATGTTTGTTGTGGGCCAGCAAGGGTTAAGGCTAGGTCTAGGGTTAGGGTTACTATCTGTACTTTGTCCAACAACTAACCCATATTATTGTAATATATTATACATGTATTTAGAACTACTGTACAATCTGTAATTTCAGTCAAGCTTTGACACTTTTAAGGCCAAATCCCAAGCTCCCACAATCCTCCACCCAAACTCCACTCCCCTAAGTACTTTCTGTAAATAAGTGCACTATGGGACCTCCACGGGCTATGAAGTTGTTTCAGTAGTAATCTGCCAAAGCAACAAGGAGTACTTCCAGCTTTATTTCTCCAATAAAACCACTGGTGAACCTTGTCAGGGATGTGGAAACAATCTACAAAACGTGATTTTGATAACATAGCATAACATTCTCAAACTCACTCAAACCAGTTCACAGTTGTGGGAGGCTAAAGTGTATGGTGTCAACTTTAGGTTCAAATCCTGGGTGGGGTGCCTGTCCATCCCTTTGTCCATTAACACACATAAAGGAAACAAGCTGGAATTACCAATTAACATAATATGAACATATTTGGAGATGTGGGAAGAAAACGAGGAGGATACCTTCAAGAGAGGACAGGCAAATATCACATGGACAAGAAATAGGATAGGGATTCAAACCTAGGATGTTGGATCTGTGACATTTCTACATCACTTTATATGTTGTGACAGGTGGCCACAGCCATTACCTGGCTGAGACACCAGCTGGATGGAAGAACCAGGGGAGAGAACATCTACAAGACATTACATCCCCCGGGATGCTAGAGGGCTGTGGCATGCTGGGAGTTGGAGTTTGGCACAGCCCTGTTGGGTTCCATGGGGGCCGCCAGGGGGAGCTGTAGAGCCCTACATTGGTCTTTCACCAATGGGAATGATTAACGAGCCACCTGGAGCACTCCTGGGGCCAACATAGATGGAGCTGCGTCACTCCACTCAACGAGCTAGAGTTTGGAGGAAGAGAGATGAAGCTTGACTGTGGACGAGTGGAAGCGGAAGAAGGAAGAAGAAGAAGTAGAAGAAAATGACAGAAGGGACTAAATATTTGGTGCTGTTGAGGGGAGCGAGGGAGACACACTTTCCCTTTTTTGTAAATAAGCGTGTGCTGTGCTGGAACTCGTGTCTCTGCCTGACTGTGTCAGGGTTGCGTCAGCTAGAGCACCCCTGGTTTCCACAATGTCTATATTTGTTTTCAACATATCCTTGCACTGTGAGCATTGGTAAGTAAAAGTGACTTACTCAGAGTCAAGAAGTCATTCAGCGGTAGCCTTATAACTTTATGTACAGTAATCCCTCGCTACTTCGTGGTTCACTTTTCGCGGATTCACGACTGCGCGGATTTTATATTTAAGCATATCTAAATATATAACACGGATTTTTCGCTGCTTCGCAGGTTTCTGTGGACAATGAGTCTTTTTACTTCTAGTACTTGCTTCCTCAATTGGTTTGCCCAGTTGATTTCATACAAGAGATGCTATTGGCGGATGGCTGAGAAGCTACCCAATCAGAGCATGCAGTTAAGTTCCTGTGTGCTGCTGATTGGCTCAGCGACGGAGTGTTGCATTAACCAGGAAGTCTCATCTCACTCATTCAGCATTAACGTGCTACTGCTTCAGGGGCCGTGTCCAAGCGCCAACAGAAGATGCAAATGATTGCAGAAAAGGTAAAAGTTTTGGATATGTTGAAGGAAGGGAACAGCTAAACCGCTGCAGGACACATTACAGCATCAATGAGTCCAGGATTCTTTTTATTTAAAAAGGAGGAAAAGCATATAAGATCTATGGCCGCAGTGTCCTTTAACCAGGGCGCAAAACGAGTTGCAAGTGGACGTGATAAGGCAGTAGTCTGGATGGAATCTGCTTTAGGAATCTTTGCAACAAGGTCGACGACGTCATGAACGCCTACAAGCTGCTACGTGTACTTCGCTATACAGTAAGTGTAAACTTATCTACCGATTTCATATTGCTTATCAGTTGTCCCTGTTATTAATAGAGTAAAGGGTGGGTTGTAAACAATACAGGGAGGGTTTAAAAACGTCCAAATACACGTTAAATGATTAAATAAATATGGTGTCCCTACTTCGCGGAAATTCAGTTATCGCGGTCGGCCTTGGAACCTATCTCCCGCGATAAGTGAGGGATTACTGCAGTACACTTCTGTAACATACACTACCCCAGGGCAGTTTGAAGGTGCTGCTGTCCTCTTAGTGCAAAAACTGCAGTTCTCTTTATCCTAGGAGGGCCCATTACCAGTTCTTTTATTGGAGTATCAACAAAGCATGTGTTGTGCAGGTGGGGGCCTTTCATTTACTGCATCCCACCAGCTGGCCTCTCTCTGTTAATGCTTGATGGGATGATCCCATTACAACCTTAACATAACATCTACGTAATTCAACAGATATTCTAAATCTACTGGTAAATGTGTAAAAGGCAAGTTATAACACCTACCACAGGAGTGAAGAGTTGAAGCGTCTTAGATGGCATTGCCATTGCTCCAGCAAGTAAAGAGAGCTACATCAGGTATCAGCGCCGCTCTCCCCACGAGACAGGCAGAAGATGTATGCTGTAGTCACAGGTATGTGTCTTGCACTCTGCAGTTCTTTATGTGCTTATCAATGTGATGGATGGGAATACAAGGCAATCAAACAGTCTTTGCTTCCCTTTCCAAGGACAGTGTTAAGCACTTCCAGATTCCACTGCATTGCAAAGTAAATTGATGAGGACTGAGTCCTACATTCCAATGAAGAGCAAGACAATTGAAATTCGCTGATACATCGGTTAGCTGCCTTCTTAATGTGCTCTGTTTTGTAGAGTGAAGCTTTAGGCTGCTGCATTGAAAAGTGCTTTGAAAGCCTGTTGCTTGCATTCATCTATCCAGCTGTCCATTTACTTAACCTGCTTAACCCAGTTTCAAGGTCATAGTTAGTAGGTGCCACCAACCCTGGAGAGGGTGCCAGTCCATCATAGAGGACATTCATTCTCATCAGGTTGATTTTGAGTGACATATGTGTTTTTACAACTGAGGAAAAAAATCATGAAAACTTTGGAAAAACATGCAAATTCCTCACAGGCTTGAATTCAAAGTCACCCTGCAGGAGCTGTGAAGCAGCAGGATGAAAACACTGCATCATTAAGCTGCTTTCTCATATTATACTCTCCTTTGCTGAACCTGCTCAAGCCAGGTTAAGGTTACAGCCTGTCCGGGGAGCACTGGGCTCAAGACACACTTACATACACACACTCGCTCAAATTTGGAGTCACATACTGGCTTTGCTCTGTGAAATTGAAGTACCTGGGAAAAACCCACAGAGACAGGAGAGCAGTTAGACTCTAAACAGCCTTTGATCAGGGTGGGATATGAATGTAGGGTTTTTGTGGAGGCTGCATAGTTCAAACAGTGCGACACTATTGCCAAATATCAGGCTCTGAAGTCTGCATGGTTTGGCAGCACCGGATACACGACAGGAAGGAAACAGCCTTGGACAGGGTGCCAGTCTATCACTGGGCCCACTCACACAAACACCCACCCATACATGGGATAATAATTTGAAATATCCAGTTAACTGAATAAATCTGAAGTCTTTGGAGATTTTAAGCTCTACATGGAATACATCTGGTTGCAGAGTGTAAACTTTAAAGATTGATTTGTGTGACTGCAGTCCTGTCCAACTAATAAATATAATATAATATAATATAATATAATATAATATAATATAATATAATATAGGGCGGCACGGTGGCGCAGTGGTAGCGCTGCTGCCTCGCAGTTAGGAGACCCGGGTTCGCTTCCCAGGTCCACCCTGCGTGGAGTTTGCATGTTCTCCCCGTGTCTGCGTGGGTTTCCTCCGGGCGCTTCGGTTTCCTCCCACAGTCCAAAGACATGCAGGTTAGGTGGATTGGTGATTCTAAATTGGCCCTAGTGTGTGCTTGGTGTGTGGGTGTGTTTGTGTGTGTCCTGCGGTGGGTTGGCACCCTGCCCAGGATTGGTTCCTGCCCTGTGTTGGCTGGGATTGGCTCCAGCAGACCCCTGTGACCCTGTGTTCGGATTCAGCGGGTTGGATAATGGATGGATGGATGGATAATATAATATAATATAATATAATATAATATAATATAATATAATATAATATAATATAACTAGGGGGGCCAAGTCCCCTGGCGCCTTCAGCCACCCCACTTGTGGCCAAAACTATATAAATATGTAAAAGAAAAATTAATTATTATTTAACAGAGTAAAAATTCTGAAATGAGAATAAAATATTTACTCTCTTATTGATTGGAGTATTCCCATTAAACCGAGGTCCACTATGCTCGATGAGTATTTATAAGAGACTAAATAAACAATCCATTCATTTTAACTAACATTCATATAGATAAAAAAAACTTTTTTTTAAAAATTACTCATTTAAATAACAGGAAAAATCACGTGAAAACTAAAGTGGTATGCAGTGGGTCATCGTAACTCGACCTTCAGCTAACTAAATCACCTAAATACAAATTACTTTCTTGATATTTTAATTTATAATTTAAAAATGGAATAAGAATCTGAAAATCTAACAATATCACATTAAAGTTTGATAAATTCTGAAAGGAATGATACCAAACATGTATATGTAGGTTTTAAAATAAGTCTGATTTAAAGTAGGCGGCATGGTGGCGCAGTGGGTAGCGCTGCTGCCTCGCAGTTGGGAGACCTGGGGACCTGGGTTCGCTTCCTGAGTCCTCCCTGCATGGAGTTTGCATGTTCTCCTGGTGTCTGTGTGGGTTTCCTCCGGGCGCTCCGGTTTCCTCCCACAGTCCAAAGACATGCAGGTTAGGTGGATTGGCGATTCTAAATTGGCCCTAGTGTGTGCTTGGTGTGTTTGTGTGTGTCCTGCGGTGGGTTGGCACCCTGCCCGGGATTGGTTCCTGCCCTGTGTTGGCTGGGATTGGCTCCAGCAGACCCCCGTGACCCTGTGTTTGGATTCAGTGGGTTGGATAATGGATGGATGGATGATTTAAAGCATGTGACATAAAAACGTCACACAAAATTGTTGCATTTTTAGGCTTAGGATTTTATATATATCTAAATTGGCCCTAGTGTACGCTTGGTGTGTGTGTGGGTGTGTTTGTGTGTGTCCTGCAGTGGGTTGGCACCCTGCCTGGGATTGGTTCCTGCCTTGTGCCCTGTGTTGGCTGAGATTGGCTCCAGCAGACCCCCGTGACCCTGTGTTCGGATTCAGCGGGTTGGAAAATGGATGGATGGATGGATAATATGTACACACACAGAGGTTGGCAAAAGTAGGTTTACAATAGTGAATACCCAAAACACAGAGTTTATTCTTGTATTTTCAATCAATCCATTTCCACCATATCCTAACACAGGGTCACGGGGGTCTGCCCCAGCCAACACAAGGCGCAAGGCAGGAAATAATCCCGGGCAGGGCGCCAGCCCACTGCAGGGCACACATACACACACACACACCCACACACACACACGGGACAATTTAGAATCGCCAATGCACCTAACCTGCATGTCTTTGGACTGTGGGAGGAAACCAGAGCACCCGGAGGAAACCCATGCAGACACAGGGAGAACATGCAAACTCCACACACGGAGGACCTGGGAAGCAAACCTGGGTCTCCTTACTACGAGGAAGCAGCGCTACCACTGCGCCACCGTGTCACCCCTTCTTGTATTTATTATTTATTTGTTTGTTTGTTTGTTTGTTTGTCTTCTTATTATTATTACTGTTAAAGTGTGCTTGAGTGTAGCAGTCATAACCTGTATTTCTTTTGCCATACAGACAACTGGAAATGTTGACAAAAGCAAGAAAACTAAAAAGAAAGAAACCTTCTGACTTGGCAGTGCCAGTCCCAGTGAGGTGTTATGCAGACATCTTGCTGTTGTCTCGATTCTTGACACACTTTGGCTGAATAATTAATTGGCTGAAAGTCCTCAGTGTTTGTGTGTCACAGAGAAGATGTGCAGCATTGTTCATAATGGCACGGATGTTTCTTTTAATTCTTTCCTTTGCTACAACCTTCAGGGGGTCCAGAGTGCATCCTATAACTGAGCATGCACTTTTAATTAGCCTGTTGATTTGATGGGCCTCCCTTGAAGTGATGTTACTAGCCCACCACACCACAGGGTGGAAAAATCGCACTGGCCATATGAAGGATGTCACTTCCCACCTTAAAGGAGCACAGCCTGCTCTGCCCTTTCTTATATAATTGCTCTGTGTTCTGAGACTGGCCAAACCTATTGTTGATGTGGACCCCCAAGTATCTGTTGGAGTGGACCACCTTAAGTCTTGACTTTGGCTGAGCCACTCAAGTACAGTCAGAGACTTGTCCAAAAGCCAGTCCAGCATCTTGTTTTTGCTGTTTTCTTTGGGTCATTGTCATAATGAAAGAAAAACCATCACTCCAGTCTGAGGTTATGTGCACTATGGAGCAGGATTTCTTCAAGGACCTCTATGTATTTGGTTGCAGTCATTGTTCCTTCAATTCTGACCAGCCTCCCTTTCCTGGTCATTGAGAAACAAGTTCATAGCATGATGCTACCATGTCCATACTTCGTCACAGGAATGGTATTAAGCAGCTGATGAGCAGTGCCTGATCTTTGCCAGACATAGTGCTCTGAGTTCTACCCAAAGAGTTCAATTTTTGTCTCACCAGATTCAGGGATCTTCAAATACCATTTGCAAACCCCAAGTGGGCTGGCTAATTTACCATAATCACCTGATTTATGGAGTACATCCTTCTGACAGATTTTAATGTTTCATCAATTGACTTCTGAAACTATGTTAGAGCAACCATTAGATTCTTAGTTACCTCCCTGACCAAGGCCCTTCTTGCTTAGTTACTTACTTTGGCTTGGCCTCCAACTCTAGGAAGAGTCCTGCTAGGTCCAAAATTGATCCCATTTCACAATCCTTGAGGCCATCATGCTCCTGGGAACACTCAGAGCTTTAGAAATGGGTTCAAACACAGTGCCACATCATAGTTTTATCAGAGAGAACTACAAACGTCATGGCTTGGATTTTCCCCTGACATGCAGTGTGAATTGTGGTCCTTATATACTGTCACACACGTGTGCTTAGGAGACAATCGGTGAGTCCAAAGGTGAGTGAAGCATCGCGAGATAAGTGGATGATCTGCGGTAACAGTGCCTCTCTCTCTTTACTTCCAGCAGAAAGAAGAAAAATAAAGCAGTGTGGACGAACTCTAAAAATGGCCGCCTGATGACGTCACATCTGGCTCCTCCTGATGACATAACTCACCTTGCCACATCACTTCCAGTCCATCCTTGATGACGTCGTTTCCTTCCCTCTGATTCGACGCCATTTTCTGCCAACTCACTTCCTGCATCCATTTTGTTTTCACTGTATAAAAACGCCATCTTACTGTACAATGATCACCACAAGTCTTTTTGTCTTTATTTGTCCATTGGAATTATACAGGGATGGTCCCCAAACCTTTGTATTTTGAGAAGGACTCTTTTTTGAAAGATAATCTATCACAATACACTGATGTATGCCTTTCTAAACAATGTCCACTCAGTTCATTTTTCCACAGGTGGATTCCAATCAAGTTGTAGACACCTCTCAAGGACCATTAAAGCAAACGGGAAGGCACCTGACACAAATTTGGAGTGCCATAGGGTCTAAATACTTATAGAAAGGAGAAATTTCAGTTTTGTATTTGTAATAAATTTAAAAAATCTTTCCGAAGGCCTCTTTTCACTTCATTATTACGAGTTAATGAGTGTAGATTGTAGGGCAATAATGGCAAACGTATCCATTTAAAATACAACACATTGAAGTGTGCAGGACGTGAAAGGGTCTGAATGCTTTCTGAATCCACTGTATCCAGTTCAGGGCAACTCAAACCACAGCAGATTAAGTGACACTGCACTGTGTTCTCAATAATGAGGAGTGCCACTCTGCTCACTGCCACTCTAACAAGTGATGTGCCAGGCGTTACAGGACACTGTTGGCCACATGTTCTTCTGATTCAAAAAAGGTGGACTGTACATTTTGTGGCTTGGTTGATTCCTTCACCACCGTCTTGTCACTCACATGCAGATCTTCATACTTTGCTATCTCACAATTTTCATTCGTGTATGATTCCTCTTTGACTCCTATGCAGGGCACCTATTAGACATTTCAGCATTCTTGTTTGTGTCAGATTTTAATTTTTGCCTGTTTTGCTGTACTTTGGGTATTAAAAAGTCTTAATTCGTTAGATGGGAAAGCAGGCCTACCTACTTTTCAGTCCTCACCACATCTTATTTCACTAATGGTATCTTCTTGACCTCCGGCGCTGTGTGATCACACTACTTTCTTAGTGTGGCATGCTTGGCCAGCTTGAATTTGTGCCCTCTTCTTAGGTTGGCTGTAGATCATATTGCATGGATCACAATAACAATAAGAGTTTATATTTCCTTAAAACAAAGAATGGAGGGTTCCTGACATTTCATGTACTTGGCTGTCATGTTGAAATGGCACAATCAGATTTGTTCCATTACTATAATCAGAGTTGACCTCATTTTGGACTCAGATAACACAGCCAAGCCAGCAGTTCCATAATTTGCTGTCCACTCAGACATTTAAAGCTCACAGTTTTAAGGCTGGCGGCATCAAAATAAAATACATTCAGCTAATCTTGTGCTGTTTTCTTGAATGTCACCAAAAGTGCTGTGACGAGCTTCAGTGCTCACCTTCATACATCATTTATGACAACACAGTGAGACCGAGTGAAGCAAAAGGCATTAGACGTTAGACAGATCTCATTTGAACAGGAGTTTGGAAAGAGTAAGGGTCAAGAGCCTCAACAGCCACACTTGGGCCTGTGTTTACGTGATCATCATGATGGAAACCTTATAAGAGATACTTGACCCATGCTTAACAAAAACAGCTGCTAGTACAAGGAAATGATGAAAAATATTTAAAAGTAGAGATAGAGGGATGGATGGAATTCACAGTCAGCTTTGGTTTAATGGATGTATAATAAAATGTGACCTCACCTCAGTAACAGAGTAATGCAAATCATAGCGAGGTCATGAGTGTGTTTGCGATTTTACATGGCAGAACAAAGGCAAAGATTTCTCATCATCCTATCTACTCATTCATTTTTCTAATCTGTCCAACCTTTTACAAGGGTGCAGTGCAAGAATGGAGCCCATACTGCATGGGGCACCACTCCATTGCATAGCAAACTCATCCATACTCATTCATTTTTATTAATAGATTAGATACACTTTCTTAAATTTCCATGAGAGCAACAAATTCACATGACAAATAATATAGCTAATCAATCAATAAATATATATATAGTGTGTAGACATTTCAAAATAAAGTTAAAGAATATGTCTGGAGGAAGCATTGAATTGCCTGATAGCAGGGGCAGAAAAGACCCCCAGAAGGTCTTGGCTCACTGTGGTGGAATGAGCCTGTGGCTAAAACCACTCCAAGAAAGCATCTTCTAGAGGGGATGGGAGGGATTTTTCATAATGGCATCCAGTTTTGCTACCATCCTCTTTTTCACAATAGCTTCCAGTATGTCCAGGGTTCATCTTCTGATGGAGCAGACTTTCCTGATAGGATTTTGAGCTCATGTTTCTTCACAGGAGACCACAGCGTAGAACACCACACTGACTGCTGTGGACTGGTAGAACATTTCCAGCAGCTTGCTGCACACATCAAAAAGAAGTTCAGTTTGCTCCAGCACCTTTTGGTATAGCATCACTGTGTTGTCAGATCAGTCCAGTTTGTTGTTCATGTGAAACCCCAGGTACCTGTAACTCTGCACCACTTACGCTTACTCCTCCTGAATGGTAACTGTTCTCAGAGGCTGCTTGACATGCTGGAAGTCCACAACCAGCTCTTTTTGTCTTGCTGATGTCGAGTTGCTGGTTGTTGTCCAAAGAGAAAGTCCTCCACAGCCTCCCCATACTCTGACTTATCTCCATTATTAATGCAACCTGTGATGGAGGAGTCATCTGAAAAGTTGTGTATATGTCAAGCACTGGGATTGAACTGGAAGTCTGTTGCATACAGCGTGAACACGAAGGAAGATGGGACAGGTCCCTGTACTGCTCCAGTATTAAAACAGAAAACCAGAAAGGAAACCAACTAAAGAACAAGCAGAATCCAGAGAGGGGGCAACAGTGTGTGAGATTTGAGCCCATGATGCAGCAGTACAAACCACTGTGCTGTATGCTACCCATATTATATTATATTATCCATCCATCCATTTTCCAACCCGCTGAATCCGAACACAGGGTCACGGGGGTCTGCTGGAGCCAATCCCAGCCAACACAGGGCACAAGGCAGGAAACAATCCCGGGCAGGGTGCCAACCCACCGCAGGATGCACACAAACACACCCACACACCAAGCACACACTAGGGCCAATTTAGAATCGCCAATCCACCTAACCTGCATGTCTTTGGACTGTGGGAGGAAACCGGGGCGCCCGGAGGAAACCCACGCAGACACGGGGAGAACATGCAAACTCCACGCAGGTAGGACCCGGGAAGCGAACCCAGGTCCCCAGATCTCCCAACTGCGAGGCAGCAGCGCTACCCACTGCGCCACCGTGCCGCCCTTATATTATATTATATTATATTATATTATATTATATTATATTATATTATATTATATTATATTATATTATATTATATTATATTATATTATATTATATTATATTATAGAGCTGCCAGGAAAGAGGAAAAGGGGAAGGCCTAAGAGGAGGTTTATGGATGTGGTGAGAGAGGATATGCAGGTGATGGGTGTGACAGAACAAGATGTAGAGGACAGGAAGATATGGAAGACAAATATCCACTGTGGCAACCCTTAACGGGAGCAGCCGAAAGAAGAAGAAGAAGATATTATATTACTAGCTGTATAGGCCCATGCTGTAAAAAGCCCAGGCTCATAGAAACCATGGATTCTGGCACTTCAACCAATCAGTCATTCACATCAGTTGTGCATTAGCGGCTAAGTGAGGTTCTCTTTCCTCTGCGGTTTCATTTTCCCAACATGCTCTTCTCCGTTGTTTATCAGTGGCTAAGCAAGTTTCTCTGTCCTCGGAGGTTCCATTTTGCCGATGTGCTTGCATCACTTGTGTATTAGTGGCTAAATGAGTTTCTCTTTTGCCAGCGGTTTCACTTTGGCAACAGAGTCGCTTTCTTTAAGCATCATGCTGTAGCCTTGCACTTCTGGGCCACCTCACACTTCCAGGCCGGACAGACAGACACACACTTCCACGCATTGACGTTTATATATATTAGTAGCTGTGTAAGCCCGTGCTGTAAAAAGCCAGGGTCCTAGAAACTATTGAAATCATCAGAAAAAAAATTAAAATGTAGAGATGTCGGGTAATTGAAAGCAACTACTCTGGGCATCTCTCTCTCCTAGGAGGATTAATTTTGCCGACGTGCTTGCATCGCTTGTGCATTAGCGGCAGAAAGAAAAGTAAAAGGGATACTGTTTTGCAAATGTTAGTGGCTAAGCGACTTTGTCTTTCTTCTGAGGTTTCATTGTGCTGATGTGCTCACCTCGTTTGTGTTATTAGTGGCTAAGGGAGTTTTCTGTTTCCTCAGAGGTGGAGCCCTTACCCCGACTCCATCTGTTACTTCCGGGCCGGACAGACACACACACTTCCACATGTAGATGTTTACATATATTATATTATATTATAGTTGGTTGGATAATGGATGGATGAATGGATGTCTGCCTATCCATCGATTTCCAAGGTACTTCTGGGCTTTGTGACCTTTAGATCTCACAGTGCCATTGGGACACGGCAAATGCCAACCCCAAATATGACCCCAGTCGGCCACACAGAACAGTCACTCATTCCCACACATCAGGTCCATTTAAAGTCACCAGTCAACCTAAAGCACATGTTGTTCAGATGTGAGCAGATAATCAGGTTACCTTTGGTTTATTCCAGTAATTAAATAAAGAAGCAGGTGTGCTTAGATAACACAGAAGGAATAATAAAAGCTGCAAAGCCAAGCAGGTGTAAAGCAGATTTGCTATTCTCACTTGTACTGGAACTCTAAATCTGACTGTGCGGTCCCACTGCTTAAAAAAAAAAAAAAAATAAGTAAAGTGTTTCAAAGGCACCTTTGTAAAGTGACATATTTCAGCCAGGAACACAGTGACTCATTTTCCAGATCTTAAGATAACAACAAATAGATACACTGAGGCACAGGAAAACACGTTTATCAAAACTGCAACTGTAGAAACTGCAAAAAATGCAATTAAAGGGTAGTGAGAAAGGAAAAGAAATGAGCGAAGGAAGGCACAATGTCTTCATGGGCATACTGTTGAATGGATGGTTCAATGGATGCTTAAGTTAGTAGCATGAAAGGCCAAATGTTAAATATGTATCATCAGTCTTGTGGTGGAGAGTGAACCGTGAGAAGACATTGCACAGTGCCATTTTCAAAAGCTGCCTTTTCCCTTACAGAGTTGTGAAGAAGTGGAGCCTGTCAATGCAGCACTGGACCCTATTTTCAAACCCTCTTATCCAGTTCAGGGCCACAAAGAACAGGACCCACCCCAGCATGGCCTGTACATCGTGAGGCACCTACACTCTTATGGGGCAAAACAGATAGGCCAATTGATTCCATGGGACATGGAGGGAAAAAAATTAAGAAAAACCCTCACAGATGTGAAAAAGTCAATCACGAGAGTGAACAGGCCAAGATTTAAGCACGGAGTTCAACCAAATCAGAAGTGCCAGGTTTATCACCATGGACAGTGTGGGCACAGACGCTGAAGGAGCTCCACGTGAGGTGAGAGTTCATTTTGTCTCTCTTTGCTTTGAGATGTTACTTCAATATGGACTGTCTCATCAATGTAGTGCTTCATTGATCACAGCATCAGCATCGTTGCTGTTCAATTCATTTAGATCCATCCATTATCCAACCCGCTATATCCTAACTACAGGGTCACGTGGTCTGCTGGAGCCAATCCCAACCAACACAGGGCGCAAGGCAGGAAACAAACCCCGGGCAGGGCGCCAGCCCACCGCAGCCTTAACATTATGTAATGTATTAAATTGCTTTTTACAGAATTTCTCCAAGTATCCTTGCTCATATTATTACCACATAATTCACATATGGATTTCATATATTCCAGAAAACATACATGAGTTACAATATGATGTTTATTTCAAGTTTTTGTCTCATGCAAAGCAGGAAACAGTTCTGGACAGATGATATCGGCTTAGCACAGTGCCCACCCATGGACATACCCATTGACAGATACAAAGACATGTGTAAGGGAGGAAAATAGGAATACCTGGGAAAATTCTCAAAGACACGGGGAGAACATGCCTACAACAACTGAGAATCAAACCAAAGATTCTGGATTCATGAGAATACCGTGTATACTCACGTATAAGTTGATTCTTGAAACCCAAAAAATCAATCATAAAATCAGACCCCGACTTATACACTCATTCAAAAATGTGACACTTACATTTTATTTTTTACATCTTCTTGCTTCCTCCAATCTCACACCAGTTTTTCAGACACATTGAATTTTGTTGCAGCAGCGCAGTTACCAATTTCTTTCGCCACTTCAATGACATTTAATTTAAAACTAGATTCATATTTTTTTCTGATATAACGCTCCATCGTAGATAAGGGATGTTCTTATGATAAAGGTGTATGGGGGTGTGAGATACAAAACACAGTGCAAATGTCGCTTTGGAATAGTTTGGGTATTACCATGTGGTCACGTAGGCACAAATCATAGAAAAAAATAGCCGTGTGCTCCGTGGTTACTCTCTCAGGTAGGCATTAGCACATCATAATCTCTTGGACCAATAGTGTGAGTTTTCCACATTCGACTTATACGACCGACATTATAAAATACCAGAAATTATATGGTAAAATCAGGCCCTGACTTATCCACGGGAGAACTTAGATGCGAGTATATACAGTATCTACTGTACTCATCTATTTATTGGAGAGCCAATACCCATCCCATCCCTGCAGCACTGGGCACATGGCAGGTACCCACTCAAGACTGAACACCAGTCCATCAAAAAGCACACACACACACATACATATCCAATCATACACTCTAAAAAATAAAGGTGCCAAAGTGGTTCTTCAGAGTGATGCCACAGGGGAACCATTTTTGGTTATCAAAAGAGCAACTCTGGCTCCCTGAGTAGTGGCTGCAGGCTCCTCTTATAGCCCTCCCGGAAGTGCTGGAGGTGCTCGTTGATCTACTTCTGGCTGCACTCCCGCCCAGACGGGCCCGTTAAGCCGTGCAGCTCTATGCAGCTCCCCTGGCGGAGGCCACGGAGCCCAAATAGGATGAGGTCCGGTGTTCCACAAAAGTGGCCCTGACACAATCCAGGGGGGCTGCCAACAAAGGTTCTGAGGGATGTAGTGTGGCTCCCATGGCTGCTCCCCTGGATCCAGTGACAAAGGGGTGTCTCGGCCGGGCATGGGTCCCAGTCTTCCTCCACAAGTGTCATTACAGAACCTCTATTAATTACACAAATACAAATGTCTTTGGGGGGTGTGGGAGGAAAATCAGAATACTCAGAGAAACCCACATAGACACAGGGGGAACATAAACACTTGCCCACTGATGAAACTTGAGATTCAAACCCAGGATGCTGGGTACAAGAAGATATTCATTCAGCCACTTTCTAAACTGCTTATATTGGGGAAGCCAATGCTCAAATCTCAGCAACATGTGGGCACAAAGCAGGCACCAAGTTTAGACCTAAACAGCGGTCCCTAGATGGGCACACACACACACACACACACACACACACACACACAATCTGTACAGATACTTGGCCTGGGCTTCTCCTGTTGCCTTCTGTGACCACCAAATTTAATTATCCAAGGTGTCAAATTTAGGAATAGGCGACATGAGTGGCTTTCAGGGGGTGACGCTGGGCACCCGCACCATTAAAAAACTTAGAAAAATCATAACAGTTATTACAGCCTGAGTTGGTCCACTCGTTTATGAGTGCTAAGAGCCTTGAGGTTCGGACACCAAGGGTCCTGCATTATGTAACATCTGCATTATGTACACAGAAGGTGCCAATTATGCAATAAAGGGGCGTGCAATCTGAATACCGAGGGGAACAACACCCTCATCTCCCAGCAGGGCCTTCTTAATGTATAGACACTGGCTGAGGACCCCAGGAGCATAGGGGTCCACAATGTTTCTGATGCTTATGCATGTTTCTGCTTTTGCTATTAAAACAGGGGCCCCAGTACACTTTACCCGGCGGGCCTATGATGCTGTTAAGGTGGCCCTGCCCCCCAGTCATTGAAGTCTAATACTGACTACCCGCTATGGACACCATGGGTACCCTGTCCTACCAGCCAAGAGGTTAAAATGAGTTTCGACAGGCACTGATTATGGAAGTTGGATAATGCCTTATTCAAAATTAGAGGAAACTGAAAGAAAACACCGTATAGTTGAAGTTCTTCTCAACAATGTCTACACAGAATACAACATTCCAGGGTCTCCGTGGGGAGTGGAGTTACAACGTCAGCTATAGTGCGTGATGTGACAAGAAATCAATAAACTACATCAATTTATCACCTTTCATAAATTTGACAAGCAGAACAAACTTCACCACAGTGTAGAGAGAACATCCCTAATATGTTACAGACACAGTACACTGAGGACGTTTTATAATCAGCTCCGTTATTCTATGCGACAGGGTCACACCGGCAGTCAGGGGTGTAGTAGCGGACCGAGGAGCCGTTCAAATTCACAGTCCTGCACCTCTTTAGAAAGTGACCTCCTTGTTATATTTCCCTCACAATGTTATAAGTCTATTCATTTTCCGCGCCCGTTTTTACCCGAGACCAGAACTCTATACCGCAATGAAGCCAAAAATGGACCAAGCCTGCAAGGGACAGCAGCTCATCGAAGGTTCCTCTCACACGCACTCACACACATCCATAATCCCACGCTGCAAAGGCTGAACTACCCGTAGCTAATGTGTGACAATAATGAGCCTATAAATCTATAACATCTGAAGGATGAAGTTGGGGTAAATCAAACCACAGTGTCTCTATGTGACTGATTACGTGCGCCAGCATTTCCGTGCAGCTTTACTGAGCTCAAGATTATTATTATTATTTTTTAACTTCAACGACGCCTCTTATTAAACCGAAGTTTCACTATAATGTATGATATTCTTTGTATATAGTGCCTCTCACGGCTAGCAAGTACACTCCTAAAAATAACGGCTCTGTAATGGCACTTTAATGAGATGTGTTTATCGACGTAGAGCGATTGCTTGACAAATAAGCATTTAATTCTGGGTCGGGTTAAGAGATCGAAAACAAACAAACAAAACAAAAAATAAAACCTAAGCCCGCGTTGTTGTAAAATAAGGAGTCTGTTGGTGTTTCACAAATCTGTATGTTCCTGGTCAGTTATGGAACCTGTTGCTAATCTTAAAAAAAAAAAAAAAAGGATGGCCCATTCTGGGTCCTTCATGTGGATAGTTCATTTAGAAACCATTGTTCTCCAATCGCTGTGAAGAACCGCTTTGGCAACCTTATTTTTAGATGTACCATTAAAGGAAACCGTAACGGAAATAAGAATAAAATGCGATTGGAGATAAACCTGCGATAAAAGTTCCATGGTGGTTCACGTACAACTGGACCACGTGCTTCTGAATCTAAAAAAAATGCATTCCATTGCACGTGCCTGAAGTCACAAATGGAGTGATGTCCCTCATAATGAAGAAGTAGGCTACAGGAAGGCAGGACAGCGGGTTCAGCTTGTGATCTGTCAAAAACAGCGAAAGAAAGAAAGAAAGAAAGAAAGAAAGAAAGAAAGAAAGAAAGAAAGAAAGAAAGAAAGAAAGAAAGAAAGAAAGTTTTACATTTCTATAAAATACAAATGCTACCATTACCTTTGAGAAGCCGGTATGGTCCGTCACATAGAAGTAACAATAACAAACGGGATACCACGTAAAACCTTTTAATAAAAGTTTCAGGCAATCAATAAAAACTAATTGAAGCAAATTGGAAAAACGCATCCCTCACAAAATAATACTCAATGCTGCACTTGCGAAAAAGTTTAAACACGTCATTTAAACTAATTAAAAGTTATTGCAAAAATGTTCAAAACTAACGTCAAAACGCTGCCCCATATGGGGTAATGTACTTATAGCTGAAATCTTAAAAAACAAAAACTAAGCGGAAGAGAGCAGATAAGGTATACTTAATATTATATCCATCCATTGTCCAACCCGCTGAATCCGAACACAGGGTATATATATATATATAATATGAAGTAATATGAAAATACAGCAAATACACTTTTGAAAACATATAATAAGAGACGTGATATTCATAAATATAAAATAACTTTAATGACAGCTTTTTCTGTAATATTTTGATCATTTTATATTTTTGTTAAATTGCAAAATTTTATAATCATTTTTACAATTCATATTATTTTAATGGTAAAATTGTAAAATCATAAATTAAAGGGTTACATAGATAGATAGATAGATAGATAGATAGATAGATAGATAGATAGATAGATAGATAGATAGATACTTTATTAATCCATCCATCCATTTTCCAATCCGCTGAATCCGAACACAGGGTCACGGGGGTCTGCTGGAGCCAATCCCAGCCAACACAGGGCACAAGGCGGGAACCAATCCCGAGAAGGGTGCCAACCCACCGCAGGACACACACAAACACACACTAGGGCCAATTTAGAAACGCCAATCCACCTAACCTGCATGTCTTTGGACTGTGGGAGGAAACCGGAGCGCCTGGAGGAAACCCACGCAGACACGGGGAGAACATGCAAACTCCACGCAGGGAGGACCCGGGAAGCGAACCCAGGTCCCCAGGTCTCCCAACTGCGAGGCATCAGCGCTACCCACTGCGCCACCGTGCCGCCCAATATTATTATTATTATTATTAATAATAATAATAATAATAATAATAATAATAATAATAATAATAATAATAATAATAATAATAATAATTCCCAAAGCAGCATCGCATACTGTTATAGTCGCTAAACTAACAGTATAAGACTGACAGCGCACGCCCCCCTTTCCTTAGGTCGGCTCTCCATTACTAAATTACAGGTACTCATTTCTTTTTCATTACCATTGCGCTTTTTCCTTTGACTATGTTAGCGTGAGGTTTACATAAACTTTTTTTTTTTTTTTAATAAAGACGTCAACAGAAACAATCTTGCCTCAAACATTGTCTCGTGTCGGTTTGCTCACTGAATATACTTTTATAACCCCTTCTGACGCTGCCTCTACCGCTGGATGTTATTTGGTCATCCCTCATTCGCAACATAAAAATGATATGTGATCCTTTGTGTCAGAGTACGCGACTGTAGGCGATGCCGCTATGCTAAATCTTCGGCTTTAGAAAAAGCTCCACAAAGCTGTCATGCGAGTGTTTTTCTTTCTTTAAGGTATTCTTTTGTTGTCGCGCTTGCTAACACAAATCAAATGCATCGTTCATTTCATGACAAAGCGCTCTGATCTTTGCTCGGCGGGCGAGGTTTGACCCTTTTTTTTAAATGTTGGCAGGTTGACTGGAGCGTCGCCAGGCGGCTGATCCCATTATCGTCACATTTATTCAAGATTTATTTCAATTTCGTTAATTTCGAAGTCTGAAGAGTTAAAAAGACACATGAGGTTGTTTAGAAGCTCGTAAAGCTCAGCAGCCCTGAATTACAAAGAGTAGGACGAAACCAGCAAGCAGAAAAATACAACTGCCATGCCAAGAGCGCAGCAGCACAGCGAATAAACCGCGGGCCTTTAAACGCAGGGCGCGTTGCCATTCGAGTGTAAAGCGACAGGCTATTATTTATGCCTGGTTTAAAAAAATAAACATGTCAAAAACCTGTGATCCCTTTTCACTTCAAGCTCCCATTTTCTGTTTCATGAAGAATATTTTATAGGTAGTTTAAAAACACGAAGAAAAAAAGTTTCATACGTACTGTAACTTTCAACAGTTCTTTGTTTTAACTTATCAACTTGTCGTCTCGTTGAGATGTAGTTTCACTGAACGAATTATAGGGAACACCTGATCAAGGACTTATCAAATCAGCCAATCATGCGGCAGCAGAGCAATACATAAGATCATGCAGCTACAGGTCGGGAGCTTCAGTTACTGAGAGCCTCATCTACTGTATATGTAATATTTAGGGGTAACGACCTTCACTGTCATGCAGTAGCATTAGTTGTACGGAAGTATTGTCACATATTGTAGAAAGGGCTTAGTGGTGGCTCTGTGGCTAAAGGATCTGAGCTGGTAACTTGCTGGCAGAGGCAGCCTTAGGGGTGTGTGGGGCCTAGGGCTGACCAACCCCACGCAGGGCCGGTTACATCAAATGCTGTTACCAGTATGTGTGAACTGTATGAACTTTCATGTGAATTTAATACAATTAGTGTTAACATTCAACGGATTTTCTCATTACAGTATTCAGCGAAGTTTTGCAAGATAATATGCAAACTTTATCAAAATATAACTGGAGCATATAACTTGACAAATCCGCTTGAACGGACCTCAATAGCAGAGCCCCCTTAGGCACGGGGCCTGGGGCGGTCACCCCACTTGCCACCCCAAAACGCCGCTCTTGCTTGCCGGTTGCTGTTTCGAATCCCAGCAACGACAGAAGGAATGTTTTTCTGCTGGGCCCTTGAGCAAGGCCCTTAACCTGCAACTGCTCCAGGGGAGCAGTACAAATAGCTGACCCTAGGCTCTGACTCCAAAAAACTCTCTGGAGAGTAAGTTCTGAAAACTGACAAATTCCTAATGCAAGAAATTGAATATGGCGATTAAAGGATTGAAATATATACACTTGCTTCTCCATTCAATGATCTAATCAGCCAATCATGCGGCAGTAGTGCAAAGCATAAAATCATGTAGATACAGGTCGGAAGCCCCATCCACATGTGTGTTAATATTTACTAATTAGGGGTAATGGCTTTCACATTCATAGCTGTAGCAGTCCATTAGCAATGATAGTAGGATTGTCATATATTGGACATATATACACGGATTGTCACATATTGGTCATATATACACCTACTTATCCATTCAATATTATCTAACCAGCCAATCATGTGGTAGCAGCTCAGTGCATAAAATCCTGCAGATACAGGTCAGGAACTTCAGTTAGTGTTAACATCAAACACCAGAATGGGGAACAAAGCAATTCAACTGTGACATAATTGCTGGTGTCAGAGGAACTGGCCTGGATATTTCTATAATTGTTGACTTCCTTGGATTTTCATGCACACCAGTCTCGAAAGTTTACTCAGAATATTAGAAACACCCAGTAGTCTGCAGTTCTGTAGACTGAAATGCCTTGTTGATGACACAGGTCATGTGAGAATGGCCAGATTGGCTCACACTGACAGAAAGCCCACAGTACCTCAGATAACCACTCTGTACAACTGAGGTGAGCAGAAAAGCATCTCAGAATGCACAACACGTCAATGCCTGAGGTGGATCGGCTACAACAACAGCAGGAGACCATGTTGGGTTCTACTTCTCTCTGCCAAACACATAAAGCTGAAGCTTCAGTGGTCACAGCCTCAACAATACTGGACAGCTGAAGAATAGAGTAACGTAACGTGGTCTGATGAATCTCAATTTCTGCTTAGGCACACAGGTCAGAATTTGATGCCAACATCATGAATCCATGCATCCATCCTGCCTTGTGTCCACAGTCCAGGCTGGTGGTGGTGGTGGTGTCATGGTGTGGGGAATGTTTTTTGGCACACTTTGGGCCCATCAATACCAATCAGTCATCACTTGAATGCCACATACTTTGTGAATGTTGTTGCTGACCACGTGCATCCCTTCATGGCCACAATGTTACTTAAAGCAGGATAACGCACCATGTCACAAAACCAAAATCATCTCCAACTGCGTTCATGTACATCACAATGAGTTCAGTGTTCTTTGGTGGGCCTCCCACACAGGACGGGAGATTCACAGCATGAGTGACCTGCAGAAGCTGTGTGATGTAATCGTGTCAGCATGGACCAGAATCTCAAAAGAATGTTTACGACGTCTTGTGGAGTCCATGACATGAAGAACTGAGGATATCTTCAGAACAGTCCACTACTACAGCAAATACAGTGTGTCTAAAATTAACACAGTGTATTAATATAATCAGTTGAAAACTAAGAAGTTGTGCTCTTAGCCCAATTTCTATTCATCTGATGTGTCCAAATAAATTTGAAAACCCTCGCAGCTCCAGCACCCTGATTGGAATCTCCAACCCCTGCACCTTCTATATGAAGTTTAGATATTTTTCCTTGCTAATAGGGGTTTCTATCATTGCCCCCTTGGAAGAATATTTTGGACTGATTTAAATAAATGAATAAGTTGAAAGAGTGGGTTCTAGTGAGTAGTGTGTAACTTTGCACATCCATAAGAGCCACGGGATTCCCAAGGCATGCAAAGCACCTGCTCTGAGTTGTGACTGAGCACAAACACGAGGGCAAGAGAGAGTGGGCCAGAATGACCACACCAAGCAGCTACTTTAATCCCTGATCTTCCTGTCAGGAGTCTGCATCTGATGTGTGATGTCTGCCAATAAATGTAGCACTTGATGGTCAAAGATCTACATGCACTACTATACCGACAATTCACCAATCAGAAGGCAGTACTCGCTAGAGACTTGATGGGTAAAAATGACAGTTGTCATTTCAAGGTGCGCTGAAATAAATTAATGAAGAAATATATAAATAAATAGATCAGATTAGATAAAATGTGTTAATCCTATGGGGAAATTTGGATGCATACAGCCACAGAAACATAAAAGAACAAGGATACACGGATACATAAAAAGAACAAGGATGAATCGATAAATAAGTAAATAAACTTAACGAGTACATTGGGTGGAAGCACTGAAATATGCAACAAAAAATGATTTTTCATAACACATTTAATTCACGTGCACGTATTATTATGTTTTTATTTATTGCCACATTTCACAATGCAGTCATTCATTTAATTCTGTTACAAATATTGCTCCATATGCTCCTCCAACTATCTCAGAAACATGCAGGGTCTTTTGACTAGTGACTCTAAATTGCTCTAATATGAGTGAATATGGTTGTAAGCAGTTGTCTTCATGAGATGAAATGGCATCATGCCTAGAGCTGGATCTTGCATTACACTAGTGGACATGAGAATGAGATGAGAATCTAAGCTCTTCTATGGTTCCCTGGTTAAAAGCCTACAAAAGTTGGAACAAACACAACTCTCGCTGCAGAGGATTCTCTCTGCTGTTACCCATTCCACATTTCCATCCTTCTTTTATTGGACCCCCTTTATTAATCAGGAGCCAACCCTGGGTGGGATGCCAGCCCACTCCATAGCACACACGCCAAATTACATTTTGGAATGTTAGAGGATGGAAAAGCTTATGTTGATGGGGAGAACATGCAAACTGCAGACTGGAGTCTGAACCCTGGAAGTATGAGGCATCAGTGAACCAGGTTTTATAGAAAAGTATATTGTTAAAGTTGATGATTTGCATATATTCAAAGTGTCTTAGTGCACAATAGTATAGTAAGAGTTAAATCATATAAAGCCTCTGCCTGCATATATTATTATTTTTTTCTTTGCAGCTCTCAACCACCAATATCTTGCTGCTAAGCTTAAAACCTTTAGTCAAGGACACTGTGTACTTTGAGAGGGCTAAACAGGCCATTGTTTTAAGAAATGCAGCTATGGAGACTTTAACCATGGGAGAAGGCCAGATAGGCCGCTTAATGTCAGTTGCAGCGTATGGGCCTCTGTCTACCTGGACACTTACATGAGGTGATGACAAGCCAAGGAAAGTGTGTTTTATAAGAAACAGCATCAGTCTTAGAGATGCAGCTGCCTAGAACTTCTGGCCTTAAGGGGTGTGTGTGCAACAAGAAACTGTTCGTGTGAGTGGCCCAGTAAGTTATGTGGGGGTCTGCCTAATTCCCACTTGCTGGTGGGAATCGATTGATAAATGGGACTCGAGACACCTGCACAGGGTAAGGAGTAATGTTGGAAGTTTCAGTCAGATGATGGACATAAGGCCAGGGGATGGACATTAGGTAATGGTGAAGACCTGCCAAGTGGGCGTGATGAGCAGGACAAGGCACTATTCCTATTAGGCTGGGAAATATTGATGGACCTAAGTGGAGGCAGGTTCAAGGCTACAAGATGATTGGGAGTCGAACGAGGATGAGTAATGGGTTTTATGATAAGAATTGTAATAAAAGTAAGGTCTGCCCATTGCTGGGTGCTCAGTTCATATGAGCTGGGACTGGATGTGCATCACGTAATAAAGCTCGATTCCGCAGCCTGTCCTGGGACTCCGAGTGCCTTCTTTGGGTGCCTGATCTGCTTCAACAGTTGCTACCCCACCAAAAAATAGAGAAATAAAAATTATTATCGTTAAACTTCCTTTTCTTTATTAAGAAAGCACCATTTTGGAATTTCTTGACCAAAGATCTTAAACTTAATGAAGACGTCCAGTAACTGAAGCCCAGTCCACTTCAGAGGTCAGGTGTTGTTATCTATTACCTTGCTTCATTTAGGATGGTCAGCAGGGTGGGCTGTACAGGGATTCATCCCTCTCCCCAGCAGCTGATATCAGTTTGTCCAGGTAAAGCACTCAAGAATCCCGAGAAGTGTTTATTGATTGATTGATTGATTTTTGTCTTGTTGAGGAGAAGTGCTGTACAGCAGTGTTAAATAAACTATCAACCGAGAGATTTTATTCCACTCACTATGGGATTAAAAAAAAGGAATTTAATGCGCGTTTTATTTATTTCTTTGTGTGCTTCTTTGTTCTAGACACCCTGGATGTTCACACAGTGGTCTAATTTGTAAAGCAACTTTCTAGCTGCCCCCGTTTCTCTAGCCGTGGGGTTTATTGACACCTGAGAAAAAGCAAAATAATTATGGTGAGTAGAAAAATCATCTCTTTGGCCCGAAAGATGCATGGAAAGTAAACGGTTTGGCTCACTTGAGTGCTGCTCGGCTACTTGTAAGTTCCCCATAATTAATTTGCAGCAACTGCAGAAAATTAATCATCAACTGCTAAGAGCTTCAGAGCAAAGAATGCAGATGCAAGGTCTATAATGAGGGCACCCCTGGCATCTCACCACACTTAGATTAACAACAGGGTCAAAGTTAGCATTTGAAGAGTTTTAACATGTGGGAGGAAAGATCAACGAGAGATCTTAATGTAGCCGCACAGCAACTAACTCAAAGCATATTGTGCCGTCCTATTGGGCTCTACAATGGAGGGTGCTGAAGGGACGGCTTCCCCACATTCCCACCTCCAAAAACTATACAAGCTGCCTAGCAGATTTCCATTATCTCCTTCTTTTTCCATCTTCCTCCCACTCGTTAGCCTTTGCCCACTTCTTGAGTCACTGCTACACTGGGAGTGGGTGTAGTGAATACCAGAGAGGAACTGAAATTGTACAATTTATCACTGAGCGATGTCGGACACAAGCAATTAGTTCAAAAAGCAGAACACACCAGCAAAATCAAATAAATCAGAATGAGGGAGTGTACTGTGAAAAGAGACACACGGATGAAGTGTTTTGGTCTATGTTGGATGCCCCGTTTAACACCAAAGGAAGTAAAAAATTCCAAAATTTGAGGCCATGTTGGACCACCAGAACAACAGTTCTCTCAAGGAGGGAGGAAAGCTCTTAAAGAGGTAGCTCCATCTCGGTCCAGGTTTGGGTTCTACAATTAGTACTGACTTTGCTTTTGGTAACCATTTAAGTAATAGTTAAGTCTGAAGAGGCGGGGGCTTCTGTTGCCAAACTGGAAGTGACATCAGGGGGTCCTGTGAGGTGCTCTCCTTCATTCTGGGTTGAAAGAGACAAAATCAGTTAAGAACTTGTGTTTTGTCTTGGTAGAGTAATATATTGCTCTACTTTCCCCTATTGTATTATTAATGTGTAGCCTTAGAATTCCTAATCTCACAGACTTACCACTGTTTATAAGGTATTATTGTATACAACTTATCCCCACCTTCCCTTCTATATCTATAAACTTAGGCAATTAGATGTAGTAAAAAGACAAGCAGAAGTTAAGTTACACATAAAATAATGTATTACTGATAATATTCATAAATAATAACAAAATGCAAAGTATATTTGAATATTGGCAACCATACAACCTGATTAAATGGTGATATGTAGTTCAGGCAGCACACAGTCTTGTAGTTACTTAAATGTCTCTAGTTAAGGCATCATTGGTGCTCAGCTTTCTGCCACATGTCTGTTCAAAATGGCTGCTGAGCTGTGCTCTTCATTGTGTTGTCTTCATCATCACAGGTTAGCAAGAGAGATGCTTCTTTCAGATGTTGGTTAGTAAGAGTGAGATACTTCTGCATCATCACAGGTTAGCAAGAGAGAAAGAATGTGGTTGAACAAGCAAATTTCTAAATTATCTGTCCAACCCATACAGCCAATAGGACATCATGATACTTAAAAGCGTCTGACACAAGTCAATTCCAAACAGCCATACCTCAGACCAATCGGGAAATACAACATCTTAACACCTGCCCCCAAACCATAACACTCGGCAAACTGGTTTAAGACACATCCCCCAAATCCTGTCGTAAAATTCAAACAGACCCCTTCCTAAGGGGGGGGGGGGACACTAAATTACATTGCTATGCCTAAATTACAAATAAAGACATACAAAATATTTTTCAATTTATATGTAAAATCTCACATCACAACAACATGTCACACCGCACTTTTTCCCCGTTTTCCGTACCTGTACAGAGCTTGTGAAACACTCCCTGATCGCATGAGGCTGTGAGGTTCAAAACCCGCGGGCTCCTTATTCCTCATTGGTACACTCAATGTGTTGTACTTCTGTCTGAACTGAATGCTCATTGGTTCTCAGCTCTCACACGTGAAGAATCTGCCCATACAACAAACGGGAGAATCAAACCTGTCTGATTTTATCATAGCCCGTTGCAGACTAGTCGGTCTCACTCATTAAGCATGTCACATTAGACGACTGGGGTCATTTGGAAACATTGTCTAATGTGATACAAACCCTTGGGGGTTTTTGTAACATAAATTAAATGATGGCACTTCAAACAAGCTCTCATCAATGTCTTGGACTTAAGGACCCCAAGTGCACCCATACACTGTTACCATATTCACAACCAACTCCAGCACTTTCTTTGTTTCAAGACTGTAACATTGCAATCCGATTATGGTCTATTTCTTTCTTTCCTTTCCATTACCCATAACCATAGAAGAAATGTTTTCAGGGTGCAAAAGAGGAACAGAGAATAAAGTGTCTGCAAAACATCTGTCAACCGAGGCTGCATGACACTAAAACAGTGAGCGGTTTGCCTCCAGTGAAAGTCGCTTGTTTTTTTTTTTCCTTCTCCGTCCCCTTCAAGCAAGCAGCTATTTGCTTTCTGGACCCAAAACACATCTTCAAGGCCCCTCAGCAGCAGCCTGTAACATTTTACATCATTTTCAAATACTATTTCTTTTATATAAGCTATGAGACACAATCTGGATAAATTCATCCTTTGAATCTGTATGCTGCAACAGTATTGTCCTGTGGCGTCAACAGAAAGAAATACCCAGTAACCACTGCCCGCCTCCCTCAGCCGACTTCAGCACAAGTACATCAGAAAATAAATCTAATAAAGTGCAGAATTCTCATAGTGTCAAAACCCACAAATACTATACCGGACCAGGGCAAGAAGTGACAGCTCCACCGGGGTCTTTCATTTTGCACCCAAACTCCTTGATGATGGGCCCTTAACACATTGCAGCCATCCATGATGCTGAGAAGAATAAATGAAGAATACAGAAATGCAGACATGACTATTCTCCTATTGCTGTCTACAATAATCATGGCCAAATTTACTTTTGTTAGAGTTGTCAGGCGAGCTGGACAGTCTTTTAGCCTTGGAATCATTAGAGGTTTATTTTCTCCAGCATCATCATTGGTTCAAATTTTTGTTTTCCTCTCCTCCCTGGCTATCTAACCCAAGCATTTATTTACTTATAGACATAAATCACTTTTTTGTATATAAATACAGTAAATCTCCGCTATCCACAGATTCCATTCACTTATCTGATTTTATAAAAAAGTAGTCCATTTTGCTTACCAGCAGAAAAATTCCACCTATTCATAGTCTATACTAAATGGATCTACAAGTGTCTACCTGACCCAGGGATGCATGGGTAAACCACCAAACTCTATTAATGATGGGGCTTGCCATCGTTCCCCAGAAATGAGGAATTCCCTGGAAGTCCTAAGTTTGAAATTATTAAGTTCCTGCCCTTTGTACACAATGCCCATTGTTATTACCACCTGAATGGTTTAGTGAGGTCCTCAAATCAGCCCTGCTGCCATCGCTTATAGACATTGGTGGATCACCTAGAAGACGATCAAACTTGACTACAGAGGAAGTGAAAGTCATAAGAAAATTTCCATAGGTAAAGCTGAGGAAGGATCATTATTATGGTGCCTCAAGGAGTGAGATTGGACCCCATCTCGCCATGCCAGTCCTGCCCCGTGGAACCTAACCCCATTGTTCCCATAGTATCAATCCTTCAGTATCTACAGTTTCTTTATCTGAGGGGTTTTCCAGGAATGTAACCCCCATGGATAGTGAGAATTAATTGCAGTTGTTCTTCAGTTTTGTTTTTACCTTCTTTTCTTTATCAGCTTTGTCATGTTTTGTCTGCACCTTTCATACCCACTTGGGGTTTTCATTCATGAGGAATCCAAATCTGACATCATTTTTTGAGTTTAATAAGTATTTTACGTGAAGAAAATTAGGTCATGCTGTTTCTGACACCATCCTGTTTTGTTTATGGACGCCACAATGTTGTGACGACACGGCTCCTTGTTGCTGAAGGGTGTAATCTCTGAGGTCACAACATCTGACCCAATGGGTTTAAACATTCAACACTGATGTTCCCTTCCCATCCAAGACTGTGGATAGACACAACCGTTCACTATCAATTTTTTTCTATGTCTTCCTGGTTAATGATGTTTTGGTTCGGAAACTTTGACTATGACTCTTTATACACATTTTCATTTTGACAACAGTATTTTGATACTTCTGGTTAATGACTTTAGCTTTTCTTTCTTCTGGTCCAACTCCTTTGTGGGAGCATTTGCATATAATGGGAGAAGCACCTACTGCAATAGCCACTTCTGTCTGCATGAAACAACCCAGCCCCCACATGGACTGATTTGGTTGAAATTTGGCACACTTTTTCTTCAAGGAACTTTGCGTAGACATGTTGGCCTTGACATGTTCTGATATATACTTATTTCTTTCAATGACATGCAAATCAATTTATAACTTTTGCGGGATGTGTTTTGTCTGGATTTTGTGTTGAGATTTTGTCTCTCTCCATTAAAATGAAACTACCATAAAAATTAGAGACTGTTCATTTCTTTGTAAGTGAGCAAACTTACACATTTAGCAGGGGATTAAATACTTATTTCCCCCACTGTAGGACTGGCACACCTTCTAGGGCTGGCTCCTGTCTTCACTGGCATGCCTTCTTGAGCTGGTTCCTACCTTATGCCCAAAGCTTTAATTTTGTAAAAGATATAGAGGTTAGAAAAAGAAGGGGAAATTAAAATTAAAATAACTGTACATGGTAAGGAATAATCAGACCATTCATTTTCTAATTTGCTTATCTAGTTCATTGTCTTGGGTAACATGGTATAAATAGTAATAAAAATACTATAATATCAAAGTAAATGTGTAATTATTAAACTAACTGTCATTTAAATGTCACTCTTTTTTTTTCCAAATATTAATACCAAAAAAAAAATTACAGCGACAGAATAAGACATTATGTTGGCCGCCTTGTTCTTTTTCCTTCGCTCTATTCAGCAGATAAGCTTTAAGAGCCTCCCGATTGTAATGAGATAGCATACAGCTCACCTCTTGTAACTCTTCAAGAATCTGGACTTGTCTCACTTACCTAACTGGATGTCTTCGCAAACCCCCACCACCACTCCCCCACGGAGATCGGTTCTTACCTGACTTCTTCATTTTTCAATCCAGTCGGTAACCTACAGGGATTTATGTGGAGAGAAAGCAAGTAGAGTCTTAGTAGCGCAATCTCTGACCGGGCTGTCAAGAAGGATTATTAATGTTAAGTTCATAGGCACAACTGGCTTTGGCACTTTTCTGGCTTGCGTGTTATCATTCAAATTAGAAATATCATTTCTCTGGGGACGCCTGAAAGAAACAAAAGTACATTGAATGGTTATGGGGTGACGCAGGTTTTGCAAAATAAAGAACTAAAGTACGAATGTGTCTGCTGTGATCAAAGGATACTCAGAGTGAGGGATGGGAGGTATTGAATGTGTGCATCTGCATCTTTTCCTCTCACTTATGTTCTTCTTGCTTTTATACCATAAACTGTACAATTTGGGTGTTAATCTTAACTCTTACCTGCACTTCTCCATCCATTTTTGAATTCACTTAATACATTTCAGAGTGGTGTGACTGGAACATATTCCCAGGCTCAAAGTTGGGACCAATTCTGGACTGGACACCAGACCTGCATCTATTATTGTGTAGCAGGACTGAATATGCTAAAACTTATTTAAGCTGATTCAGGGTCACGGGGGCGGCACTTGGTGCAAGGCATGGGGGGCGGGGGTCGGCATCAAGCAGCCAGACTTTTTTTACTGGCACATGCAAAGCAGCATATCTGGTGCTTTACTTTGACTGCAGCCATGAGATGGTTTAATGGCACTTCTACTGCAGCCATTTTTACTTCAGCTTTCTTTAAAGTCACACTGACATGGCGGTAATGCGTACTTCAGATTATTTTATTATACTAGCTGTGTAAGAGCATGCTATAAAAAGCCAGGGATGCTAGAAACTATTGAAATCGTCAGGAAAAAAAAATTGACGTGTAAAGATGTCAGGTAATTGAAAGGATCTTCTCTGGGTGTCTCTCTCCCAGGAGGATTCATTTTGCCAACGTGCTCGCCTCGCTTGTGCATTAGCTGTGGGAAGAACAGTAAAAGGGAAACTATTTTGGAGGTGTTTTGGAGGCTAAGCGACTTTGTCTTTCTTCTGAGGTTTCATTTTGCTGACGTGCTCGCCTCACTTGTGTTATCAGCGGCCAAGTGAGTTTTCTGTTTCCTCTTTGAGCCCTTACCCACACTCCAAATCTTACTTCTGGGCTGGACAGATACACACACTTCCTCTCGTAGACGTTTATAATATATAAGATGCTATGTTAGGTTGTTATGATGTAAAATAAGTTGTATAGTTGTGGCCTTTCTCTTACAGTATGTAACAGTTTGGGTTTTGCTCTTATTGCAGGCTGATGTCCCATCCAGGGTTAGCACATCTCTTGTGCTTTAATACTAATTGAAAACAATCAATTAGTTTATTTATTATAATTAATGAATGGCACACTGATTTGTACTGCTCCATTACAGCTACAGTTGCAATTATTACCCAAAGCCCAAAAAGAGGGCAAAGCTACATCAACAATACATTTAAACTCTTGTCAACAAAAGATTGTTACCCATTAAGGACGCAAAAAAAAAAGTTATGGGACAATCTAAGAGAACAAATTACATACATAGGTACTGTATATTTTGACTGACCAATTACACGGTTACTTTACACAACAGCCCCAATTAAATGAAAGTCCGCTTTAGCGGTTTCTCGAGCAAATTCCTAGTCCGTATAGAAACTCACTCCAACCACCCCCCCAACATATATATATATATATATATATATATATATATATATATATATATATATATATATATATATATATATATATATATATATATATATATATATATATATATATATATATATATAAATATACACAGGACTCTCAATATGACCGAAAGGAACAAATGACGCCCCTGTCCAGGTGAGGCACATACATGTATACGTAAATCTAAAACAAAACCCTGCACAGTACGACTTACAGAACAAAAAACACCCCCTGCCCTCCAGCCCGATCAGGTAAAGCACATATCTTTTCTTCTTCTTCTTTCGGCTTCTCCCTTTAGGGGTTGCCACAGCGGATCATCCAAAATTGTTGTCCGCATATTGATTTGGCAGAATTTTACACCGGATGCCCTTCCTGGCGTAACCCCTACAAGTAAATATAATCAATACACCTAAGAGAAATGCAAGGAAGCTTTGAACCGCACGGTGAAAAAAATTATGGGATAGCCCTTATCCGTACGTAAGTGAAATATCTTGTATGGGATACTTTCGGGTACGTACGAGATAAAATTAGATTTAAAAATTACAGCTGCTAGTAAGATGGCTAACTAATGTCATTTCCTTTTACTGCACACGCTATATTACCTGATGCGACTATTGTAAGAGGTGTGCACGATATATATAAATGGTGGACACGAGATAGTAAGTTGTATGCACTAAATTGTTTCCCAGTAAGAAAAAAAATACACCATATTCCATCATTTGCACCGTACGAGTGTGCAGATGGATATGCGTAAACCTAAAGTATGAACCAAAACTCTGACTCAGAGAACCCTCCCACAACCCTAATCTTATCCATAGAGTAACGGGGCATGCAATGGGCATTTCGTGACTGACTTTGTGGTGGGTATTACTTGACGTACGTCATAGGTATTGCAAGTTGCAGTTAGTTAGACCCATCTCCAGCCATCCCACACTACTTTATAAAATAAAAACCCACGCGTCTGCTTTTTATATCACTGACAAGAGATGGGAGTGACGTCAAACTGAAGCGCCATAGCCTTGGTAATGGAGTAATTCGGTATCCGTTAATCGCACTTTTGTAATTTTTTAAATTGAACTAAAAGTATCCCACACGTACGAGATATTTTCATGTACTCAAGAAATAAGGGTTATCCCGTATTTTTTTTTCACTGTGCGATACAGATGGCTATCCAACAGGTTATTGTCCATGAAGATAGGTGAAACATGCGAAGAGAATAATTATATTGGGACGGATCCATGGAAGATGAATGACAGCGCTATCCCGAAAGTAAAAGAAGTCACATATCAAACTCTTTGAAATTGGCAAGCCAAAGCGTATGGACAGTCTTAAAGAAAAAAAGGCGTGCAGGTGACCACATCACTAACTTTGTCCCAGTGTCAGGGCGAGATGTATTCTACATTTTTCTTCCTCGGCGTTGATAGTGTCAGTCCTATTTCCCTTGGTTTGAGTTTCACTTGTAACGCAAATGGACCGTTCCTCTCGATCACTTCCTTCTCGCCGGTTTTAATTTCGGCGCTCCAACCCGTCATTGGCTGCCAACCTCAACAATTTTTTGTCGGACCTTCCAGATCCCGACAATAAAGGCGATGCAATTAATCACCGCCTCGTAACTCTCGAAAGGCTCCTCCACCTGAAACTGTGTGAAGGCTCCTGGCAGGGACGAACAGCACACAAAAGACATGCATGATACAGTACAACGCACACAAGTAAAATATTACTGCAATATACTCCTTATGTGGCGGTGCTACACAGTGACCCACGTTCAATTTGCTTTTTTTTTTTTGCTTATTATGTTACTTACTTGGAGTTTTCATAATTCCTCCAGGTACTCTTGTCTCTTCTCACATACCAAAGACACGCATGTTTGTTGATTTGTCTATCTATTATATAATGCCTTTTTGATATATCTGTCCACACTGCCTATAAAAAATATTCACTACCCCCCGGACGTTTTCACATTTTATTGTTACACGATCACGGTGGCGCAGTGGTAGCGCTGCTACCTCACAGTTAGGAGACCCGGTTCGCTTCCCGGGTCCTCCCTGCGTGGAGTTTGCATGTTCTCCCTGTGTCTGCATGGGTTTCCTCCCACAGTCCAAAGACATGTAGGTTAGGTGGATTGGCGATTCTAAATTGGCCCTAGTGTGGGTGTGTTTGTGTGTGCCCTGTGTTGGCTGGGATTGGCTCCAGCAGACCCCCGTGACCCTGTAGTTAGGATTCAGCGGGTTGGAAAATGGATGGATGGATCAATAGAAAAAGACTTGTTAATACCAAAGTGAAAACAGATGCCTGCAAAAAGGTTTAAATTAATTACAAATATAAAACACAAAGCATTTGATTATATAAGCATTCGCGCCCTTCACAGCCTTGAGTGAATGGCCACAGCCTTTCAGTCAGCCTTGCACATCTGCAAATTGACATTTTTCTCCATTCGTCTTTGCAAAACTCTGTCAGGTTACATGAAGATCACAAGTGAACAGCCATTGTCAAGTCCTCAGCAAATTCTCATTTGGTTGGATTGAGATCTGGACTCTCTGACTTAGCTACACCAGGACATTAACTTTGGTGCATTTAAGCCATCCTGTGGAGCTTTGGCTTTATGCTTGGAGTTGTTGTTCTGCTGGAAAACAAATTTTCCAAGGTGCAAGTTTCTTGCAGACTGCATTGGCTTTTCCTCCAGGATTTCTCTGTATTTTTTCTACCTTCACAAGCCTTTCAGGGAAGCATCCCCACATCATGATGCTTCACGTTGGGGATAGTGTGCTTTTGGTGTTATGCAGTGCTAAGACATAACTATAACCCTAATGATAGCAAGTTTGGTGTTGGAATCGTCAGACCATAGGACTTTCTTTTAGGGTAACTTCAGAGTCTCCCATGTGTCTTCTGGCAAACTCTCAATTTTTTAAACAGTGGCTTTCTCTCCCATAAAGATGTGACTAGTGAAGCACAGTCTGAACGTGTACGTCCTTCAGAGTTCTCACAGGTCTCTTTTTGTTCTCCCTCACTAGTATTTTTCTTGATGATCACTCAGTTTTTGTGGACGGCCTGCTCTAGGCAGATTTACAGCTGTGCCAAACTCTTTTTTCTCAATAACTGATTTAACAGGACTCCATGGATATTCACTGACTTGAATATTTCCTTGTGTCCGTCCCTTCACTTGTGACTTTCAATCCACTACTCATGGAGTTGCTTGGCCTGTTCTTTTTTCTCCATTGTGTAGATTAGACCACCATACTGACCCATAACACGTTGGACCTCCCAGATATGGTGCTTTTTTAATGACAAACAATTGAAACCTCAGACAAGTGATCTCAACTGAAGTAATTGCAGGACATTGGATGCACCAGTGATGGGGTGAATACCTATTGTGGCAGACGGCATGGGCCCTTACCCAACCAGGATGCCTCTCTGATGGAAAGACCAGGGGAGAGGGCATGATAAGGGCAATACCTCCCCTGGAACACTAGAGGGCAACCCCCCTGGTTCACAGTAAGGCCGTGGGTTTGGAGCTTAGAAACTTAACCCTGCTGGGGCCCGTAGCCACCACCAGGGAGAGCCTGGACAGTTCCTTCCTGGGCCAGAGGAAGGTCTGGCCACACCTGGAGTACTTCCGGGTGCCCTATAAAAGGGGCCACCTCACTCCATCCAGAGAGCCAGAGTTGGGAGGAGGTGGACGAACTTGCTGGGAGAGGAGTGGGGGCGACAGAGAAAGGAGAGAAGAAGGAAAGGACTGTGAATTTGTGTTGGTGCTGTAATTTGTGCTGTTGATTGGGAAAATAAAATGTTTGTTGTGCAACTCATTTCTCTGCCTATCTGTATCGGGTTAGGGCAGCAGTACACACCCTGGTAGGCCACACTATGCATTCAGTTTGTGATTTATCTTTGTAATTATTTTAGACCACTTTGCAGAGATCTTGTTTTAATTTGACATTAAAGAGTCTTTTTCGATTCATTTCTGTCATAAAAGCCAAATTAAATCCACTGTGATTCAGAGTTTGTTTAACAATAAAATGTGAAAACTTTCAGGGGCATAGATACTTTTAATAATCTATCTATCTATCTATCTATCTATCTATCTATCTATCTATCTATCTATCTATCTATCTATCTATCTATCTATCTATCTATCTATCTATCTATCTATCTATCTATCTATCTATCTATCTATCAAAAAATAATTTCCACAACGGAAAAAGAGTTGGGGACCGTCCCCATATAAAGTCCACAGGACAAAATAAAAATAAAAAGTCAAAGGAACGTTCAAAATACTTTTACAGTAGATGACAATGAGCATTAACAAATGGAGGCTGTTTTATACAAGAGCAAAATGGTGGATGTAAATGTGTTGGCAGGAAATGACGTTGAAACGAGCAGACGGATACGACGTCATCAAAAGGGACTGAAAGTGATCTAGGGGTGGAAGTGACATCGTCTTCGGGCGACCGGAAGTGTCGTCATTGGTCGGAGCTGGAAGCAATGTCATCAGAGGATGCCAGAGGTAACGTTTGGGTGGCCATCTTGGAACTCGGAAGTAAGGTATGTGCATTAATTTTCTTCTTTTTGTCTGAAGAAAGACAGAGTGAGGTGTTAGTACTGCAGATCAGCCCTTTGTCTCGCGATATTTCACTCACCTCCGGGCTTGTTGACTGCCTCCTAATCGCACGTGTGTGACACTATCTAGTGCCTTATTTATTATAAGAGATGGTCATGAAGAGTTGGGGTACCCATAGGCAAACCCCATACTATTGAAAACAAAACACACCTTATAAACGTGTTAAAATAAAAAAACAAACATCTTTGCAGATGCCAGTCTCAAAAGTGACTGCTCCAAGTCAGTTTAGCAGAACTTCTGGTGATAAGGACTTCCTGTTAAACTGAGGAAGGTCCAGGTGGACGGACACAGGAAGTGATGTCAAGGGCAGTAAAGCTGTCAGTCTTCTAGTCTGAGATAAGGTGTTAGTAAAGAGTGCCATCCTGTGTTCCAGTGGGAAATAATCGTCTCCCAAGCCTTTAAGGTCTCCCAGTGTGCACGCACAGGACACTGTCTATCTGCTGAATATATAGTGGCTTTAGTAAAGACCCCCCTATTCATAACGGCGTGTAGCGCTGGCGGGGGGGAAAGGGGTTGGCGAGCAAATCGAGCAGGGGGAGAAGCCCCCTAGTCTAGAAAATAACAGTTCAGATTCAAACAAACAGTATATTCACCAAAGCCAAACAGTACAATTTACATTCAATCCAGCAGTTTTCACCTCCTGACCAGTGCTGTAATTACACAAAGCCCCAATAAGACCACTACAGTTCTTCTGCAGAGCAATAGTACAGACACAGAAATGTATATTTAAGATACAGTAACTGCAAACCGATAGCAGACACTCCAAGACCAGTGCTGTTTCGACACAAACCAATGTGATATTCCGACAGATCAATTCAGTTATTGTGACTTGCATTTGTATATGCTGGCATTTGTCATGATATGCATTGACTTGCATCAGCTGTCGTCACTCGCATTTGTATATGCTTCTCAGATCAATTGTATGGAAACACAACGTAATGTTATTTCAATGCTAAACTATACTACAGGCTCACACACAAAAGCACTTTATGTGAAAAACGATAAATAACAATTACATTTGTTCATCTGTTTGTTCATTCATGGACTTCTTGCTGAGTCTGATATAGAGTCATGAGCAAAAGCAATCCACCTTATACTGTATGTGATGTATGAATCATTAAAGAAACCGTCCATGAATTTTTCCGATGACTCTTTCTCCTTTACAGATTTATGGGGGCTGGAGTCTAATCCTGCAGCATCAGGCATATGGCTAGAAACAGTCCAGGCTGTGGTAGCACTCAGACTCTCTGGATGTTTGTGGTAGAGGACACTGAAGAATACAGCAAATACCAGTGTGGACACAGAGAAGACAAGAAAAGAGACCGTGACCAAAGCAGGAATTGAAGGCAGGCCCCTGGAGCAGTTAAACTATGGATGCACTCCTGCACACTGTTGTATACAGCGTGAACATAATGATTATTTCATGTGTGCCATGAAAACATTAGGAGCTGATTTATAAACCTAATCAGCTACTGTATAAGAGATGCCCCTAAAATATTAATGCAGCAAAATATTTTTTTCAGCCAATTGGAACTTTAGATTTTGTATCACATACATAAATAAGATGCTCAAGCAGCACTGCACATGTGCACATTAGCACACACACACACACGTGCAAACACACACACATACACACACCCTCACACACACACACATACACAAGCACAGAGTCTCCCAAGGACTTATTGCAAATGAATAAAGCAGTCTGAGGCGCCATAAATAATAGAATCACGTCTGTTTCAGCCTGGAAGCACTTCTACGTTCATAGCAGGATCCAAGACTTAACCAAACACTCGAGCTGTTTCTGAGATTTATTTTTGAGCTACTAATGAGGTAGAGCTGCACTATCTGCTCGTGATCCTGTGAAGAGGGCCTTTACTGCATGCGCAGGACTTTAATGGCCGGGGGCTGTTTACATTTGGAGATTGTTTCCTACATACGGTATAGTAAGTACAGATCAACATCATAATAATTGACATGATTATTAACTGGTTTCATTATGGCACACTGTAATATCGTTGAAGATAATATAAAATGAATTTAGACCGGTGCTTCAGTCATTATAGTGAACTCACAAAGGATTCAGAGCCTTTAAGCTTTTTTCACATTTTGCTTTGTGGCATCCTTATGCTAAGATCATTTAAGCTCATTTATCACCAAATGAGGCAACACTCAATACCCCGGAATGACAAAGTGAAAACAGGATTTTAGAAATCATCTCAAATGTATTAAAAAACTGATATATCACATTGGCACAAGTCATTCGAATCATTGCTATGACACTTGAAACCCAGTGTATCCCATTCTGAGATGTTTCTACACCTTGTTTGGAGTCCACCTCCAAATGGTACAACATAGTGGTGGCAGCATCCTGCTTTGGGGTTGTTTTTTGGGCTACCAAATGGAGTAAAGTGCAAAGATATTCTTAATGCTCCAGAGTGGGCCGAATGTTTACCTTCCAAGAAGACCAATGACCCTAAGCTGAAAATAAAGACAACAGAGAAGTGGCTTAGGGACAACTGAGGGCTAGCGCCCTCTTCTACGCAGTGGTGTGCTGGGGAGGCAGCATTAAGAAGAAGGACGCCTCACGCCTGGACAAACTGGTGAGGAAAGCAGGCTCTATTGTAGACATGGAGCTGGACAATTTGATATCAATGGCAGAGCGACGGGCGCTGAGCAGTCTCCGGTCAATCATGGAGAATCCACTGCATCCACTAAACGGTATCATCTCCAGACAAAGGAGCAGCTTCAGTGACAGACTGCTGTCACCGTCCTGCTCCACTGACAGACTGAGGAGATCGTTCCTCCCCCAAACTATGTAACCCGGGTTGGGGGTTTGGGGGGGTAAACGTTAACATTACAACATTTTTACAAAGTTATTGTCTGTTTTTACCTGCATTTTTATTACTCTTTAATTTAATATTGTTTTTTGTATCAGTATGTTGCTGCTGGAGTATGTGAATTTCCCCTTGGGATTAATAAAGTATCTATCTATCTATCTATCTATCTATCTATCTATCTATCTATCTATCTATCTATCTATCTATCTATCTATCTATCTATCTATCTATCTATCTATCTATCTATCTATCTAGTTGTATATAGCCCCTTATCTATCTATCTATCTATCTATCTATCTATCTATCTATCTATCTATCTATCTATCTATCTATCTATCTATCTATCTATCTATCTATCTATCTATCTATCTATCTATCTATCTATCTATCTATCTATCTATCTATCTATCTATCTATCTCAAACTCATTCAAACACCTCTGGAGAGACCTGAAGATAGCAGACCACTGACAGTCTCCATCCAACTGGAGAGAGCTTGAGGGGATCTGTGGAGAACAATGGCAGAGAATCCCCAAATCCGGGAGCGTCAAGTTTGTCACATCATAACAAAGAAGACTCCCGGCTTGTCAAAGGGGCTTCAGCGGAGTAAAGGGTATGAATAGCTGTGCCAATATGATATTTCAGTTTATTCAGCTTTTATTTTTAATACATTTGCAAACATTTCTTTTCACTTTGATGTTCTGGGGTATTGTGTGGTACTTTATGGAAGAAAATATATTTAAATAATTTTAGCACAAGGCTGCAACATTGTCAAATGTGAAAAGAATGAAGAGGTCCGAATATATTCCGAATCCAGTACATGTTTTACAGTATGTCACTATTAAAGTAAAGCTTATTTCATTGTATCTGATTTTACTCACAGACACAGACATTTAGGGAAGCCAGCTGACAGAAATATGTGAGACTAGCTGGCTGATGTAGGTTGGTGGGAGACAGATTCATGACAAGAAAGTAAGCAACAAAGAACTGGAAGACAGCACGGCAGGATAGTTGCCCTATTTGATGCTTGGCCAAGAGCCCCGGTCTGCTACTTTAAGTTTTCTTTGCGTGCGAAAATCATGGGCAGGGATTTTTATTGATTAAAGCAGGCCTGACCCATTGCCTTGACGTTTATTTCAAAGCCATGCACTTCAGCTGACAGAGGGAAATCGCCAGAGAAGATGGACAGAGGCCTGTGGAAGACACACAGGCTGGCTGTTTTAAACGTGACCAATATGGATAAAGCCATAGCCTGTCATAAATGATGAGAACAGGTGAAGGTGTTAGTCCAGAAAAAAAAAGAACAGACAGGCCTTCGGGTAAGTGACCATATCTGACAAGAATTCTATGCATATGTAAATATGTGAATAATTATAAAGACAAGGATCGAGCACGAAATCAGGCGCTGTCTTCATGCCGCCGAACATTCCTGCCAGATGGGCGTATAGTCTCAGCATTTCCTCTCCTGAAGAACTGGCTGTGATGACTGTACTGTTCCTTGGCTTCTCTCCGCCCTGGATATGAATGTATAAATGATTATACATTGTATTTTTGTGGGAATGGAAGTTATCATTTAAAGCCAAGTTAAATACATATATCTCTGTTTGTCCCATATGATTATTTCCACCATGGTTACAAAAGGGATGGGTATTGGCTCCAATCCGGTGATTCCCAACATGGGGCGACACACCCCTTTGGGGGGCAATTTGATTTTTTAGGGGGGCAATTCAAGAATTTAAGTACGTTAAACAATTTATAAAATGAAAAAAATAGTAATGCAATGTTAAAAATGATAGAAAAAAATAAACAAATAATTTTTATTTTTATTTTTTACAGAGACATTTATGTATTTACTAGTTGATTACCCAGTGGCTTCGCTCACTGAGTGCAAAGGAAAAAAATAAAATGTAGTCTATAAGTTATTAAACAGTAAAACATTAACATTTAAGAAGTAAAGCTACATTGAGCACTACTGGAGTGGTTTCGGGTAAACTACATTTTAAAGGCGCTATAACACAACAGGTAAGTAGTAGATCCCTTGTGAAAGGCGCTACACGACCGCTGTGGTATAGAAATTACATTTTCTATGTGATTGTCGAAATTTTTGCCTGACAACCTTCCACTACATGCCTGTGATTTACTTGTTAAAATAATTAATCACAAAAGCAAGCTTGAATGTTGTGGAGTTTTAGTGACCCGAACTTACCTTAAGGGATAGTAAGTAGTTGTGCAGGGCAATTTACAGAGTCCTGCTTCGATGGCGCAAAGATTTCCACTCTCATAGGAGCCAAAGGAGGACTTGAAGTGTCACAAACCAGTGCGAGAAGAGAGGACGCTGCCCGAAACTGCAAAGCTTCTAGACTTGGCGGAGCAGCCCGACATTCTGCATCTCCCAGCGTTCACTTTGTTCTCACGACCCCTCGCAGCTGAAGGTGGTCTTGTCTTAACATTGTTTACAGCTCAGCGCAGTTAAAAAGTAGAAAGACGCAAAACTGTTTTCCTCATCTCTTCTACTATCAAGTAGTGCCAACTAAAAAAAAGTTACAATGTGGTGGTTTCAGCGACAGTCACATGGACGAATAAATAAAACTTATCTGTCAGAATGCACCTGGCTAGTTCCTGTATTATAATATGTTCTGTGATCATAGGTAATTTCCATATCTCATATTCCATATATTTGTGAATTTCCCCTTGGGATTAATAAAGTAGGGCGGCACGGTGGCGCAGTGGGTAGAGCTGCTGCCTCGCAGTTGGGAGACCTGGGGACCCGGGTTCGCTTCCCAGGCCCTCCCTGCATGGAGTCTGCATGTTCTCCCCGTGTCTTCGTGGGTTTCCTCCCACAGTCCAAAGACATGCAGGTTAGGTGGACTGGCGATTCTAAATTGGCCCTAGTGTATACTTGGTGTGTGGGTGTGTTTGTGTGTGTCCTGCAGTGGGCTGGCACCCTGCCCGGGATTGGTTCCTGCCTTGTGCCCTGTGTTGGCTGGGATTGGCTCCAGCAGACCCCCGTGACCCTGTGTTCGGATTCAGCGGATTGGAAAATGGATGGATGGATTAATAAAGTATCTATCTATCTATCTATCTATCTATCTATCTATCTATCTATCTATCTATCTATCTATCTAACCCTTTAATTTATGATTTTACAATTTTACCATTAAAATAATATGAATTGTAAAAATGATTATAAAATTTTGCAATTTAACAAAAATATAAAATGATCAAAATATTACAGAAAAAGCTGTCATTAAAGTTATTTTATATTTATGAATATCACGTCTCTTATTATATGTTTTCAAAAGTGTATTTGCTGTATTTTCATATTACTTCATATTATATATATATATATATATATATATATATATATATATATATATATATATATATATATTAACAATTTCTTAGTGTTTTCTTTGTCAGTACTTTAACTATCCTTTCCCTCTTTTGTTTCCGTGTTCCTTGGAAGCTTGTTTAGACCAAATTAATGACATTATGGGCTTCCTCCACGTGAGTAGGAGTTCACTTTTTGAATAGGTGATAATAAGAATAAGATATATGTTACAATGGGGGACATCATGATTTTAGAGAGGTCTAGGTGGGGCATGGCCAAAAAAAGGCTGGGAACCACTGATCTAGTCTGTTCTGCATCAACAAAGGGCACCCGCTGTTGGACGCAATGTCCCAGACTCAGAGCCTTGAATATGGAATCGTAACGCAGAAATGAGGTTGGCAGCCAAGTGGACCGCATGTCTGTTCTTGCTTCTGTTCTCCTTGTATTGCCCAGCAATATAATACAAAAGACCCCCCATCTGGAAGTGCTAAGTGCTGCTCGAGTGGATCCTCTCTCAGTTCATAAACTTGATCCCTTAGTGGTGTGGTGTAGTGGCTCCAAAAGAATGGCCAGTTTTTAAATAATTCAGTCTCCGTGCAGCCGTGCAGCCACGGGGAGAGGAGAGAGAGAGAGGTTAGGAGCACATGCTGATACAGCGCCTTGACGGACCCAACACACGATGAAACAACTCAGGATCCCAGATTAGGAGCTGAGTGCAGCCATGCAATGGGTGACACCTCAGCACCACACTGGTTCAGATGGAATGTAACCAGTGGGAGTTTTTTTTATGGTGGCTGGAGTGCTGATTCTGCCACCAACCCCCAGGTTTTTCCCTGCAGTGTGGAGGACCTACCTGCAGATTAACGTCATAGCCAGGACAGAGAAATTGCAGGTTAAGGGTCTTGCTCAAGGGCCCAACGAAGTAAAGTTGCTTTTGGCATTTACAGGATTCAAATTGGCAACCTTCCAATTGCCAGTGCAGATCCCTAGACTCAGAGCCACCACTCTGCCTCCGCGTGAGGGTGCGGTCATTCTCAATTTCTTAGTCAGCTCACTGTGGTGTGTGATTGAGGTGCTGCGCCCACGGAGCCATATAAGTATGGGCCGGCACAGGAGATCGAGAGGAGAAATGGAAAAAGAAACGAAAGAGGCTTAGAGAGTGAGAGAGAAGCATCAGGGGGTGAAAGAGAGTGGACAAGCCAGTCAGCTGAAAAAAGAGAGAGGTCAGTGCAGTCAGGGGTCCCATGTGCAGTGAAGGATCGGCACTCGAGGGACGGATCGTGCCCACTGAATGTGAGGAGTGGGTTTGATTGAGGTGGAGTCCTCCCTAGGGATCTGAGGGACGACTGCGTGTGCAAGAAAGAAGATGGGAGGACAACTGAGCAGATGCCAGCGGAGGCAGCCAAAATGGGGGTCAGTAGTGTGAGGACTGAAGTCTCCCCGGCTGATCATGCCTTGGATGAGCTGGAGAGACTGTTGAAGGAGCTGTGCTTGGCTGGAGTGGCCCCAATGTCGGCTGCAGGTTCTTAGTTTCGTTTTAGCCTGGTTTTAAACACATGGATTTTTACCTGATTTTATGGATTATTTATTGGAACACTTTGGAAACTACACTAATTATTTGGACACTGTTTGTCTTTGTTTTAATAAAAGCACTTGCACCTTTTTGCACCATCCCCTTGCTCAGTTTGATTTGTCCCCATCAGACCAGCTCCTCCGGTTACGTTACCGACAGTGTTGGGTTGGAGATGCTCCCAAAAAGGAATGAAGGGGCATGGAGCAGGACTTGCACCGTCATAGGTGGACTGATGCTCTTTGCAGCTCCGATTTCTGCCTTGATCCTCCAGAACCCTGATACAAAACAAAGTGTAAGAATGGTTAAACGGCCAATGCCTGCATGAGAAGATTATAAATTAAAGACATTGATTAAAGGATAAATGCATTCAGAATGTCACAACTTTCTGAAATGCACAAAAAATTAAGGGCACATTAGAAACTAATACTTATTAGTCACCATGGGGCCAAGGTGGAATTCGTGATAAGATAAATGTCATTGTGGCATTTATCATATTATATCAAAGAAAATGACATATGGTAATATGAGAAGAAAACAAAGCCACATCGTGACTTAATAATTCTCCCAGCAGCCTGTTCTGTGTATCTCCATGGCCAAAGTCCAAGGGAGGACTTACAAGTAACATAATGTACCATTATGAAGGGGGGCCGTGCTTTGGTCCAGTGACTTGTACCATTGCTAATCCCAGTTCTGGGGTTCAGCTTCTAACATCCAGTCTGTATCTCTTCTAGTCTTCAATAACCTGCTTGTCATCCATACTTATTGTCAACTCTATGTGAGTTACATAAGAGGGCACCACATCCAGGGATAAATTGCACCTTGACTTAGTGTAGCTGAGGGTTCCAACCAGTTGTAAGTCTGTACTGGAGTGAGGGCTTCATAAAATGAATGACTGAGCAAGTGAGGTGTATATAACATCTTGCTATGGCTCCCCCTAAAGGGCAGCTTTTTGCATTACATCAAATACTGCTCATTACAATCATGTATTTTCTGGACAGGTGGGTCCATTAAAAGCTTGTTTATTAGATTAAAAATCTGTGCAAATATTAAGTAGAAAAAACAAGTGAAAAGTCTCTATGTTGTTTTTTTGTCCCAGAGAGAGTTGCCTACATGAATAAAAAAATACCAGTTAAGCTAAGCAGGCTGCAGTTAAAAATGATTTTCATTTTGCAGAGTTCAAAAACTGATCTTGAATAGCTGAATTAAATTCAAAAGAGCTGCTAGCAATCTAAGACCAAAACATTACAGAAATAAAAAAGCCCGCTGAACCATGTCAGGTGGAGCAGGCTGGACATGAACAATTTGTCATCTTTACTGTGTTCTTTAGTGACGTTGAAGCATTGCACCCAGAATAAAACTGAGAATGTCATCAGTGTTGGGGCTCGGACATTGCAGCAGTCTTCAGTGATAAATTGAGCAGCAGCATCACTCAGTCCTCTCTCTGCACAGAGAGTGTACTTTCAAAGTTTTTTTGTCAGTGTCTAGACTTGGACTTTTTTGAGGGTTATGGGATGAAATGCCATTGTGGTGACAAATTATGACTTGTAAGCTGTGGGTTTTGTAACATAAACAGTGTTTTCTGACACAATGCAATACTGATTCAAGGCAGCTCCATGACTCACCCAGTTTATTAAAAAGGGCTGCCCAGTGCAAGAAGGGAATCATGGAGACAAAATATTACAGAGCCTCTTCTACACCCAGCCTCTAGGGGGCAGCAATTAATCTGTCCTAAGACTTTTTTCATCCAGTTCTAAACTATTTAAAAAGAAGCATGGTCGACGAGAATGACTGGGGGGCTTCATTCCACTGCTGTCTGGTGATTCAATGCTTCCTGCAGGTGTACTTGTTAATTTCAATATTAAATATCTGCTCAGTATACATTTATTTATTTGTTTATCGATTGTTTGGCTGTATTATCTATCCTATGAGTCTGTATTCTTGTTTCTAATGTTTCTGCTGCTGTAGGCATCTGAATTACCCAATGGGAATTCTAGAGTATATCTAATCTAATGTAATGTAATGTAATCTAATCTAATATACAGTGGATTCAGACAGAAATCAAATAGGTTCATTTAAGTATTTAAACCTTTTAAACCTTTTCCTGTGGCACTCCAAATTGTGGTTTGGTGCATACTTTTTGAGATCATTCTTGAAATGTGTCTACATTTTGATTGGAGTCCACCTGTAGCAAACTGAATTGATTGAACATTGTTTAGAAGACTCTATAGACCTCCAAGATCAAATTATGGTGAGACATAGACCGGGGCAAGGGTTACAAAATCATTTCTAAAACTTTGAGTTTTCCCAGGGGCACAATGGCCTAAATAATTGTAACATGGAAGACCTTTGCAACCACCAGGACTCTTTCTAGAGTAGGCCATCCAGCTACACTGCGTAATCAGGCAATAAGGGCCTTTGTCAATGAGGTGACAGTGAAGTCTATGGTAATTGTAAGAGAGCTTCAAAATTCCTCTGCTAAGATGGAAAACAGAAGGATTACCATCTCTGCAGCATTTCTCCCACTTTATGGTAGAGTGGTTAGAGAGAGGCTGATCTTGATTAAAGGCATATGACAGCCCTCTTGGACTCTGAGAGCATGAGGAAATAGATTATCTGGTCAGATAACTCAAAAACCAATCTCTTTAGGCTGAACTTTAATGTCTGTGTCTAACATAGAGCAGGCACTGCTCATCATCTGCTTAATATCATCCCTGTGGTGAAGCATGGTGGGAAAACATCATGCTATGGGGATATTTCTCCAGGGCAGGCATAAGCAATCCGGTCAGAATTGAGGGAAGAATGAATGCAGCCAAAAACAGAGAGTTCTGTGAAGAAGACCTGCTCCTAAGTGTATGCAACCTTAGATTGGGGCAACAGTTCACCTTTCAGCAAGACAATGACCTGAAGCATTTAGCCAAGATAGCATTGGAGGGTCATTGGAGCACAGGAGAGATTCTGAAGGACTGGAAAATGGCAAATATTATCCCATTATATAAAAAGGGTGGCAGAGCAGAGCCAAGCAACTACAGGCCAGTAAGCTTAATGTGCATCACAGGAAAATTAATGGAAGGAATTATTAAGGAGAAGATTGCAAGAACACTTTGCAAGAACAGGAGTTTTTTGGAGCAGTCAGCCTGGGTTCAGAAGATGGAGGTCATGTTTTACTAACATGCTGGAATTCTATGAGGAGGCAACAAAAGGATATGATCAAAGTGGATCTTATGATAAGGTACCACATGAGAGGTTGGGCATTAAACTAAAAAAAGTGGGAGTTCAGGGTGATATTTTTAGATGGGTGCAGAATTGGCACAGACACAGGAAGCAGAGGGTGATGGTGCGAGGAACAGAATCAGAATTGGCCGATGTTAAGAGTGGTGTCCAGCAGGGGTCAGTGCTAGGGCCGCAGCTATTTTTAATATATATAAATGATTTAGTTAGGAATATAAGTAGCAAGCTGGTTAAGTTTGCTGATGATACAACGACAGGTGGATTAGCAGATAATTTGGAATCTGTTATATCATTACAGAAGGACTTGGATAGCATACAGGCTTAGGCAGATTTGTGGCAGATGAAATTTAATGTCAGTAAATGTAGTGTTACACATAGGAAGTAAAAATGTTAGGACTGAATACACAATAGGCAGTTGGAAAATCGAGAGTACACCTTATGAGAAGGATTTAGGGGTCATAGTGGACTCTAAGCTATCGACTTCCCGACAGTGTTCAGAAACCATTAAGAAGGCAAACAGAATGTCAGGATATATAGAGCCTTGAAGAGTGGAGTACAAGTCCAAGGAGCTGAAGCTTTATAACGGTGAGGCCTCGTCTGGAGTACTGTGTGTAGTTTTGGTGTCTAGGCTACAGAAAGTACATAGCAGCACTAGAAAAGGTCCAGAGAAGAGCAACTGAGCTGAGTCCAGGGCTACAGGGGATGAATTATAAAGAAAGATTAAAAGAGTTGAGCCTTTTCAGTTTAAACAAAAGAAGATTAAGAGGAGACATGACTGAAGTGTTTAAAATTATGGTATGAAGGGAATTAGTCCAGTGGATCAAGACTGTGACTTTGAAATGAGTTCATCAAGAACACTGGGACATAGTTGGAAACTTGTTAAGGGTAAATTTTGCACAAATATTAGGAAGTTTTTCTTTACACAAAGAACGATAGACACTTTGAATAAGCTACCAAGTAGTGTGGTACACAGTAAGACTTTAGGGACTTTCAAAACTCGACTTGATGTTTTTTGGAAGAAATAAGTAGATAGGACTGGCAAGCTTTGTTGGGTTGAATGGCCTGTTCCAGTCTCAGTTGTTCTAATGTTCTAAAGTCTCCAGATGTCCATGATTGGCACAACTAAAGCCCAGACTTAAACCCAATAGAATATTTTTGAAAAGACCCTAGGTGCTTCCAATCTAATTTAACAGAGCTTGAGATATCTGCAAGAAAGACAGGCATCTTGACCAGGATAAACAAAGGATTTATACCTGGCTAGGAAGTCATAACATAAGAAGCAGGCATCTGAGGCAACCGGGAGCAGCTCATTCCCCCAAACAACAGGTGGCAGTGTTCTTCAAGGCTGGATCACGTTAGGACAACCACAGGGTGGCATGGGAGTTGTAAACCTGAGACGCAGCCCTGTGGGAGTTTTTGGGAACTATCAGATGGCACTGCTGTTGGAGGAATGTCCTGCTTCATGTATGACCAGGAAGTTCTTCAAAGGACTAAGACAGGAAGTTGGAAGCAGTTCTCAGGTCAACTTTAAAAAGTAACACTCAACTGGAGCACAGAAGGAGGAAGAGTTTGATTGATTTGTTTGTATTATGGCTGATCTTTGAGTGAGTGATTAGTGGAAGGGTGCTTTGACTGAGTAAATATCTTTTATTTAAATTTGGAATCGTGTCTGGCATTACTGTGTCTGCAGTTTGGGGCTCAGTGAAGCCACCAGTTGGCTAATATATATATATATATATATATATATATATATATATATATATATATATATATATATATATATATACAGTATATCTAACTTTAAGAAAGATTATGAAGATTTTCTTGAGCACCACTAAACTTTCCAGGCTGACTACACCATTATGTAAATGCAGACACAAGGCCATATAAGATTTCACTTCTGAGCATGTAAAAATTGATTTCATGGGTTGAATGCAAATCAGCTCACGTTTATCTTTGCTTAAGGGAAATCCATAGCCATCACTCATGTTTTCGTTCTTGCCATCAGCTAATGATTTCACTGGGCAGCTGCTTCTGTCTTCCTGGTGAGTACCTTGTGAAACTTCCTACAGAAAGAACAAAACTAAAAGGCTTATGACGGACTAGCAGATCTCGTCTTCTTTCTGAATCCTTCCCAGATTGTGACAATTCATTCTGAGACTGTGCTTTGTGTTTGTTTAAATGTTCCAGCGACCTCCATTGAATGAATCAAGTTTGAGAGTACCAAAGTGTTTTAGCTGTTATGTATAGCATATCTATTGTGAAAAGGCGCTATATGGGCACCAACCAGACACAGACTGACATCGTGAGGCACACGTAAAATAAATAAACTTTGTATTTCATCACCTGTGGGGCAAATCTTCCCCATGACCCCCACAGACACAACACAATCCCAAGTACAACAAACAAAACACCAACACACACAGTCCTCCTTTGCACCACCACTCATCCATCAAGCTTCGTCCTTCTCCTCCCGACTCTGGCCATTGAGTGGTTTTTGCTGGGCCTTTTTATAGTCCAGGTGGTTGACTGCTGAGTTCCGGCTGCATATCCAGGTGCGGCAAATAAGCTGCCCATACAGGCTCAGGAGTCCCAGCTGCAGCACCCCCTGGCAGCGCCTGTGGGACCCATCGGGGCTGCACTTAAAACTTAAAATGCGGGTTACAGTCCAACATATTAGCTCCTAAGGGTCACAATAATAATATCTCTTTTTAAGTTAGGTTATGATTTTCATTTAAGGTTTGTATATTCTCTTCTTGCCTTGTACATGTTGCTGCCAAGATAACCTCAAGTAGGATTAAATGAGGTCAGAAGATTTATGAATTGTGGCTGATCAAGCATTCTTCTGCAATTTTATTTTTCAGATCTGGTAGGCCATGTCCCTCTGTGTCTCCATTGTGTTATCATCTTAGAAACATGCATGTCTTATTGTTTGGTCATTCTAAATTGGCATAGTGTGGAGGCGTGGACCCTGACATTGACTTGCACCCTATGCATGACTTGCACCCATAGCTGCCAGGTAGGCTACTGCCTTCCATGACCTTGCATTAAGATTGGACAGGTTTGAGAAAGTACGTCATTGGGGAGATATCCTGCTAAATTCAGAGAGTGCACGACACATTTTGAAACAAGTCAAGGAATCTGAAGATCTGAATAACAAATTTCTATTGTCCTAATTGTTTCTGTGGAAGAAATTAAATGTAGATATATTAATAGAATCTTATCTTAAATTTAGAACTCTTACTTTTAGAAACCAGGCAGGAGAAGAACTGTTCTATACATCTTTTAATGTCACTTCAAGAAGAGGGAGCATTCTCACAAGCAATCTATTACAGCATGGTCAGAATAGTCCAAATATTAAAGGGTAGAGGTCTGTTTTATAAGCAAATGAATTTTTTGAGAGATGGCCAGCACCCCCTGGCCGCTAGATGGAGTCCTCCCTGCAACATGGAGGTGCCCCGGATCTCCGCAGGGCATCGCGGAAAATGGAGTTCGGCTTCACAGCCCTGCTGGATACCATGGGTGCTGCCAGGGGACGCTGCAGGGATGCACAGGGATTGTTATTTTCCTTATAGCTCGGAAGTACTCCCTAGTCATGGGGACGGAAGAACTGAAGTACTTCCGGGCTGAAGAAAAATAAGAGTTTTCATCTGATCTGGAAGTGCTAGTGGATCACGTGGACTGAAGGACAGAAGCACTTCCCGGTCAAGGACTATTTAAAGGACTATGGGAAACCCAGCAGCAGAGCTGGAGTTGGGAGGAAGTGTAACGGAGCTGCTGGGAGTGGTGGACTGATTTATTGTATGACTATTGATTTATTTGTGTATTGTGGAGGTGGAGGTGCTTTGTTCACATTATTATAATAATTAAAATTATTACTGGGACTTTTTATCTGGTGTTTGGACGTATTGTCTGTGAGTTTTATGGGGTAACAGCGACCCCTAGTGTCACAATTTACATAACAGTGTCAATCAATGCATGCATTTGCTCTGGTTGGTTCATCAGCTTATACCCAAAAGACATATAAAATAAAAGTCAATCTTATTGTTTTTCTGGTTCTTCTTATACCTTTGAGCCGAGCCACCACCCTTGACATTTCTATGCATATGACAACTGTCCATTCTCGTTTAGAGGACATCTCTTTGTCATCCTTCAGTATGTTTTGTATTTTACATCAACCTTTCTTCTTGTACATTCTTTACTTGACCATCTCAATATTTTTCCTAAACCAAATCTTATATTTCAATGTACACACTGCAAACAAAAATACTGTTACATTTGAATTATATTATGTTACATCTAAATTATTGTCTCACATTTCCCGTCCAGTTCCAATATTCCACTAATTGACCAGGTGATTTGTTTTTCTCATCCTGCCCACTTCATTCCCACCTGCCCCTTTTTCACAGCCAGAGGTGTGTCGAGGTAATGTTGGAAAGAAAAAATGGCTAATCTCAGCTCACTAATGATTATGGGTTTCTTGTCCGACTGTTTAGGAATAATATATTACTGCCAAGTGTTTACCTTATGCACCAGTTTGACATTAGCATTTGTCACGGCAGTGATACCTTGAATGTGTTCATGCAGTGGGCATTGTAATGTACATTTTTTATTACTGGTTCTTGTGAAAGGTGCTATATACCTCACAGGTGGATTGCTTGAATTTACAGTATGGTGTGTTTTGGTTATCAATCCATTTCCAGATCCATTTAATCAATGTCAGTGTAACTGTGGGCCTGAGTCAATGGAAGTGGTGTTGATTGCTAAACAGGAATACATCCTGGAAGTGGCATCAGTGCCACACACATACAACTACACTGTCATAATTTATAGGTAACACTGGTGTCTTTGGGATGAAGGGAAGAAGAAAACCTTGGATATTGTGGAGACCCATTGAAAGAATGAGCAACTCCACACATGCACACAGTGGCTTTGCTGCGATTTGGGGAGGGGGGACTCATAGTAAATCGCATTTCTAGAATGGGATTTTTCCAGGGGAAAGAAAACATCAAGCAAGTTGGAAAACTGAAAAAAAGAAAGACAAGAAAAAGAAATGGGTCTTAAATATTCACTGAAGGCAACACCTAATTTGCATACACTACTCAAAGTGATCTGTGATTGGCGGGCTACTTTTTAAAGTGATATGATTGGTTGGCAGTGGGAGTTCTCTAAAATGATCTGCCACTGACCAGCACTGGCATTGATTTCCCTATCTGACAACCTAGCTAGTTACCTTTTCCTCACTTAATGGAGAGTGGGGATGCCTTTATTTAGTACAAGTCCTGGAAGCTCTGCAATACCAAGGTCAGGCTTTGGTCTAATGGAGTGAACCCCACATTGGAGAAGCACTATTCACAAACATCTGCTTAATATCCAGCCTGTCTCTGAACTAACTAACAGGAATAAGGATGCATACAAAATTGCAACCCAGTAAACACCACGTTGCAGATGTGGCCAGACTGGGGGGAGGGGGTCACTTGTTGAAAGTTTCTTCTCTTGAATGGGACTTCAAAGTGATATGTGTTTGGCCATCACTAGTGATGACTGATATACCTAACTCCCCACATACCTCTTGATGAAATAATGGGCTTTTGGGATATCTTTTCATAGAACTACACCAAGAAGCTTTGCAATAGTAGGATCAGGGTTTGGCCTGGTGGATGAAATTCCATCCATCCATCCATCCATTTTCCAACCCGCATGCACTCCCTAAAGAGGAAGCCTATGAAACGAATATGACAACAAACAAAATCACAACTCAGCACACGCTGAGATGCAATGCTATTGCGTGGTAGCTAGTCTGGCAGGGTCACTTTGTTGGCACTGTTAGGGGGAAAAAAGAGTAAACAAGTGTAGCAGATGACCGGGGACCTTGCCCCACAAGGGCGCCCCTGTGATGGAAGGACGGGGAAGAGGACATATTTGGAATAGTACCTCCCTCAGAACACGAGAGGGCGACCCTCCTGGATTACATCAGGACCACGGGCTTGGAGCTTGGAAACTCAACCCTTTTGGGACCCGTGGTCACCACCAGGGGGCGCTTGGACGGTTCCGGAGCCCTGGAGCCCCAGGTGTGACGGAAGTGCTGCCTGAAGAGAATCTGCACCTGCACCTCCATTCAGGGAGCCAGAGTCGGGAGGTGGAGAACAAAGCTGGCAAGGAGTGGAGGCGGCAGAGAAGAGAGACAAAGATAGATAGATAGATAGATAGATAGATAGATAGATAGATAGATAGATAGATAGATAGATAGATAGATAGATAGATAGATAGATAGATAGATAGATAGATAGATAGATAGATAGATAGATAGATAGATAGATAGATAGATAGATAGATAGATAGATAGATACTTTATTAATCCGCAAGGGTTAATTCACAAGTTCACAATGAAGGGACTGAGCAATCTGTGGGTGATTTCTGCACTGTGTGCTGTGTAAAGGAGAAAAGGAAAAGAAATAAAAACTGTGTGTGCTTGGACTTGTGTCGTGTGCCTGTTTGTGACGGGGTTAACTTTCACACATGCTAGAAAGCCAGCAAAAATGGTTACAATGTTAAAAAAAACAAAGACACGTGCAAGAAACTAAAGGCTGCGCCCCATTCAAATTGGCCATTGAAAATGATCTGTAATTGGCCAGCACTGGCTAAAGTTTTCCTATTTATCTCTTTCTTAGTTAATGGGCTTGGGGGATATCTTAGAACTACTCCCCAAAAACTGTGCAATACCGGGATTAGACCTTGGCCCGGTTGAGTAGATGAGGAAGCCTATTAGATATTAAACCGCCATTCAACAACTGTCGAAATTCAGCTTTGGCTGATGCCAAGGTAAATAATTAAACTGCAGAGAAACACAGCAACACTATCACTGCCGGTCTACAGCAGTAGTTCTAGACCAGAATTTTCATGGTGGATGTCATGTTACCTCACAAGTCTCTAAACTTAACAACACTTACCCCAACCTTAAGTTACACCCAGTCCTATCCGTGTTTAGTATACTCTAACCACCCTAACACCTAAACTTACCAACAACGCTAATCCCTAACCTTAACCTTAACTTACCCTCAATCATGTATACTACACGCTAACCAAATGAAATCCCTGACCTTAACTTCCCTCCTAGAATTGCTGGTCTTTATTTTCTGCCCAAGACCAGCAGTGGCATCTACTGACTTCTGCCAATAAACTGCAGTGATGTATGCCCCTTCGGCTCTGTGTCTCTGCAGTTGGATATCATTGCAGCTTTCAGAGAAAAATATTCAGCACACAGGGACACTGGTGAACCCAGCAAATTTTCTACAAGAAACCCCCACTTTTTTTACCTATCAGCACTGCTGAATACCGAGACAATTCAGTATGCTTTCTTTAACTCGAACTCTTTTGAAACAAAAAACAGGTTTGTTGGAAATATCACTTAGTCAGGTTTGTGACATTTGCTGTTGTGTGATTTGTGTTTACTTCAGTAGGTGGAGGAAATATTAGGTGCATCATAACACTGATGAAGAGTAATATTTAAGGAAGAAGTCAACTTATTTCAAACTTCAAATGTCACACACGTATTGCCAAAGCCAGATTAAGACCCTCATGATCCCCTGGGTGTGGAACCTCAAACGATTCCCTTCACTTTCCACTGAGCACACGCTTGTACTCATACATTATGAGCATCACATATGCCAATAGTAAATCAGGAACAATCAGAGATTAATACGGAAAAGCCAAACTTTTAATCGGGTCAGCTTCACCTTCCTTTTGTTGGTTTGCTACTAGTTCCACATAACAGTTCAAGCTTCTGGGTCCCAAAAATGTAAGCCAGTGACTGATTCCACCACCTGGTCAGCTTAAATTTGATTGGTCTCTCTCAAGGCAGGTACAAATTGTGTATATTTATTTAACAATGAATTATACAATGGCATAAAAGTGTCAACAATTAAAGCTTTTTTGCATCAAAAGCAGTTAAATCAGGTTAAGCCATATTATGCTTACATATTGAAATTGGACATCCTGCAGCAACATTCAAATCTTAATACTCAGGATAAAAATTAAAGCTAGAGGTACATGGAGCATCATTATGGTGGTGCAGTTAATGCTTCTTCCTTGTATGATGATGATGATGAAGCAATCTGCGAGTCTAATTGACCAAAGGGAACCCAGCTCGATGAAACAATTGATTATCCACGAGTCAAAATGACCAAGGCGGAACTCCCCCCCACCCTATCCCCTCCACTTCGGGGACAACAATGCGATCAAATCTCACTCCAAAATCAAGAGTGAGAAATGCTGTGCTGCTTTAAACAACTGGGTGTCCACGTGTTCCATTGTTAAAAGTATGATTAACTCTGTTAAGGAGCTAAGTTACCCAGGGGCCTTTGGGGGTCTTAATTTGGCTTTGGTGTACATTTTCTGTGTGTGTTGCAATTTCCTTCCACAAATGGATGATGTGTGTAATAATCTTAGCTCAACATGGATTAGTGGGGATGTGAGGAGTGCACTCTATGATGGACTGGCAGCTCACTATGAGGTGGTCCCAAGACTTACACCTGATTTGGCCAAGCTTGGCTTGTATTTCCCATTACCTCAGGCAGGTAGAATAATTAAAGTCAATAGGAAGACTGAATTCCTCTATGGATTCTAATAATTTCAAATTGTTCTTAATCTAAAAGGCACTATATAAAGTAAACAGGAACTGGCAGAATAGCTTTGTAAATATAGAGAAGTGGGTGACAGTGGTTACGACTAGCAGATCCTCTTGGCAGGCAGTTACACTGTTTTCTACAGAATGAAAGGCACTATATATTGCTTCGATAAGGTGTATGTGAGTGACTCAGTGGGTAGCACTGCTGCCTCATAGATCCAGAATAATGAGTTCTAAGCCTTGTCTGTGTACTTCTCTCTGTGTCTAAGCTGGTTGCCCTCAGGGCTCTCTGGCTGTCTTCTGACATCCCCCATGAGGTGCACATCAGGGTAACCGGCAGTTCCTGACTGACCACAGACTGGCACCCAGGCCACAGCTGTTTCCTGCCTTGTGCCCAGTTCTGCTGAGACAGGCCTTAGTCCTCCTTGCCCCTAAGCTGGATTTTACAGCTTTGAGAATGTTAGAATTTAAAAAAAATTCATACAGATTATTTTTGTCTACTTCTAAACCACCATTAAAAAAACTTGCCTGCTTTCATTATCAAGGCAGCAGAATCATCAGCATGTGAAGCAGTGACCTTTTACTCTAATAATGAATCTCTATTGATTATATTTAAGGTTCTGTGACACACAGATAAATCAGCACATTGATATAGACCGGCTAACCAATATATTCTGCAGGAGATTTAAGTCCAATTTGAGTGATAAACTGAGACATTAAAGCAGTTTAAAAAGTGGGACAGAGAGTGTGTGCGGCTTAAATAATCTGCTTGGCTCAATAGTCTTTAATGTCCCGGGAGCAAAATGTGGAAGAGTCCTGGCCACCAGGTGAGGTATTAGCAGTTGTGAAGAAGAGCTTGCTCCCCTGCAGTTTCTCTATGGTCTAATTGGGTGCATTAGAGTCAGCTTTCCCTCTGCATAGTATTTTTAGATGTTTTCTTCTTCAACTAGCAGAAAGTTCCAAATTATTTAGTCTCCCTGATATTTTTTAATAGTTTTTGTGATATGCCTTTAAAGCATATAAAGCATCTAAAAAATGCATTCGGGAGAGCAATCTGGTTCTGTATCCTGTGCATACCAGAAGAATGCAAAGGATTTGGGTTCATTAATGTTTAGATATATAACCATCAGTGGCAATTTTTCATTCAATTTAAATCAATAAAATACAGTGTGGCCACTAGAGGGGCACTCCTGCTCCCCTAACATCTGATACAAAGGCTCAGACTCAAGCATAAAATGAGCAAGTGTATTTTATTGTGGGGAACTATTCCCCAGGAAGCATTTCCCACAGCACAGCCACAGTACAAAACACCAGCAATAAAGTACAATACTGTGACTTTTGTCTTCTTCCCCTCTCTCTGCCTCATCCTCGCAAGCTTTATCCACCTTCCTCCCGGCTCTGGCTCCTGGAACTGAGGCAAGCAGCAGCTTTAATGTACCACCCAGAATTGTGTTCTGTACACGTGGTCAAAAGGCACTTCCGGGTGAGGCGGAAGCCCCATGAAGTAGGGCTCTCCAGCACATCCTGGGGACATCCACGCAACCCAACAGTGCTGAGATGAAGAACTCCAGTTCCCAGCATGCCCTGCAGGAATCCAAGACACTGCTGAAACCTTTGGGGGCTGCCATCTAGTAATCCAGGGAGATAATTCCCTGGGAATGCTCTCTCAACCAGTCCATCCATCTCAAGGGCATACTGGCTGGGTAAGGACTCCAGCAATCCCTCACAACGGTAAGACATTTTACTTTCATTGCAATGCTTGCTTACTTTACTTCAGCTGCAATGTAAAGTAATAATAATAATCAGCAGGCACTTTGTTTGATATTCAAGTGTGCTGCCTCTGCCTTTCACATAATATTGAAAAAGTGCGTTAACCAAAACACCTCAACAATATCCAATGTGTTCAGCACTTCTGGTCAGATCTCATTCACCCCTGTGGTATTTAATTACTGCAGTGACCACAGCCAACATGATGGACCCAACACAAACCAATGCTTTTACCGCTGCCTCTTCTAAGTAGGGAATATCAACCAGGTTTAGGCATTCCATAAAGTGCTCCTTTCACCTCTACAATATCCCTGGCTGAGATCCATGTTTCCCCACTTTTGCTGAGAACAGCCTGGTTGAGGACCCCCTTAAAACTCCTTATGCATCAAATGGTTTATCAGAATTAGTTTCTTACTGCCCAAAGTTATTATTATGACTCAGGCGCTGCCGCGAGTGGCAGCCTTTCCAGCAGCTCTATCTATCTATCTATCTATCTATCTCTATCTATTCTCTGTGGCCTCATCAAATGCCAACCACACCAGAGCATTTTCTTCAGCCACTTCTGCAGCTGACCCCTTCTTGGCCTGCTACTCCCTTTCCGTTGAATGAGGAGACTGCCCTGTAAATATCGCATGATGTCAAGAGTGGGAAGCCGGGCGGGGCCCTCCTCACTCACGTGCCAGCCTCTGTTCAAATCGGTCTACCTCTGGCCACGTTTTTGAGTGTACCTTCCCTCTACTTAGCTGGAGATACCTGTTTGTTTATTGATTTTTAAAGTTTGTCCTGTTTCACTACTACGTGAGTGGAGCTACGGGGGACAGCTAGTATAATATAATATAATATAATATAATAGATAGATAGATAGATACTTTATTAATCCCAATGGGAAATTATAATATAATATAATATAATATAATATAATATAATATAATATAATATAATATAATATAATAAAATTAGCTGTGCTAAGTAGTCAATATAGACTTCAGTATGTTCAGTGGTAATATTTTCAATGTACTATCTTTAGGAATGTACTCTGTCATGTCATGTTGCTGAAACTGCTGGTGACACTCACCCTTCAAGTATACATAATAATATAATATGATATCCATCCATCTATTATCCAACCTGCTATATCCTAACTAAGGCAGGAAACAAACCCCGGGCAGGGTGCCAGCGCACCGCAGGGTACACACACATACACCAAGTACACACTAGGGACAATTTAGGATCGCCAATCCACCTAACCTGCATGTCTTTGGACTGTGGGAGGAAACTGGAGTACCTGGAGGAAACCCATGCAGATACGGGGAGAACATGCAAACTCCATGCGAGGCAGCAGCTCTACCCACTGCGCCACCATGCTACCCTATAATATAATATAATATAATATAATATAATATAATATAATATAATATAATATAATATAATATAATATAATATAATATAATATAATATAATATAATATATCTGCGGTGGGTTGGCACCCTGCCCGGGATTTGTTTCCTGCCTTGAACCTTGTGTTGGCTGGGATTGGCTCCACCAGACCCCCATGACCCTGTAGTTAGGATATAGCAGGTTGGATGATGGATAGATGGATGGATAATATAATATAATATAATATAATATAATATAATATAATATAATATAATATAATATAATATAATATAATATAATATCTATACATATTAATAAAAGGCAAAGCCCTCACTGACTCACTGACTCACTGACTGACTGACTGACTCACTCATCACTAATTCTCGAACTTCCCGTGTAGGTGGAAGGCTGAAATTTGGCAGGCTCATTCCTTACAGCTTACTTACAAAAGTTAGGCAGGTTTCATTTCGAAATTCTACGCATAATGGTCATAACTGGAACATATTTTTTGTCCATACACTGTAATGGAGGAGGCGGAGTCACGTATCGCGTCATCACGCCTCCTACGTAATCACGTGAACTAAAAACAAGGAAGAGATTTACAGCACGAGTCAAACGCGGGAACGAAGGTAAATGACGTTAATTTTTGACTGTCTTTTAATACTGTGTAAGCATACATATTAACACATGTGCAATTAAACGTGTGCATTTACGGGGTGATTTCTCAGGCTTAAAAGCTCGCCTTTTATCAAACGCGGGAACAAAGGTAACTGACGTTGTTCACTGTCTTTTAATACTGTGTAACCATACATATTAACACATGTGCAATTAAACGTGTGCATTTACGGGGTGATTTCTCAGGCTTAAAAGCTCGCCTTTTACTAAAAAGGTAAATGCAAAACTATTTTCAATCAGTTTAATGAAACGCTCCCGTTAACGATTGCAATAACATATTCGCGAGATAAAAGAACGAAGTAGGGGGAAATGACGGAAGAGCCGCAAACAGCGAAGAGCAAAAAATTAATTAAACAATTGAGAAGGGAGCGAGTGAAGCATACAAGCATGTTCATAAGGGAAACAAAGCACGGTGTAAAACGTAAGTTTAAATTAAGTTTATAGAAACGCTCCCGCTGCGGATTGCAATAACATATTTGCGAGATAAAAGTTTAATGAGAAGACACGAGGTATAAACGAACCACACGCCGTGGCGCAACGTTAGGGGCAACAGTTTCAACCATTCTATGATCTGCTTCTCGCAACTGAAAGACGGCACATGGCGGATGTTAGCCGACTTGCTGACCGCAACATTAGGGGCTTCAACTCTGGCGCTGACGCCACATCTCAGTGCCAACACTTTGCAGACTCTACTTAAAAGACACGCCCTCCTCACTGGACAGTTAAAAAGACCAATCAAACTAACGATGACATCAAGTATTACCCAATCAAAAGTAGGAAAGGAGGCATCTTCATAAAATGCGTGTGGGATGATTTGCATGAGACGCTGCTTTAAAAAAAATGATAAAAAAAAATACGGGACAAATCCCGTCCAGTATTGATTCAAAACGGGACGCGCAATTTCATTCTCAAATGCGGCACGATTCCGTATTTTAAAGGACGGGTGGCAACCCTACAGTGCCAGGTAACCACCCATACAATCAGATTGTGATTCAGACTAGGAATGCAATGAATGTAATTACCCCGATCTACATACAAGGCGAAAGTCTTGCAACATTCAAAGATGATGGTTTGGGATAAGTACACCATACAACATAAAAGAGCTTATGAAGCCTTGAACCGAAAAAAGCAACATCTCAGAGATCGTAAAAAAAAATAGGAGGTAATGTCGTTTTACTCGCTGTAGATTTTAGTCAAACATTACCAGTTATTCCACGAGGGAGACCAGCAGATGAACTCAACGTGTGTTTAAAATCCATGCTTCTCCCACGCTCGGTTATATGTCGCGTGTTCTCGGGTAGGTACACCAAAAAATGTATACATTTAAGCATGTAATGGGCAAACAAAAAATGAGGTATACCCGAAGGCACTGCAGTAGTACTTAATCTAACTTTACTTCTTAAATGTTAATGTTTTACTGTTTAATAATTTATACGCTTCTTATATGTTGTTCAAATTCTTTTATCAAAATACCAGTGACAGCGCAATGCACGATAACATGGAGTGAATACACCATACGCATCCGCCCACGGCCGCCCTGGTGTGCGCAGATAGGAGTTGATTCTACAATAAAATAAACATAAAAAGAGTAATACAATCATCACCCATAAAGCGGATAGCAGACGTGACGTATTATATGTGTACCAGATTTCAAGTCAATAGGTGAAACGGTTTGCGAGCTACAGGTGATTTAAAATCCTGGACAGACACACAAATTGCCACGGTAGCAAATTACAGAAGAAGATTTTACTGTTTAATAATTTATATTTATATGAAATGTGCTTCTTATATATTACTTCATATTCTCATATGATAATGATGTTCATGTTTATATTGATTTCTATGTTATTGAAACTGCATGTATGTGTGTATATGTATGTATATATATATATATATATATATATATATATATATATATATATATATATATATATATATATATATATATATACTAGCAAAATACCTGCGCTTCGCAGCAGAGAAGTAGTGTGTTAAAGAGGTTATGAAAAAAAAAGGAAACATTTTAAAAATAACGTAACATGATTGTCAATGTAATTGTGTTGTCATTGTTATAAGTGTTGCTGTCTTTTATATATATATATATATATATATATATATATATATATATATATATATATATATATTATATATATAATATACACACACACATAAACATTTATATACATATATATATATATATACATATCTACATATACACATATCTACATATATATACACACATACATAAACACACACATAAGACTTATTGACTGAAACGGGCTTTCACGAAAAAAGTTAGGGCTTTGCTACAGGATACACCCTCCACAAGTTAACCAAGTAAAAATAAAATATATATTTCTGTTTTATTTAAACCTTTTAAGTTCATATGCATAGCCCCATTTGGCTGTTTAATTTTTTTTTTCTTTCTTCAGTAATATTTAATCTCCTTAAAGAAAAAGAACATATCCATTTTACTTTTCTCTGTAGTAATATTTTACTGTAAAAGAATAACCAGTATTTAAACCTTTTATGTTACTTTATACATTTATTTTACACAATGTTGAAAAATTAATAAGAAAGCTACATATTTTGGCAGCTGCTGCTTTCATTTTCAATGAAATGAAAAAAGCTCTCCAAGAGAAAACGTCAAAAAGGAGAAACCCTCATTTATAAAAGTTTGCTGCAGATGACTTAACTGAAAATAAATGAATAGTTCCTATGTGTATAATACATATTTATCTATTTGACTTATGCCTTTATTCCACCAACTTACAACATCTGAAGTACAATTTGTTACATTACTTTTGTTTTTTGCAGCACAGGCAGGTGAAGTGACTTCCTCAGGGTCACACAGTGGTGTCAGTACCAGGATTTGAACTGACAAGCTCCGGGTTTGCTGAAATATTACTGAACAAAGAAAAAAAAACGAAAACGGGCAAATAGGGCTATGCATACAAATGTCCATCCATCCATTATCCAACCTGCCATATCCTAAATACAGGAGCC